>NC_141878.1:234617854-234920884 GCF_056163025.1 Triticum urartu
GGTCTGCCACATTCAGAGCCGTATGTATTCTACAATTTTTCTATGTCTACAATGCTTTGCACGGAGCTACTCTAGCTAATTTCTCCCACTTTCAATATGTATCTAGATCGATACTTAGAGTCATCCAGATCGGTGTCAAAGCTTGCATCAACGTAACTCTTTACGACGAACTCTTTGTCACCTCCATAACCGAGAAACATTTCCTTATTCCACTAAGGATATTTTTGACCGCTGTCCAGTGATCCACTCCTGGATCACTATTGTACCCTCTTGCCAAACTTATGGTGAGGTACACAATAGGTCTGGTACACAGCATAGCATACTTTATAGAACCTATGACTGAGGCATAGGGAATGACTTTTGATTCTCTTTCTATTTCCTGCCATGGTCGGGTTTTGAGTCTTTACTCAACTTCACACCTTGTAACACAGGCAAGAACTCCTTCTTTGACTGTTCCATTTTGAACTACTTCGAAATCTTGTTAAGGTATGTACTCATTGAAAATATATCAAGCGTCTTGATCTATCTCTATAGATCTTGATGCTCAATATGTAAGTAACTTCATCGAGGTCTTTTTTTGAAAAACTCTTTTCAAACACTCCTTTATGCTTTCTAGAAAATTCTACATTATTTCCGATCAACAATATGTCATTCACATACACTTATCAGAAATGCTATAGTGCTCCCACTCACTTTCTTGTAAATACAGGCTTCACCGCAAGTCTGTATAAAACCATATGCTTTGATCACTTTATAAAAGTATATATTCCAACTCTGAGATGCTTGCACCAGTCCATAGATGGATCGCTAGAGCTTGCACACTTTGTTAGCACCTTTTGGATTGACAAAACCTTCTTGTTGCATCATATACAACTCTTCTTTAAGAAATCCATTAAGGAATGCAGTTTTGACATCCATTTGCCAGATTTCATAAAATGTGGCAATTGCTAACATGATTTGGGCAGACTTAAGCATCGCTACGAGTGAGAAAATCTCATCGTAGTCAACATCTTGAACTTGTCTAAAACCTTTTGCGACAATTCGAGCTTTGTAGATAGTAACACTACTATCAGTGTCTGTCTTCCTCTTGAAAATCCATTTATTCTTAATGGCTCATCGATCAACGGGCAAGTCAATCAAAGTCCATACTTTGTTCTAATACATGGATATCATCTCAGATTTCATTGCTTCAAGCTATTCCGCGGAATCTGGGCTCATCATCGCTTCCTCATAGTTCGTAGGTTCATCATGGTCAAGTAACATGACCTCCAGAACAGGATTACCATACCACTCTGGTGCAGAACGTATTCTGGTTGACCTACGAGGTTCGGTAGTAACTTGATCTAAAGTTTCATGATCACCATCATTAACTTCCTCACTAATTGGTGTAGGAATCATAGAAATGATTTCTGTGATGAACTACTTTCCAATTCGGGAGAAGGTACAATTACCTCATCAAGTTTTACATTCCTCCCAATCACTTCTTTCGAGAAAAACTTCTACTCTAGAAAGGATCCATTCTTAGAAACGAATATATTGCCTTCGGATCCGTGATAGAAGGTGTACCCAACAGTTTCTTTTGGATATCCTATGAAGACGCACTACTCCAATTTGGGTTCGAGCTTATCAGTTTGAAACTTTTTCACATAAGCATTGCAATCCCAAACTTTAAGAAACGACAGCTTTGGTTTCTTGCCAAACCATAGTTCATACGGTGTCATCTCAATGGATTTAGATGGTGCCCTATTTAACGTGAATGTAGCTGTCTCTAATGCATAACCCCAAAACAATAGTGGTAAATTGGTAAGAGACATCATAGATCGCACCATATTCAATAAAGTACGATTACAACGTTCGTACACACCATTATGCTATGGTGTTCCAGGTGGTGTGAGTTGCGAAACTATTCCACATTGTTTCAAATGAAGACCAAACTCGTAACTCAAATATTCACTTTCGCAATCAGATCGTAGAAACTTTATTTTCTTGTTGCGATGATTTTCCACTTCACTATGAAATTCTTTGAACTTTTCAAATGTTTCAAACTTATGTTTCATTAAGTAGATATACCCATATCTGCTTAAATCATCTGTGAAGGTCAGAAAATAACGATACCCGATGTGAGCCTCAACACTTATCGGATCACATATATCAGTATGTATTACTTTCAATAAGTCAGTTGTTCGCTCCATTGTTCCGGAGAATGGAGTCTTAGTCATCTTGCCCATGAGGCATGGTTCGCAAGCATCAAGTAATTCATAATCAAGTGATTCCAAAAGTCCATCAGCATGGAGTTTCTTTATGCGCTTTACACCAATAGCGGAACCTGGATGCTCATATTGGCTCCTACATATTCTACGAAGATCTTTCTCGGTCAAACCGCATAACAACATACGTTGTTGCTACCTCTTGAGCACTGCGTTGGTTTTCCCCGAAGAGGAAGGGATCATGCAGAAAAGTAGCGTAAGTATTTCCCTTAGTTTTTGAGAACCAAGGTATCAATCCAGTAGGAGGCTACGCGTGAGTCCCTCGTACCTGCACAAAACAAATAAATCCTCGCAACCAACGCAAATAGGGGTTGTCAATCCCTATAAGGCCACTTACGAGAGTGAGATGATAGATATGATAAAGATAATATTTTTGGTAATTTTGTGATAAAGATGCAAAGTAAAATAAAGGCAAAGTAAATAGCAAAGCAAATAACTAAGTAGTAGGAGATTAATATGATAAAGATAGACCCGGGGGCCATAGGTTTCACTAGTGGCTTCTCTCGAGAGCATAAGTATTCTACAGTGGGTGAACAAATTACTGTTGAGCAATTGATAGAATTGAGCATAGTTATGAGAATATCTAGGTATGATCATGTATATAGGCATCATGTCCGAGACTAGTAGACCGACTCCTGCCTGCATCTACTACTATTACTCCACTCATCGACCGCTATCCAGCATGCATCTAGAGTATTAAGTTAAAAACAGAGTAACGCCTTAAGCAAGATGACATGATGTAGAGGGATAGACTCATGCAATATGAAGAAAACCCCATCTTGTTATCCTCGATGGCAACAATATAATACGTGCCTTGCTGCCCCTACTGTCACTGGGAAAGGACACCGCAAGATTGAACCCAAAGCTAAGCACTTCTCCCATTGCAAGAAAGATCAATCTAGTAGGCCAAACCAAACCGATAATTCGAAGAGACTTGCAAAGATAACCAATCATACATAAAAGAATTCAGAGAAGATTCAAATATTATTCATAGATAGACTTGATCATAAACCCACAATTCATCGGTCTCAACAAACACACCGCAAAAAGAAGATTACATCGAATAGATCTCCACAAGAGAGGGGGAGAACTATGGACCCGTAGGTCTGAGGTAAACTACTCACACTTCATCGGAAGGGCTATGGTGTTGATGTAGAAGCTCTCCGTGATCGATGCCCCCTCCGGCGGAGCTCCGGAACAGGCCCCAAGATGGGATCTCGTGGATACAGAAAGTTACGGTGGTGGAATTAGGGTCTTGGCTCCGTATCTGATCGTTTGGGGGTACGTGGATATATATAGGAGGAAGGAGTACGTCGGTGGAGCAATAGGGGGCCCACGAGGGTGGAGGGCGCGCCTGGGGTAGGCAGGCGCGCCCCCTACCTCGTGGCCTCCTCTCTTGTGCCTTGACGTAGGGTCCAAGTCTCCTGGGTCTTATTCGTTGAGAAAATCACGTTCCCGAAGGTTTCATTCCGTTTGGACTCCGTTTGATATTCCTTTTCTTCGAAACCCTAAAACAGGCAAAAAAAGCAATTCTGGACTGGGCCTCCAGTTAATAGGTTAGTCCCAAAAATAATATAAAAGTGGATAATAAATCCCAATAATGTCCAAAATAGTAGATAATATATGAAAGTGCAACCATCCCTGGGTGGTTTTGGTAATTCCTTACAACATATAGCTCATTGAGCTAACATTATTCGAAGATTAATATTTCAGGAAAAGCTCAATGAATGGCATGGCATGGATGAGGAAAGTGGATCCCTCAAAATTCTAAGGACAAAAAGTTTGGCTCAAGCTTGAAGCTCAAGACTCTACATTTTATATTTTAGTGATCCAAGATCACATTGAGTCTATAGGAAAAGCCAATACTATCAAGGAGGGATGAGGTGTTGCTTAATGGCTTGCTTGCTTGCTCAAAATGCTTAGTGATATGCTCCAAAATCCTAAACTACCTTCCCACATCCACATATGACCTAAACCAAAAGTCAAACTCGGCCCCACCGATTCTTTCTATCCGGCGCCACCGAGTTTCAAATGTCATAGCCACTGCCACAAACCCTAGGCAAATCGGTCTCACCGATAGGGATCTCGGTCTCACCGAGATGGGATTGTATCTCTCTGTTTCCCTTCGTAACGTTTTGGTATTACCGAGATGAGCGATCGGTCCCACCGAGATTGCAATGTAAACTCTCTGTTTCCCTTTTGTAACATTTCGGTCTCACCGAGATGAGCGAATCGGTCCCACCGAGTTTACCTGACCAACTCTCTGGTTAGCTTATTACCAAAATCGGTCCCACCGAGTTTGTGTCATCGGTCACACCGAGATTACATTATGCCCTAACCCTAACCATATCGGTCCTACCGAGTTGCATCTCAGTCCCACCGAAAATCCTAACGGTCACTAGGTTTGCTGAATCGGTCCGACCGAGTTTAACCATTCGGTCCCACCGAGTTTGGCAAATTGTGTGTAATGGTTAGGTTTTGTGTGGAGGCTATATATACCCCTCCACCCACTCTTCATTCGTGGAGAGAGCCATCAGAACATACCTACACTTCCAATACACATTTTCTGAGAGAGAACCACCTACACTTGTGTTGAGGTCAAGATATTCCATTCCAACCATATGAATCTTGATCTCTAGCCTTCCCCAAGTTGCTTTCCACTCAAATCTTCTTTCCACCAAATCCATATCCTGTGAGAGAGAGTTGAGTGTTGGGGAGACTATCATTTGAAGCACAAGAGCAAGGAGTTCATCATCAACACACCATTTGTTATTTCTTGGAGAGTGGTGTCTCCTAGATTGGCTAGGTGTCACTTGGGAGCCTCCGACAAGACTGTGGAGTTGAACCAAGGAGTTTGTAAGGGCAAGGAGATCGCCTACTTCGTGAAGATCTACCGCTAGTGAGGCAAGTCCTTCGTGGGCGACGACCATGATGGAATAGACAAGGTTGCTTCTTCTTGGACCCTTCGTGGGTGGAGCCCTCCGTGGACTCGCGCAACCGTTACCCTCCGTGGGTTGAAGTCTCCATCAACGTGGATGTACGATAGCACCACCTATCGGAACCACGACAAAAACATCCATGTCTCCAATTGCGTTTGAATCCTCCAAACCCTTCCCTTTACATTCTTGCAAGTTGCATGCTTTACTTTTCACTGCTCATATACTCTTTTGCATACTTGCTTGAATTGTGTGGAGATTGCTTGACTTGTGCTAAGATAGCTAAAATCTGCCAAGAACTAAAATTGGGAAAAGGCTAGATTTTTATTTGGTCAAGTAGTCTAATCACCCCATCTAGACATACTTTCGATCCTACAAGTGGTATCAGAGCTTTGGTCTCCATTTGCTTTGATTTCCATAACTTTTGGTGGTCATAGACTTGGTCTCACAACCTAGGAGAGTATGGCGTCTAGCGAGGGAAATTATCACCGTAGAGGTCCTTACTTTGATGGCACTAATTTTGCTAGTTGGAAGCATAAGATGAAAATGCATATTCTTGGACATAACCCCGCCGTTTGGGCTATTGTGTGTATTGGCTTGCAAGGTGAATTCTTTGATGGGAAAGAACCGAATCGTGAAGCTACCGCGGAAGAGTTGAAGATGCTGCAATACAACGCTCAAGCTTGTGATATCCTCTTCAACGGATTGTGCCCCGAAGAATTCAACAAAATCAGCCATCTTGAGAATGCAAAGGAAATTTGGGATACTTTGATTGATATGCACGAAGGTACCGACTCCGTCAAGGAATCCAAATTGGATGTGCTTCAAAGTCAACTTGACAAGTTCAAAATGAAGGATGGTGAAGGTGTCGCTGAAATGTACTCTAGGCTTGCTCTTATCACAAATGAGATTGCCGGCTTAGGGAGTGAAGAGATGACCGATAGATTCATCATCAAGAAGATCCTAAGAGCCTTGGATGGAAAATATGATACCGTGTGCACATTGATCGAAATGATGCCAAATTACAAAGATCTCAAGCCAACGGAAGTCATCGGAAGAATTGTTGCTCATGAGATGTCACTCAAGGATAAAGAGGAACTTCACAACAAATCAAGTGGTGCTTACAAAGCCTCATGTGAAGCCCCCACATCATCAAGTGAGAAACAAACCTTCAATGAAGAATTGATCTTAATGGTGAAGAACTTCAACAAGTTCTACAAGAGTAGAAGCAAAGAGAGAAGCTCCAAGTCAAGGTCCTACAATGACAAAAGATCTTCTAGTCGAGAGCGAAATTGCTACAATTGTGGAAGGCCCAGACACTATTCCAATGAGTGTACGGCCCCCTACAAGAGAAGAGAAGATTCTCCCAAGAGAAGAAGTAGAAGAGAAGAATCACCATCTAGAGAAAGAAGGAGTAGAGATGATCGTTATGAACAAAGACCCTCACGGAGAAGCAAGGATTCGGAAAGAAAGGACAAGTCATCAAGGAGCTGCACAAAACGAAGACATCAAGCTCATGTTGGTGAATGGGTATCCAGCTCCGACTCCGACAACCACTTCGAGAGAAGCTATCACTCCGACTCCGAATATACTCAAGATGAAGGTGTTGCCGGTCTAACACTTGTGACAACCAACTCCTACGACATATTTGACTCACCAAATGAAGGAGTTGGAACATGCTTCATGGCTAAAGGCCCAAAGGTATCACACCCTGAGTATGTTGATTTCAATAGTGATGAAGATGACTTGTTAGGTGATGATGATTTACTTGTTGACAACTCTAGTGATGAATACTATGATGAAACGTCAATTAATCATGATAGTCAAGATAAAACGAATGACAATGATAAGGAGAAGATTGAGTCTCTAACTAAAGAACTAAACACTCTTAAGTTAGCTCATGAAACTATCTTAGGAGATCACCGAGAACTTTTAAGGACTCATGAGAAATTGCGCTTTGAAAAGCTCAACCTTGAGCAAGAGCATGAGTTCTTAAAAGCAATCAATGATGATCTTCGTAAGAAAAGTTCTTCTTACATTGCCAAGCGTTTACTCTTATCCACTTACATGCCTCAAGTAAAGTCTAGTAACAAGAACAAGAAAGATTCTTCCTCTAGTAGTAACAACAATCATGCTAAATCCAATATTGTTGCTTCTAGTAGTTCTCTTGATTCCACTAATGATTCTCTTAGCCAAGTTACACTTGAGCAAGAAAATAGCTTATTGAAGGGAATTATAGAGAAAGGTGTTTACAAGAGCCTTGCCGGAAGTAAGCAATTCAAGGAAATTGTACGCAAGCAAGGAAGGCACCGGAAGAATCAAGGTGTTGGTTTTGAACGAAAGTTCAATGCCAATGGAGTTGAGTGGGAAGAAGATCAATACCCCAAGACGAAGTTTGTTCCTCAACAAGAGAAGTATGATCCTACTTCTCTCAAAGGGACACAAGCTCAAGATGATCTTCCACCACAAGACCACAAGCAAAAAGGCAAGGACAAGCTTCAAGAGGAAATTGATGCATTTGAAGAAGCCCCTAAGGTCTTGGTCAAGTGGGTTCCCAAGACTACTTCAAATTCCACTTCATCAAGTACAACTACAACACCGAGGATTCCCATCAAGATGGTGTGGATCCCGAAGAATAAGAACTAGAGAGTTCTTGAGGGTGACTCCGCCAACGTACTTCACTCTTATCATCTTGGCAAGAACAAGTGCAATCAACTTCCACATCTTGCACTAGTTCAAGGAGTCACAAACCCTCTTGTTGGTAAGACAAAGGACAAGGTAACCTAAAAGCTTTCATAGACATCATCTTGTGTGTGCATCACTTTATGTCTATGGATATCCTTGTTTGTTCCTTGTGGGACTAACCCGTGTAGGTATTGAAAGTGCAACTCACTCCAATGGATAGCTCCAAATGATCTACATCAACATTGAGCATCCACATCTTCAACATCTACATGAAGTCATCATCGACAAAACCCAAGGTTAGTTCATCCCTCTTAGGGGGGATCTCACATCTAGGGGGAGCTTTACTCTAAGAATTGAGCTAAAGCAACTCTAATGGTGTGAACACAACAATGCTTTATGTAAAAGTGGTAACCCCACTTGTGCTTAAACGATGAGTATGACCTATGATCAAATGTTCTCATTTGACTCCTAAGTCAATATACTCATATATAGATGACCTAGTCATCGCAAATTGTTTGATAGATGCTAGAATTGGTTGTGCATGCTTTGCCACATATTTCAATTGCCATTTTATTGTGTGAGCATGTTGATTGCATATTTCACTCATTCGAGGACATCCACTTGTTGTTTTGATTGATTGTTTTTCTTTTCTTTTGCCAAGTGGATGGACAAGAATGCCTAAGAACCCTCTCTAGCTATCTATGCTTTTCTCGTCTCAAACTCTATTCATGCTACATCACAAAATTTGATCAAGTCAGATTCGAACCACTCTGTGTGAGGAGCACTTGGAGTCCCCGATTCGTCATAGACTTAAACTTCCAAAACTTCTTTGTGCTTCTCGGTCTGACCGATTCCTCCATTTCGGTCATACCGAGGTCACTAAGTCGATCTAGGTTTTCAATCTCGGTGCAACCGATTTGAACCTTTTGGTCACACCGAGTTTCAGTAACTGCTTGCAGTTATGAATCTCGGTGCCACCGAGTTGTTCCACTCGGTCACACCGACAGGGTCGGGCTATATATACTCACGGGCAAAATTTTGGAAATTTCTCCGAAACCCCTTCGCCCGCGCATAGCTCGCTCTGCCTCCTGGGTCTCCGGATCGTCTTCCTCGTCGCCAGCCGCCTCCTGTCGCTGGTCTCCGCCGCCGTCAACGGAATTCTTCTCCGCCGTTGCCGCCGTAGCGAGTTCATCGCCGAACTAGGGTATGGACTCGATCACAGTGCTATTCCCGTCCGATTCCTAGCACATTGTGTTCATTATGATTCTTACCACGATTGAAACGTTTCTATCCAGTCAAAACACTCCGTAGATTAGAGTTGAATTGAAAATTTAGGGTTAGGTTTCCGCCGAAACCATCTCGGACCCACCGAGTTGTGGAACTCGGTACCACCGATTCGGCTCAGGCCATTGCACATGTAATTTTCGGTCTGACCGAGAATTGCAAATCGGTGTGACCGAGTTCAGGACTTTGTGAAACCCTAGCAGTCTCGGTGCCATCGAACTGTGACTCGGTCTGACCGAGTTCACTAGTTTAGGTTCCAACAGCTGCTTCGGTATCACCGAGTTTACAAATCGGTTGATCCGAAATGCTTTCTGTGGAAAACTAAAACTAAGTTTTTGACTCATTCTTTTGCAAAAACCTCTGCATTTTGTGATGCTCATCCACTCTATCTCATCTATATCTATTCACAGGGTCTGCTGTCAGTGTTTGCAATATGTCTGATCAGAGTGACAGCCAGAACATGTCAGAGGAGCAGGTTCACCTGAGTGAGGGCACTAGTCCCTCTAGCAATTCAGATGATGGTAGCAGGAGCACTCCCAGCAACTTGCCCAAAGCTGCCACCAGAACAAGGAATAAGAAAACTTCAGAGTCTGAGGATGAAGACTATGTGGCCACTGAGGATGATGCCACATCAAAGAAGAAAGTGCTCAAGAAGGAGTACAACTCAACTGCAGTTAAGCCAGGGATGAAGATCAAAAGGCCAGCAGAAAGACAACCCATGTCAAAGGCCAGAGCATCTACTCAAGTCCCTTTGGGATCTGAGCCCAAAGAGGCTGCTGCAGAAGGGAAGAAGAGGAAGGAGAGGATCAAAAAGACCACTGCTACAGTGCTTGGGAGATCATCAATCATGAGAGATTCTGAAGAGGAAGAGGAAGAAGAGGTTGCTGCACCAGCACCTAAGGCCCAGAAGCTTATGGGTGATGCTATCAGGAAAGGGGCTGCTTCATCAAAGCCCAAAGAAGCACCCAAAGCAGCCTCCAAGCCCAAGAGTGCACCTAAGAGGAATACCAGGAGTATACCAGCTGCTAATAAGAACAAGGCCCCAGTGCCTGAAGTTGCTGCTGATGAAGATGATGAAGGACAAGTCCTGAGAAAGCTCAAACCCAAGATTCCAGACCACAATGATGCTCATCCTGTGGCTGAGAACATGAAGATCAGGAGAGACTCAGGGTTGAGGCTATGGAGAGAGACAGATCCATATGCTACCAGGAGAAGGACTGCTGTTGATTACAAGTTCCACACAAAGGAACAACAAGACTTCTATGAGACAGTGTTGTTGGACAAGAAGCCTATAGTGTGTGAAATGAGGTGGGTCGACTGGAAGTATATCAAGGAAAATGAGGAACACTATCCTGGTGTGTTTGACAGCTTCAGTGCTTGTGGAGTTGCAGACTTTGTTGGGCAGAAGCTCACAAAGTGGAATGAGGAGCTCATAATGCAATTCTACTCCACAGCACACTTCTATCCAGATGGCAAGATGGTATGGATGTCTAAAGGTACAAGGTACCACTCAACTATTGAGGAATGGGCAAATCTGATCAATGTTCCTAAGGAAGAAGAAGATGACTTGGATGTCTATGCCAAGAAGAAGATGGATCACAACTCTATGGCAAACATGTACAAGGAGATTCCTGAAGATGATCTTGAGACTCACCAGTTTGGGTCAGTAAAACACTTGCTGTCAGGGCTTCCTACAATCAATTGGATCCTTAGGCACACTCTCTTGCCCAAGTCTGGTGATCACAGAATGATCAAAGGCCATGCAATTAACTTGCTACATATATTTGATGTGCCACAGAAGTTCAAGGTCATGAGCCTCATAGTTGAGACTATCAAGAGGACTATAGCTGACCAGAAAAGAAGTTGTGGATATGCCCCACAGATCCAGGAGTTGATAAACTCAAAGATGGGCACAGGCACATACTTGTTGGATAAGGAACACTTGCCTATCTATCCTGATTTTGAGGATAATCAAGTTGTGATGAATGAGAATGAACCATCATTAGTACAAGCTCAAGAGAAGAAGGAGAAAGCAAAGAAAGAGAAGGCTGCCAAGATGCCAACTCAAGAGGAGGCATCTGAGTACTTTTTGAAAAGCAAGCAAGATCAGCTTGGCTACCTGATTGCATCCACTCTAAGGATTGAGAAGGGACTGGACACCCTAACTCAAAACCAGGAGAGCTTGGAAAGAATCGTGGAGCAAAAATTCTATGACTTGGATGTGAAGGTAACTGAGATTCAGTCTGTTGTGGAGCAACTTCAAGATGATATGCAGGAGAGGAAGGGCAAGACAACCACTGATGCATTTGCCAGAGTGCCTAGAGCTCAGAGGTCTACTGCAGTGCCTGTTCCAGACACTAGAGTCACTTCATCTGCACCAGCTACAGCTCCAGCGCAACCAGCTCCAGCACCAACTCCTTCAGCTCCATCCACATCAACTGAAGCCTTCGTCCTTGGCGTTCTCCGGACACCACCACCTGAAGACCAAGCTTGAGAGACGTTCCAGTGCTATGCATTTTCTATGAACTTTTTGGTAACTTGTTGCCAAAGGGGGAGAAAAATGTATAGATCATAGGCTTCGAGAGAGAGCGTTGCTTTTTATTCTCTCTTGCTTTGGTGGTTGAACTTTGTTTGTCTTTTGATTGCTTGAGATACTATGCTATTATCTGTGAGACATTGATGATCATGTGGTTGATCATAAGCTACACTTATGCTTGTTAGATGATATTATCATACTTATCCTTATATGATCATTCACTTTGCTAGGTGATGAGTGCATGTATTTAATTCTTATCATTTTGAGCGCTCCACCAAGATGTATGTGACATGGAAGAGTAACCCATGATCCTAACTCATTGTGCATTTGCAGCCCAAAGCAAATCTTAAGATATGCAAAAATTTAGGGGGAGCTCTTGCTTTTCACATACTTCTCAAAGCGACAATATCTTTCACTCTTATTATCATTTGTCGAAGCTTTGATCTATATGTTGTCATCAATTACCAAAAAGGGGGAGATTGAAAGTGCAACTATCCCTGGGTGGTTTTGGTAATTCCCAACAACATATAGCTCATTGAGCTAACATTATTCGAAGATTAATATTTCAGGAAAAGCTCAATGAATGGCATGGCATGGATGAGGAAAGTGGATCCCTCAAAATTCTAAGGACAAAAAGTTTGGCTCAAGCTTGAAGCTCAAGACTCTACATTTTATATTTTAGTGATCCAAGATCACATTGAGTCTATAGGAAAAGCCAATACTATCAAGGAGGGATGAGGTGTTGCTTAATGGCTTGCTTGCTCAAAATGCTTAGTGATATGCTCCAAAATCCTCAACTACCTTCCCACATCCACATATGACCTAAACCAAAAGTCAAACTCGGCCCCACCGATTCTTTCTATCCAGCGCCACCGAGTTTCAAATGTCTTAGCCACTGCCACAAACCCTAGGCAAATCGGTCTCACCGATAGGGATCTCGATCTCACCGAGATGGGATTGTAATCTCTCTGTTTCCCTTCGTAACATTTCGGTCTTACCGAGATGAGCGATCGGTCCCATCGAGATTGCAATGTAAACTCTCTGTTTCCCTTTTGTAACATTTCGGTCTCACCGAGATGAGCGAATCGGTCCCACCGAGTTTACCTGACCAACTCTCTGGTTAGCTTATTACCAAAATCGGTCCCACCGAGTTTGTGTAATCGGTCACATCGAGATTACGTTATGCCCTAACCCTAACCATATCGGTCCTACCGAGTTGCATCTCAGTCCCACCGAAAATCCTAACGGTCACTAGGTTTGCTGAATCGATCCGACCGAGTTTAACCATTCGGTCCCACCGAGTTTGGCAAATTGTGTGTAATGGTTAGATTTTGTGTGGAGGCTATATATACCCCTCCACCCACTCTTCATTCGTGGAGAGAGCCATCAGAACATACCTACACTTCCAATACACATTTTCTGAGAGAGAACCACCTACACTTGTGTTGAGGTCAAGATATTCCATTCCAACCATATGAATCTTGATCTCTAGCCTTCCCCAAGTTGCTTTCCACTCAAATCTTCTTTCCACCAAATCCATATCCTGTGAGAGAGAGTTGAGTGTTGGGGAGACTATCATTTGAAGCACAAGAGCAAGGAGTTCATCATCAACGCACCATTTGTTACTTCTTGGAGAGTGGTGTCTCCTAGATTGGCTAGGTGTCACTTGGGAGCCTCCGACAAGATTGTGGAGTTGAACCAAGGAGTTTGTAAGGGCAAGGAGATCGCCTACTTCGTGAAGATCTACCGCTAGTGAGGCAAGTCCTTCGTGGGCGACGGCCATGATGGAATAGACAAGGTTGCTTCTTCGTGGACCCTTCGTGGGTGGAGCCCTCCGTGGACTCGCGCAACCATTACCCTCCATGGGTTGAAGTCTCCATCAATGTGGATGTATGATAGCACCACCTATCGGAACCACGACAAAAACATTCGTGTCTCCAATTGCGTTTGAATCCTCCAAACCCTTCCCTTTACATTCTTGCAAGTTGCATGCTTTACTTTCCGCTGCTCATATACTCTTTTGCATACTTGCTTGAATTGTGTGGAGATTGCTTGACTTGTGCTAAGATAGCTAAAATCTGCCAAGAACTAAAATTGGGAAAAGGCTAGATTTTTATTTGGTCAAGTAGTCTAATCACCCCCCTCTAGACATACTTTCGATCCTACAATATAGCATGGAGCAATCAAAAATTGTATATACGTTGGAGATGTATCAAGCATCCCCAAGCTTAATTCCTGCTCGTCCTTGAGTAGGTAAATGATAAAAACAGATTTTTTGATGCGGAGTGCTACTTGACATAATTTTAATGTAATTCTTCTTAATTGTGGTATGAATATTCAGATCCGAAAGATTCAAGACAAAAGTTTATATTGAGATAAAAATAATAATACTTCAAGCATACTAACAAAGCAATTATGTCTTCTCAAAATAACATGGCTAAAGAAAGTTCATCCCTACAAAATCATATAGTTTAGTCATGCTCTATTTTCGTCACACAAAAATGCTCTTATCGTGCACAACCCCGATGACAAGCCAAGCAATTGTTCAAAATACTTTAGTAATCTCATACCTATAAACTTTCACGCAATATATGAGCGCAAGCCATGGACATGGATATGCCCATCAAGGGGCTATGGATATGCCCATCGATTGATGTTAATGCAAGGAGTAGGGATTTCCATGCAACGGATGCACTAGAGCTATAAATGTATGAAAGCTCAACAAAAGAAACTAAGTGGGTGTGCATCCAACTTGCTTGCTCACGAAGACCTAGGGCACTTGAGGAGGCCCATTGTTGGAATATACAAGCCAAGTTCTATAATGAAAA
The DNA here is from genome assembly GCF_056163025.1 of Triticum urartu. Taxonomy (NCBI): domain Eukaryota; kingdom Viridiplantae; phylum Streptophyta; class Magnoliopsida; order Poales; family Poaceae; genus Triticum; species Triticum urartu. Next base: position 234,632,391 of record NC_141878.1, read on the forward strand.
ATTCCCACTAGTATATGAAAGTGACAAAACAAGAGACCCTTTATCATGAAGATTATGGTGCTACTTTGAAGCACAAGTATGGAAAAGGATAGTAGCATTGTCCCTTCTCTCTTTTTCTCTCTTTTTTTGGCCTTCTCTTCTTTTTTATGGCCTTTCTATTTTTTTTAATTCCTCACTTGGGACAATGCTCTAGAAAATGATGATCATCACACTTCTATTTATTTACAACTCAATGATTACAACTCGATGCTAGAACAAAAGATGACTCTATATGAATGCCTCCGGCGGTGTAGCGGGATATGCAATGAACCAAGAGTGACATGTATGAAAGAATTATGAACGGTGGCTTTGCCACAAATACTATGTCAACTACATGATCATGCTAAGCAATATGACAATGATGAATGTGTCATGATAAACGGAATGGTGGAAAGTTGCATGGCAATATATCTCGGAATGGCTATGGAAATGCCATAATAGGTAGGTATGGTGGCTGTTTTGACGAAGATATAAGGAGGTTTGTGTGTGAAAGAGCGTATCATATCACGGGGTTTGGATGCACCGGCGAAGTTTGCACCAACTCTCAATGTGAGAAAGGGCAATGCACGGTACCGAAGAGGCTAGCAATGATGGAAGGGTGAGAGTGCGTATAATCCATGGACTCAACATTAGTCATAAAGAACTCACATACTTATTGCAAAAATCTGCAAGTCATCAAAAACCAAGCACTACGCGCATGCTCCTAGGGGGATAGATTGGTAGGAAAAGACCATCGCTCGTCCCCGACCGCCACTTATAAGGAGGACAATCAAACAACACCTCATGTTTCAAATTTGTTACATAACGTTTACCATACGTGCATGCTACGGGACTTGCAAACTGCAACACAAGCATTTCTCAAATTCACAACTACTCAACTAGCACGACTTTGATATTATTACCTCCATATCTCAAAACAATCATCAAGCATCAAACTTCTCTTAGTATTCAAAACACTCATAAGAATTTTTTTACTGATCTTGAATACCTAGCATATTAGGATTATTTAAGAAAATTACCATGCTATTTAAGACTCTCAAAATAATCTAAGTGAAGCATGAGAGATCAATAGTTTCTATAAAGCAAATCCGCCACTGCGCTCTAAAAGATATAAGTGAAGTACTACAGCAAAACTATATAACTCAAAAGATATAAGTGAAGCACATAGAGTATTCTAACAAATTCCAAATCATGTATGGCTCTCCCAAAAGGTGTGTACAGCAAGGATGATTGTGGTAAACTAACAAGCAAATACTCAAATAATACAAGACGCTCCAAGCAAAACACATATCATGTGGCGAATAAAAATATAGCTCCAAGTAAAGTTACCGATAGAAGTAGACGAAAGAGGGGATGCCTTCCGGGGCATCCCCAAGCTTTGGCTTTTAGGTGTCCTTAGATTATCTTGGGGGTGCCATGGGCATCCCCAAGCTTAGGCTCTTGCCACTCCTTGTTCCATAATCCATCAAATCTTTACCCAAAACTTGAAAACTTCACAACACAAAACTTAAATTAGAAAATCTCGTGAGCTCCGTTAGCGAAAGAAAACAAAAGACCAATTCAAGGTACTGTAATGAACTCATTCTATATTTATATTGGTGTTATACCTACTGTATTCCAACTTCTCTATGGTTTATAAACTATTTTACTAGCCATAGATTCATCAAAATAAGCAAACAACACACGAAAAACAGAATCTGTCAAAAACAGAACAGTCTGTAGTAATCTGTAGCTATCGCAAGATCTGGAACCCCAAAAATTCTAAAATAAATTTCTGGACGTGAGGAATTTATCTATTAATCATCTGCAAAAATAAGTAACTAAATATCACTTTCCAAATAAAAATGGCAGCAGTTCTCGTGAGCGCTAAAGTTTCTTTTTTTTACAGCAAGTTCAACAAGACTTTCCCCAAGTCTTCCCAACGGTTCTACTTGGCACAAACACTAATTAAACACAAAAAACACAACCAAAATAGAGGCTAGATAAATTATTTATTAATAAACAGGAGCAAAAACAAGGAATAAAAATAAAATTGGGTTGCCTCCCAACAAGTGCTATCGTTTAACGCCCCTAGCTAGGCATAACAAGCAAGAATAGATCTAGGTATTGCCATCTTTGGTAGGCAATCCATAAGTGGCTCTCATAATAGATTCATAAGGTAATTTAATTTTCTTTATAGGAAAGTGTTCCATGCCTTTCCTTAATGGAAATTGGAATCTAATATTTCCTTCCTTCATATCAATAATTGAACCAATCGTTCTAAGGAAAGGTCTACCAAGAATAATAGGACATGAAGGATTGCAATATATGTCAAGAACAATAAAATCTATGGGCACATAATTCCTATTTGCAACAATAAGAACATCATTAATTCTTCCCATAGGTTTCTTAATAGTGGAATCCACAAGATGCAAGTTTAGAGAGCAATCATCAAAATCACGGAAACCTAACGAATCTCACAAAGTTTTTGGAATCGTGGAAACACTAGCACCCAAATCACATAAAGCATGGCATTCATGATCTTTAATTTTAATTTTAATAGTTGGTTCCCACTCACCATAAATTTTCCTAGGGATAGAAACTTCCAATTCAAGTTTTTCTTCATAAGATTGCATCAAGGCATCAACGATATGTTTAGTAAACGCTTTATTTTGACTATAAGCATGCGGAGAATTTAGCACGGATTGTAACAAGGAAATACAATCAATCAAAGAGCAATTTTCATAGTTAAATTCCTTGAAATCCATAATAGTGGGTTTAGCAACATCTAGCGTTTTAATTTCTTCAATCTCACTTTTATCAAATTTAGCATCAAGATCAACAAATTCTGAATTCTTGGAACGCCTTCTAGGTAAAGGTGGATCATATTAAGTCCCATCATTATCAAGATTAATATTGCAAAACAAAGATTTAATAGGGGACACATCAATAACTTTTAGATCTTCATCATTATTTTCATAGCAATCCGGTTTAGCGGCCATCTTATTAACTAAGGTAGCCTGCTTATCCGAAATTTCAGCAGTTAATTTCTCAAGATGAGCAATTTGGGATCTCAAACCATCGAATTCTTTAGACATATCATCAAGCTCTTTATTCATAAAACTCATAAAACTTTTCTGTTCTTTAAGCTCGTTTCTGAAGAAACTATTATGTTCAAATTGCAAAACCATAAAACTCCTGACATTATTTTTGATCTCCTCTATCCTTTTAAGGTGGAGACCACCAAATTTAGGTAGAGCCATAGAGGCAAGCAAGCAAACTAACACACAAGCAAACAAAAAGCAAGCGGGCAAAAAGAGGCAAATAGAGAAAAAGAGGGAGGATAGAGAGAGAGGGCGAATAAAATGGCAAGGGTGAAGTGGGGGAGAGGAAAACGAGAGGCAAATGGCAAATAATGTAATGCGGGAGATAAGGGTATGTGATGGGTACTTGGTATGTTGACTTTTGCGAAGACCTCCCCGGCAACGGCGCCAGAAATCCTTCTTGCTACCTCTTGAGCACTGGTTGGTTTTCCCCGAAGAGGAAGGGATGATGCAGCAAAGTAGCACAAGTATTTCCCTCAGTTTTTGAGAACCAAGGTTTCAATCCAGTAGGAGGCTACGCGCGAGTCCCTCGTACCTGCACAAAACAAATAAATCCTCGCAACCAATGCAAATAGGGGTTGTCAATCCCTATAAGTCCACTTACGAGAGTGAGATCTGATAGATATGATAAAGATAATATTTTTTGTAATTTCGTGATAAAGATGCAAAGTAAAATAAAGGCAAAGTAAATAGCAAAGGAAATAACTAAGTAGTAGGAGATTAATATGATAAAGATAGACCCGAGGGCCATAGGTTTCACTAGTGGCTTCTCTCGAGAGCATAGGTATTCTACGGTGGGTGAACAAATTACTGTTGAGCAATTGACAGAATTGAGCATAGTTATGAGAATATCTAGCTATGATCATGTATATAGGCATCACGTCCGAGACAAGTAGACCGACTCCTGCCTGCATCTACTACTATTACTCCACTCATCGACCGCTATCCAGCATGCATCTAGAGTATTAAGTTAAAAACAGAGTAACACCTTAAGCAAGATGACATGATGTGGAGGGATAGACTCATGCAATATGAAGAAAACCCCATCTTGTTATCCTTGATGTCAACAATACAATACGTGCCTTGCTGCCCCTACTGTCACTGGGAAAGGACACCGCAGGATTGAACCCAAAGCTAAGCACTTCTCCCATTGCAAGAAAGATCAATCTAGTAGGCCAAACCAAACTGATAATTTTAAGAGACTTGCAAAGATAACCAATCATACATAAAAGAATTCAGAGAAGATTCAAATATTATTCATAGATAGACTTGATCATAAACCCACAATTCATGGGTCTCAGCAAACACACCGCAAAAAAAGATTACATCGAATAGATCTCCACAAGAGAGGGGGAGAACATTGTATTGAGATCCAAAAAGAGAGAAGAAGCCATCTAGCTACTAACTATGGACCCGTAGGTCTGAGGTAAACTACTCACACTTCATCAGAAGGGCTATGGTGTTGATGTAGAAGCTCTCTGTGATCGATGCCCCCTCCGGCGGAGCTCCGGAACAGGCCCCAAGATGGGATCTCGTGGATACAGAAAGTTACGGCGGTGGAATTAGGGTTTTGGCTCCGTATCTGATCGTTTGGGGGTACGTGGATATATATAGGAGGAAGGAGTACGTCGGTGGAGCAACAGGGGGGCCACGAGGGTGGAGGGCGCGCCTGGGGAGGCAGGCGCGCCCCCTACCTCGTGGCCTCCTCTCTTGTGCCTTGACGTAGGGTCCAAGTCTCCTGGGTCTTATTCATTGAGAAAATCACGTTCCCGAAGGTTTCATTCCGTTTGTACTCCGTTTGATATTCCTTTTCTTCGAAACCCTAAAACAGGCAAAAAACAGCAATTCTGGGCTGGCCTTCGGTTAATAGATTAGTCCCAAAAATAATATAAAAGTGGATAATAAATCCCAATAATGTCCAAAACAGTAGATAATATAGCATGGAGCAATCAAAAATTATAGATACGTTGGAGACGTATCAGTTGTTCCCTTTGTCATCGGTATGTTACTTGCCCGAGATTCGATCGTCGGTATCTCAATAACTAGTTCAATCTCGTTACCGGCAAGTCTCTTTACTCGTTCTCTAATGAAACATCCCGTAACTAACTCATTAGTCACATTGCTTGCAAGGCTTATAGTGATGTGCATTACCGAGAGGGCCCGGAGATACCTCTCCGATACACGGAGTGACAAATCCTAATCTCGATCTATGCAACTCAATAAACACCATCAGAGACAACTGTAGAGCATCTTTATAATCACCCAATTACGTTGTGACATTTGATAGCACACAAGGTGTTCCTCCGGTATTCGGGAGTTGCATAATCTCATAGTCAGAGGAACATGTATAAGTTATGAAGAAAGCAGTAGCAATAAAACTGAACGATCATTATGCTAAGCTAACGGATGGGTCTTGTCCATCACATCATTCTCTAATGATGTGATCCCGTTCATCAAATGACAACACATGTCCATGGCTAGGAAACTTAACCATCTTTGATTAACGAGCTAGTCAAGTAGATCCATACTAGGGACACTCTGTTTGTCTATGTATTCACACCTGTACTAAGTTTTTGGTTAATACAATTCTAGCATGAATAATAAACATTTATCATGATATAAGGAAATATAAATAACAAATTTATTATTGCCTCTAGGGCATATTTCCTCCAGTCGCATGTCCTAACTGTTGAGTATATTGATTCATTAGGAAATATAAGATAGACTAGGATTTGTCCTGCCTTGTCTTATACTCCAAGTTGGTCATTGTACTCCTATATATATGCCCACGAGGCTCAAGCAATACAACAACTATTCCACCAAATCCCTCTCTCACTTTTAACTTGGTATCTATCGCAAGTCGATCCTAAACCCTAGCCACCACCGCTTCCGCACTTGCGCGCCGCCCACGGGGCGGTCGGCCTCCATGACCGCCATCGGGGGCCGCCCCCGCCCGTACCTAGGGTTTGTCCGCCGGCCATGTTGGCCGGCTTCCCTAGAAAGTCTTTTTCCCGAGGCCTTGCTCCGGGTTTTTCGCTCTCTTGCCGGTCGTTTTGATCGACATTTTTCTTTTTGGTTTTCCGATCTAATCTTGATCGGTTTGCGTCGCCCGCCGCCGCTGTTAACCCCCGTGCTTCTCTACTCCAACCCTGGCACAACTAACCGGCCTCTCCTCCGACCCGACATCCACGCGCGCCAAGGCGAACCATCAAGGCCAGCCACCGTCCGCGCGTCGGTCCACCCGTCGACCTGCGCCGGCCGTCATCGCCCTTGATGAGGACATCAATACCATTGTTACACCCACAGCCCCTACTGCTATACATACTGGACCAATTACTAGAGCTCGCGTACGCCAATTAAATTACCAGGTACTTTCGTTTCTTGGTAACGATTCTAATGTTCATGAGAATATGATGCTGCCTAAATTGGATACATTTGTTTTTCTTACAAATGAAGGGCCTAGCTTGGACAAGAAAGATGAACCTTGGAGCAAGTTAAAGCATGGAGATGATGGCGTGCGCAAGGGGAACAAGAACGGAGTTACAAGTGATGATTCCAGGACTTTGAAGCCACCATGATGAGTGCATGAAGCCTTGGATGAAATATACAAGATGCCACTTCATAAATTTCATCCAGAGGCTATCCTAGGTGTTGCGTCACCTTATTTTTGGGCTAGGCCCATGTAATTTTGAAATACTTGATTATATGCTGTTTTTAGAGTCCGTATGTGTGGGAAACAAGAGTTAGGGTTGGCTTCGGACCCCTCCTCCAAGGGCCACGAAATTCCCCCCTCTCTCCTCCATATATACAGCCCTTAAGGCATCGTTTAGACTTTGGGTTTTGTTTAGATTAAAGTTTGTCATAGCTGCAACTTCGCGTACTTTATTTGTGTTCAACGACCAGACAAAGGCGTCACAGAACCCCACCTTGATCAATAAAGCTTTCCTCTTATATTTGCAATATCCAGATTGCAATCTTAGTTTCTTGCTTGTTCTTCATTTGCCTGCTGGAAACAGACCTTCGTGGTCAGGTTGATCCTGCTCCGGCGTGGTCAATAACCTCTCGGAGTTGGTTTAGCGATTGCTAAGGTGCGACGTCCTCGCACATTCGTAGTCGGATCGTCAAAGTCGGCTTCCACCAAAACGATAACCACCATCTCATCGAAAGACGGGACACCTTTGCCTCTATCAGCCCTGTTCCGACCGGGAAACCTGCATCCCCTCCACCCGGCAGCCTCGCGCCATGCAGCGGCCAATCATAGCCGCCGTTCGCGCGCCGGCCCGCCAATCGATCGACGCCACCCGCCTCCGCCGCGTCTGCGCGACGACCCAGCGGTCTACCTCGTCGACCTCGTCCTCGATTGCGTCAGGACGGCTGCGTCATGCTTGTTGGATGCCTCAACTCGGGCACCGCTGCTCCGTTGGTCACTCGGGCCTCACTGCCCGGGCACCGACACTGTTTTGGCAGCCCAGGTGCTGACACACTTGTCCGCACAACGTCCCACGCCATCCGTCGTTGCCGGCCTCATCCCGGACTCCGCCGCCACCATGCCTCCATCGAGCGGCGTCCCCGACCTCGCGCGCGATCGGCTTGATCACCCGCTCGCCGCTGAGACCCGCCTCATCTACGCTGCACGACCAACTTGGCTCGTTGATTGCGCGCGCCTCCGCAGGTCCCGTGAAGATCGTCCCAAGTTTAGCGCGCCCCTCTACCGATCGAGCAACGGGCTGCCGCAGTGCCGCCGCCCCATGGTTCTTCTCTCGGCTGCACCGACCCGCGTCACCGCTGCGTCACCCCTTCGGGCCGTAGTGCCGCGGCCCGCGGTCCACCGCCTCCCTGGGGTCGTCCGCTCCAGGCCGTCCCTGTGGCTAAACCGACCCTCGCGCCACCGCTACGTCGCCCCGTCGGGCCGTAGCGAGAGTGGCACGCGGTCCACACCGCTGTCCCGAGGCCGTCCCCGCGGTTTGCACCGATCTGCGCTCCGCCGCTGCGCCTCCCCTTTGGGCTGTAGCGTCGCAGCCCGCGGTCCCTGTGACCGCCCCGAGGTCTTCCGCCGCCGCCCTGACCTACCCGCCGCTGCTGCGTCGCCACTTTGGGCCGTAGCGCCGCGGCCCGCGGTCCACTCTACCGTCACCGCGCGTCGACCTCCCGTGGTATGCGCCGCGCCGTCTCCCTTGGTGCGGGAACGCCACCGTCCGCGCCGGTCTTCGTCATGCTGTCAGGGTTCTTCGCCTACTTCGAGCACCGCCGTCGCACTCCTAACCTAGCCGCCGCCGCTGCCATCAGGCCGCCGCCGGTACCTCTGTAGCCGCCGCATCGCCCGTCCACCCCGTTCGTCTTTGTCCAGCACCAGCTCGTCGCCAGCGTCGCCGTCATCTACCACGACCACTTCGTCTACTCCGACCACCGTGGTGACATCGGCCACCATGCCGATTGGCGCGACAACCGTCGTCGAGTCTTCTACTCTACTGGCCCTCCGATTCCTCGACATGGCATACAGCTCGTGAAGGTCCCAATCTACGCATGCCCGGTGCTGGCAACACCGCCGCGTGCCTTCGTCCACGACGTGTCCCCGAGCCTAGCAAGCCTGGTGTGGCGCTTCGTCAACTTCCTCTTCGTCCGTCTATGCATGCCCGGTGTTGGCAACACCGGTGCGTGCCTTTGTCTACGATGTGTCCTCGGGCTTGGCAAACCCGCCGCGATGCGTCGTCAACAACATCTTCTTCGCGACGCACCACTACTTCGACACCACTGCTCCCATGCTAACTCGGTGCCCCCTTGCGCCCGCGGCTCCACGGCGACTTCCTCGACACCGGCTACCCCGATCGACATTGACCACGTCATTCTTCGCACGGCTACCTCGACCACGGCTCCACCACCCACGCTCTCGGCCACATCAACAAACGGCACAAAGGGCTACCGCCTGCTCGAGCAACCTCGTCGGTTTTCTACTCCAGCCACGACTTTCGCGATGCATCGACCGTTACGACTGTGGGAGGTGTCCGCCGGCTTGCCTTCAGATTCTTCTCCAGTCTCATCGTCTGCGTCGCTACCGTTGTGACTGCGGGGGGATGTTGAGTATATTGATTCATTAGGAAACGTAAGATAGACTAGGATTTGTCCTGCCTTGTCTTGTACTCCAAGTTGGTCATTGTACTCCTATATATATGCCCACGAGGCTCAAGCAATACAATAACTATTCCACCAAATTCCTCTCTCCCTTTTAACACTAACACCGTGTGACACACAAGATCAGAGAGAAGAGAAGGGAGAGGCTGAGGTAAGAGAAGGATATGGGAAGATGACCTGTGTCGCAGATCCAACCTAGCAGAGTTGCATCTTGGCCCTGGGGATCATGACGCGGGAGTCTAGCTCTATCTTTGGCGAGTTAGTCGGCGGGCTCGTGGGTGCTCCATGGCGTCGACAGGTGAGATGGAGAGGTAGGGATCGACCATGGCAGCAACAGGATTATCTTGCAGTGACGTACACATTGGGAGATCAGGAGAGGTTGTGCTTGTGCATTTCCTTTTTTTCAGTCGATTCAGATGGGTGCACTACCATCACTGCTGCCGCCAAGCCAAGATGCTATCTGCGACCGCCAGAAACCGAAGACAGGGGCTTCAATGCCAGCACACATGACGCCGGAGAGAGCACGCCTGCGTTGAGCGCGGCGCTTTCCGGAATCGGTCGACGGTAGAAAGCAACGTGAGGTGAGAGAGATCGGAAGAGCCGGGGATGAGGGGGAAATCAGCGATAGGTCGACTTTTTTAGTTCCCCACTCGTGTTCGTGTTGGAGGCGGACTGCTCCTTTGTGTGCGAGACGGGCGACGGCGTGTTTATTTTCCTCTTCCCGGTTGATTCCCATACGGGCTGCCGGTTCATTCCATAAAAAGTGAGGGACTCTTTTGCAAAAACGCCATGGACGGTGAACCCAACAATCTCAATCTGTGCTTGAAAAAGACTGTACAAATGACCACGCAGACATGTACTAAAAAGACTTCCTCTTTGCCGTTGTACTAAAAACCTTCAGGATTCATGTCGCGCCCGTCCAAAGGCTTCGGAGGCTTCCTGCCGCTGCCATCCTCTTTGCCACTGGGCGAAGGAACTTACAATTCTCCTCTCTGGAAGCCATATGTAGCTTCAAGTAGTTGATTGTATGTGGATGCAGCGGAAGATGAGTATATGTTGAATGTTAATGTAATCATAATCCAAAGATTATTACCAGCAGAAATGGTACATTTGCTATGTTAAAATTTGTATAAAAAATGATTTAATGGTAGCATGTTGTATCCCAGATCATAATATTGCTATAAATTTGTGTAAGCAAAAAGAAAAAGCAACATGAACTGCCATATTCAAATTCTATCAAACCAAGATACTGTTATTCATAAATATCTAGTGTAGATAACAATGCCCAATCTGCACGAATAGAATAGTAGTTAGGAGAACAAGTTAATTTTCTTGGAAAAACATACCGAAAAAATATAAGTGATGGAGTGTAGCAGTAGCAGATAATCATTAATGCGTTTTCCAAAAATGTTCTGGAATTTGAAAATTTGTTCACATTTTACAAAAGCATTTTACAAAAAAGGTTTCCATTTTAAAATTTTGTTCATGTGAACAAATAATCTTAAGGATTTTCAAATTTTTCTCAGATTCAAAATTTGTTCTGCATTTCAAAAGTTGTACTTGTTTTCAGATTTTGTTCACCATTTTAAAAAATGTTTGCATTTTCAAAGTATGTTCTTGGATTTGGAAAAATATTCACATTTTACAAATTTTTTTGGAACATTTCAGAAATGTTTGCGTTATAGAAAATTGTTTGGATTTCAAAAGATGTACAATTTTTCACCCCTTTTTACAAATTCAAAAAATATTCGGGAATTTAAATTGCATTTGCAGTTTCAAAAGATGTTCCGAAATTTAAAATTTGATCACGTTTGCCAAAAAGTGTTCGTAATTGCAGAATAGTTTTAACAATTTTTAAGTAATCCCCAATTTGGGCCGCAATTTTCAATTCATTTGTATTCGCCCCATAGATATGTCGCAAAAGCTTTAGTGGGTGGGGTGGGTAGCTTGCCTGGTGCGTAAAGTGGAGGTCCATGGTTCGAGTCCCAGGTGTTCTGGCTTTGGACGTCTTTTTTACGCAGACCCGAATTAGTACCACCTCGCGTATATGTTTTAAATTCAAACTGAAAGCGTAAACTCACATGAAGAAAGCGTATCGTGATGGTGAACCCAAGGAGTCAATCTGTGCTTTATTATTAGGGAGAGACTAGCACATATGCCCGTGCGTTGCAACGGGAGAAGAAAATATTGCATGTCCTTAATTAACTCAATAACCATATCTCAAGACTTCCACAGGCAACGTCATATATTTCAACACACCGTCACACCCCTGCCACCTCTTATACTTCTTCCGCCCTTGTTGATAGTTCCCGCATTGTCCACTTGATCATAACACGTCCGAAAGTTGTTAATCCCGAGGCGATCAGCTCGGCCACTGCACGACACATCTGTCATTGAAGTGTACCAATGCAAGGGGATGTTTAAAATTTTAAAATTATAATCTCATCAAGTTGGCGTAAGGGCCGCCCTACAATCTACTCCTCGCACCTGGTCCAAGGATCGTCCCTCATAAGGATTGACAACAATCAGTAGCGGGAAAACACTACCAAGCATTTTCAAACTTTTTTGGATATATCACTAGTGGAAAAAGGGCCTAATGTGAAACACATTAGTCCCGGTTTGTAACTGAACCGGCACTAATGTGACCATTAGTGCCGGTTCCAATGGCTAGGCGGGCGGCGCTCATTAGTACCGGTTCGTGGGGAACCTTTAGTACCGATTCGTGACACGAACCGGTACTAATGAGGCCAGTGCGGCTGTGGTCAGGCTGTGGCCCCCACGAAGACCTTTAGTACCGGTTCATGGCATGAACCGGTACTAGAGTTTCTTAGTAAACTGATTTTTAGTCCCACCTCGCCAAGGGAGAGGCAGTATGAGCAGTTTATAAGCCGTGAGTGCAGAGACAATGACGAAGAGGCGCAATGCTTACCTGCACGTTGATTAGCTTCAAACCTTTCGGAATAGCATAGATTGCACTGAGCTATGTGCAGTGCAGTTTACACTATTCCGAAAGGCTTGAAGCAAATTAACCAGCATTGCACCTCTTTTTTTATTTTTAATAACTTATTTGAACTCCGGACTTCTTGTGTGTTCAGTATGCAGCATTCAAAGCGACGTCATCAATTTCCAACATGTTCTGACATCATTTGCTGTTTTTCAGTCATTTACCTAATTGTTTAGAGAGCTAAATGACCGTGAAATTGAAAATCACTACAAAATTAACTGTGAAAATGTTGAAACTTGGCATGGTATCATCATTTCACCCGCATGGCATGTGCGAAAGAGTAGAGAGGGTCACGGCAAAAACTGGACGCACTTCGTGTACAAACTGGACAATCTCTTTTGGAGTATCAGGGTTTCGGACGAGAACTCATCTGTTACATGGGCACTTCAATGTTTTTTAAACTTATTTGAACTCCGGACTTCTTTTGCATTTAGTATGCAGCATTCAAAGCGACGTCATCAATTTCCAACATGTTCTGACTACATTTGCTGTTTTTCAGTCATTTACCTAATTGTTTAGAGAGCTAAATGACCGTGAAATTGAAAATCACTACAAAATGAACTGTGAAAATGTTGAAACTTGGCATGGTATCATCATTTCACCCGCATAGCATGTGCGAAAGAGTAGAGAGAGTCACGGCAAAAACTGGACGCACTTCGTATACAAACTGGACAATCTCTTTCGGAGTATCAAGGTTTCGGATGAGAACTCATCTGTTACATCGACACTTCAATGTTTTTTAAACGTATTTGAACTCCGGACTTCTTTTGCGTTTAGTATGCAGAATTCAAAGCGACGTCATCAATTTCCAACATGCTCTGACTACATTTGCTGTTTTTCAGTCATTTACCTAATTGTTTAGAGAGCTAAATGACCGTGAAATTGAAAATCACTACAAAATGAACTGTGAAAATGTTGAAACTTGGCATGGTATCATCATTTCACCCGCATAGCATGTGCGAAAGAGTAGAGAGGGTCACGACAAAAACTGGGCGCACTTCATGTACAAACTGGACAATCTCTTTCGGAGTATCAGGGTTTCGGACGAGAACTCATCTGTTACATGGGAACTTCAATGTTTTTTAAACTTATTTGAACTCCGGACTTCTTTTGCGTTCAGTATGCAGCATTCAAAGCGACGTCATCAATTTCCAACATGTTCTGACTACATTTGCTGTTTTTCAGTCATTTACCTAATTGTTTAGATAGCTAAATGACCGTGAAATTGAAAATCACTACAAAATGAAATGTGAAAATGTTGAAACTTGGCATGGTATCATCATTTCACCCGCATAGCATGTGCGAAAGAGTAGAGAGGGTCATGGCAAAAACTGGACGCACTTCGTGTACAAACTGGACAAGCTCTTTCGGAGTATCAGGGTTTCGGACGAGAACTCATCTGTTACATGGGCACTTCAATGTTTTTTAAACTTATTTGAACTCCGGACTTCTTTTGCGTTCAATATGCAGCATTCAAAGCGACGTCATCAATTTCCAATATGTTCTGACTACATTTGCTATTTTTCAGTCATTTACCTAATTGTTTAGAGAGCTAAATGACCGTGAAATTGAAAATCACTACAAAATGAACTCTGAAAATGTTGAAACTTGGCATGGTATCATCATTTCACCCGCATAGCATGTGCGAAAGAGTAGAGAGGGTCATGGCAAAAACTGGACGCACTTCGTGTACAAACTGGACAAGCTCTTTCGGAGTATCAGGGTTTCGGACGAGAACTCATCTGTTACATGGGCACTTCAATGTTTTTTAAACTTATTTGAACTCCGGACTTCTTTTGCGTTCAATATGCAGCATTCAAAGCGACGTCATCAATTTCCAATATGTTCTGACATCATTTGTTGTTTTCCAGTCATTTACCTAATTGTTTAGAGAGCTAAATGACAGTGAAATTGAAAATCACTACAAAATGAACTCTGAAAATGTTGAAACTTGCAATGGTATTATCATTTCACCCGCATAGCATGTGCGAAAGAGTAGAGAGGGTCACATAGAAACTAAATACAGAAAAAAACTACTCAGAAATAAATAGAAGAAAATAAATAAAGAAGAAAAGGAAAAAATATATAAAAAAATTACTCAAAAATAAATAGAAGAAAATAAATAATGCAGAAAAGAAAAAAAATATATAAAAAAATTACTCAAAAATAAATAGAAGAAAATAAATAATGCAGAAAAAAACTATACAAAATTTTTGTTGGGGCGCTGCCCAGTGGGCCTGCCAGACCTAGGGTATGCAAATGCAGGCCCAGAAGGGCCAGCAGGCTCACAGGACAGCACGCCATAGTTAGACCGAGAAGCCTGCTATATAGAGAAGTTCGAAGGAGCAGCCGCGGCTGGGTTTATAAACCAGTGCGGCTTCCCTTCGCTCGGCGAGGTGGGACTAAACATTATGCACCGCCGGTGGCAGTGCACAACCATTAGTACCGGTTGGTGGCTCCAACCGGTACTAATGATTGGGCCTTTAGTACCGGTTCGTGGCACGAACCGGTACTAAAGGGGCTGTTTCCCGCCCATTGGCCTAGCAAAAGTTGGCCTTTAGTACCGGTTGGTGGCTCCAACCGGTACTAAAGGCCCCTCCTATATATATGGCACTTCAAAAAAATTCAGTTTCTCATCTGCTTCTTCTCCTCTGTCCCGTCGCCCGCCGCCCCTGTCGCTGCCCCCGTCGCCGCCCCGTCCCCGTCGTTGCCGCCCCGTCCCCGTCCCCATTGTCGCCGCCCCGGCCGTCCCCGTCCCCGTCGCCGCGCCCCGCCCCGTCGTCCCCGCCCGGCCCGTCCCCGTCCCCGTTGTCGCCGCCCCGTCCCCATCCCCGTCGTCGCCATCCCCGTCGTCACCATCCCCATCGACGCCGCCCGTCGCCATCCCCGTCGCCGCCCTCGTCGCCTCGCCTCGCTGGTGAGATCCTGCCCCGACCGCCATGTCCACACACACATTGTTGTTTAGTTTTTTAGTTATAAATTTTAGTTTATTTTTAGTAAATTCTTAGTTGAATTAGTTGAATTAATAGAACTAGTTATTTTTAGTAAGAAAATTTAGTTATATGAGATTTGATGATCTAATCAAAATATTACTATATAGAACTACCTACTTTATTTTAGTATAATAGAACTAGTTTATTTTTAGTAAATGCTTAGTTGAATTAATAGAACTAGTTTATTTAGTTGAATTAATAGAACTAGTTTATTTAGTTGAATTAATAGAACTAGTAAGTGTTTAATGTTTCACCTATATATGAACATATGTTAGATATTAATGTCAAATGTTAGATGAATTAGATATAAATTATATGTTAGATATATATTTAATTTAGTTATATGAGATTTGATTATCTAATTAACATTTTATTATATACAACTAGCTACCATATTTTTAGTAAGAAAATTAATAGAACTAGTTTAGTTGAATTAGTTGAATTAATTAGTTGAACTAGTTAGTTGAATTAGTTGAGCTACTTTATTTAGGTATATTTTTCGTAAGTGCTTAGTTGAATTAGTTCAATTAATTAGTTGAACTAATTGATTTAACAGAATTAGTTGAATCAATAGAACTAATAAGTGTTTAATGTTTCACCTATGAGCATAGGAATGTCGTCTAACGACGAACACGATTTCATTATGTGCGAATACTGCGAAGACCAGCGCGGCCTGTGCGGCAGAAATTTTCTAGTTGATGATAGACGCTTCAGCATCAAGCTGGATGAAAACTTCAAAGTGGATACAGTAAGTCACAACGACAAGTCTTTTTTCGTAATTAAGCATGACTTATGCTTCATTTGCTTCAACTTTTAATTTTAATTTTTCACTATTCTACTAGCGTATCCCCTACCATGCAAGAATTTTTGTCTTAGATAAGATAGGTTTCAGTCCTAACGAAACTATGGAGGTAAAAAGAGTTTACTTGAAGACCGAGCATGATTATACCTTCAACGTCAAATTATACAATGCAGACACATACACCTATTTTGAATGCAAAACTTGGCAAGCACTATTCAAGGCTTATGCATTTGAGCCTGATATGGTTATCACCTTTGATATTCGTCCGGAAGATGATATTGAAGGTAATATAGACATCTGGATTGATGTGCAGACGCCTCCAGTTCTACCATTATGTGAGTTTCTCAACCATATTTATATCTTCGATATGAGATTATTTGAACCAGTTGAATAATTAATAGATCGCAATTTATATTGACAGCTTATTTCCAATCAAGCAAACATGTCCGGCGCTTGGTAGACAGGACCGTCCACTGTCGCGGGGCTGAACTAAACTGCGAGGAGACAAGTCATTATGTTTCATGGCTTGAGGATCTTGATGCTATCAAGACAAATTTTTTTCCTTCACTTAGAAATGTTTGTACTCAAAACATGCGACCAATAGTATTCATACTGAACTACGGTCACATATATTTAGGAAAGATGGTAAGATTTCTACTATATCTCCTCAGTGCATCTTTTGCATACATTATTTTTTTAAGCTAAACTTCATTGCTAAGTATGTTACTATACGATGTTCTTCAACAGGGACTCCCGATGAATGTTGTGCCTGATTGGATCGAGACTAAAGGTACTATGAATATTGTTAGCTTACGGCCAAGATATCCTACAATGCACTTTAGTGCATTCAGGATTTCTAATAGCGAGGAATGCTTAATAGTAAAAGACTGGAGCAAAATTGTGAACGATCGCAGAGAAGTACTAGGGGGCAGCAATCAGAAGCGCAACCCACGATTAGGAGACAGGTTCATCTGCATGCTCCAATATGATGAATCAGGAAAGCTATACATGTTCTATGCTATTTTACCTGAGAGAGAGCAGCAGGAGTGATTAATTAGCTAGTTCATGCTCTTAGTAGTTGTCCTCTCATGTCCGTGTTCTTCATCCTGAACTTAATCTCAAAGAGTGATTTGCTTTTGTGGTGTTATGAACGCTTATAATATCATTACCATGTTGAACTCGATGATATCTTTGCTTCTGGTACAAGTGAATGTTTCTTATTTAAGCTAGTGTTCTTGGTGATGATATATATGATGCAAGAGTTTTTATATTAATATGATGATGATGATGAGTTATTATATCATTTATGAAAGAAACCGCAAATTAGTTTCAACTGGATGGATTCTAGCTAAGTGATCAAGTATATGTCATATCCATATTACCTCGATCACTTAATTAGGTGATCAAGTATATATAATATGGATATGACATATACTTGATGACTTAGCTAGGATCCACATGCATCCAGTCAAACTAATCTGCGGTACATTCACCTAATGATTTAACAACTCATTATAATGTAAACCAATCACTAAATTAAATTGAAAACACAAAATTAAAGTAAAAATAAAAATAAAACCAAAACACACCCAAACATTTAGTACCGGTTGGTGTTACCAACACCAACCGGTACTAATGTCCTACGCGCGCACGGAGCTGGCTCGTGCCACATGGTTGCCCTTTAGCACCGGTTCGTGTTGAACCAGTACTAAGGGGGGGGGGCTTTAGTGCCCACACTTTAGTGCCGGTTACCGCCTTACGAACCGGTGCTATTGCCCGGTTTTGCACTAGTGTATAAGACATGCACCTTCTATGAAGACAATTTATTTTGTATATACCTAAAGACAGTTGTCTTGTTTTCTGCTTGCATGTATAAATCTTCGCCGTATACTTCACAGGCCATCTAGGTATATATGCTTACCGCATGTGTGCTAACCAGTGTACATAATGTTAGTCCAGCAATGTGCAATCCTATTTGGACTATGAATGGTGTTCATTTCTTTTCTAGCTTTTTATCGTAGTAGTTATTATCATACTTCCCGCGAGTGTGCTAACACGTGTAAATATGTTAGTCCAAAAATGCCGTATCCAAATTGGACTATGGATGATGTTTGTTTCCTTTCCGGCTTTTATGTCGGGTAGTAGTTAGTACCACTCTACCAGTCTGTGAAGGACACAAACAAACACCAAATCCAACTTCAGTTAACAACGATCAGCACCAAAACCTCTTCATGTTTTTTTCTTGAGACTTTAAAGCATGGAGTTGAGTTATTTTCCAAGTCAATTAAAAAAGATCAACACCACTCACGTTTTTCTATCTTGAGCCTTTCGACCTGGCGAGTTTGAATTATTCACATCCTCTTCTCTTACTCCCTCCAGCTATCTTTCATCCATTGATCAGGGCATCACAACAGGCAACGTGAATCAACATGCATATCCGCCGTCCATAAATTATTCACGTCCTCATGAATCATTTAATAGCCCACATAATAGCAACCCATATTATATTTATAAAGTTAATTATCCTCTCTTTCCAGCTGCCCATATTTATCGTCTATTTCCTTCCTTGTTTTCCCTTCCTTAGCTTAGCCACCTCTTTCCTTTCTTAGCCTCTACATACATATTTCCTTCCTTAGCCTCTCTTCCTTCCAAGGACTCTTCTCTGTCGTAATCCTCGAGACCTCTTCCTGATACCAAGGGAACTGAGAGACATATATAAGTTGGGTATATAAATAATATGTAAGGGAGCGAGGTGGGATAATTTAACAACACAATCAACTTTGATTCCTACACATAGCAGGGGCTAGTTGAGTTGGCCACAACATTGCTTACGAACCTGGAGGTTGTGAGTTCAATACCTTCACCAGCGAACTGCAGGTTCCATTGTCAAACTTTAGGGACTTTTGTGCAAAAACGCCGCGATGGTGAACCCACGGAGTCAATTCGTGTTTTATTTTTTGACGGAGTCAACCCGCGCTTTATTATTAGGGAAAGACTAGCAAACATACCCGTGCGTTGCAACGGGAGAAAAACAATATCATACGGATTTTGTGCAATAAGCATAGCTTAATATCTCCTTGCAATATAGATGCATGTCCTTTATTTCAGCAAAGTGCTCTTCCACATGTGTGCTATGCAAGAGGAGAAATAAAATCACATGCGCCTAACCCAATAAGCATGCCTCAAGATCTACCCAGGTCTATGTTATCTATTTTAGCATAGCGCCCCACTTGTGCCACTGCTTGGCTGGGCATATTTTACACAATGTTTAGTTACTCTATTTGAGCTTACATTTCTATTGTAATGATAAATTAGTTTTTGTATGTTTCAAGTCAGAATATCATAATTGCTTAAGCAACAAATAGCAACTCAATCAAACATGCCATCCCGCATAGAAACTATGTGTTGAAAAAAGTCAAATTTGAAACGTACAAAGAGTTGAAAACTTATAAATGTTGTGCAGAACAATTTGTTGGACCTTCTTGTAGTTCATTTGGATCAAGTTCTCATGAGTCGTGATGCCTTGCTAACTCGCATATTTTCACCGTGCCTACGTTCCAAATAAAATAGCACTTGAATTAGACGAAATAGATCAATGAAAACATGTATAGAAGTTCCTTCCTTTGTTACAAAGAATAGATTGATGATGCGTACGTTAGAATGCTATACCTTAATTGGAATGGTAGCAGATACCATAGAACTAAAATTAAAGATATCCAAAATTAAATCGGTTAATGTGGAGTCCAGCTGTTAGCATGTAACCTGGAATAATACTAATGTGATGCTAAAAATTGCGTCGATAGAATGGAAGACAAAATTTGGTCAACATTAAAGATGAATAGTACTAAAAAGTGAAAGCCATGTCATATGCTATTTTTTTTATTGAAGAATAGAGAAATCAAAAGTAGAAAGATCCTTGTATGAGCGGTTGGCAATGCAGCAGCATCAACTAAGGCAATTGTTACCCATGAAAAAAAACTGAGGCAGTTATTATAGTTGTAGACCAAACTGTTCACATTGTTTTAGACGGTGGAGAAATTGATTGCCCAAACGCATCACCTCCAATGGAAGAAATGCCTCTAAGGCCATCTGCTACAATATCATTACACTGCTTGTATGACATATATCTGCTGGACTCAGCTAGCTCTAATACACATGGAGCTGTCAGGCAATTCTTTTACAACAGCAAGTGCTATGCTATGTCAGGTTTAACCAAACAATTGAATTGCTAGAATAAATTGGTGAAATATGCTTCTCTTGCCTACATGGTTTGAGCAGAGGCAAAAGTAGACGGTAACGGATCGGGTGGAACATAGATTAGTGACGGATGAGAAAAACGAACCGGCTTCAACTGGCCTGATTATGATGGATTCAGTAACTGACCTAGAAACAAATTCAGAAAATTATAGTGATAAAATCAATGATAAAAACAGTGAGGATTCTAGATGAGGTAGACATCAGGTGATTCGAGCTGACAAAATAGATTAAGCCTATAGTGATTGCAACCACCAGACATCATAGAAAGATGAGATAGCCGCCCCATGTGCACCGGCGTTGGCGTTGTTGAATCCATCAATGACGGGGAATCGTTAATTCCTTATGTTCGATCGCGGCGACACTGTCCATGGCAGCATTGACTGAGACCGGCAAGTTATGGGCAGAACCAAATTAGTGGCGTTGCAGTTGCACCAGCCAAAGTTAACACGGATAAGCTAGGGAAGCACGCCTACCAATTGGTTCATGCAGCCGACGCACGACCACATCTCGATAGCGATGTTGTACATGAGGATCCATGCATGTATGTGCCGCTCGTGCTAGCAAGCAAGCTAGATCATGCCCGCGTGAAGCCATCGATCGTGGCGTACTTTTGGGAGATGATGTTGGGGTGATGGGCTGGGCTACGCTCGAGCACAAACTCGTAGCATGCGGAAATAGTCGTCCCGTGCCGCCATCGCGTAGTCGTTCGACCCCGCGCATCATCCTATCTCGGACACCAGCGGCGGCGGCCGCAACACCGTTACTGCGTACTCGATGTGGGCGCCGACATGCCACCGTCCACTTCTTCATGAACTTCACCTCCGCATCGCTGCTCGGCCCCGACGATCGACTCTTCCCCTTGAGATAAGGATCTCCGCTCGTCGACGTCGCCTCCGCCCACCGTGTGGGCCGACGGCGAGAAAGAGTTCTCCGGTGGGTCAGCCATGGAGCGATTTCTTTCTTTCGGTGGTTTTGCTTTTATAAAAAGAGATCAGATGAGAGATCGAATCAAAGGGGAGAGACAAGACTGGGCTCAGTAAAGGAAACACCCTGGATCACGGGAGGAGATCGAGATGGACGTGGTTGGACGCGACGCACGTGCCTATCGGGGAGCAAGTAGTTAGTTAACAAGAGCATCCATTTGCCACGTGTCACGTTCTGGACGTTTTTTCCGGATTTTATTTTTTTATTTTTCCGCACGTGTTTTCGGCTTTTTAAACGGTCTTTTTTCCGATTTTTTTCGACGTTTTGGTTTTCGATAAAAAAATTCAAAAAAAATTACTTTTTTGCGCGAAAAAACGCGTTTTTTCCCCTTTCGCGAAAGTTACGGTTTTTCTTTCCGAGAGGCACGGTTGTGCTTTAGCAAGAGTCACGGCCGTGCCTTTAGGAAACGAAAAAAATGCGTTTTTTGTTTTTTTTCCGCGAGAGGCACGGTTGTATTTTCGCGAGAGTCACGGCCGTGCCTCTTGAAAAAGGAAAAACAAAACACGTTTTTTTTTTCTTTCTGGAGAGTCACGGTTTTGCTTCCGCGAGAGGCACGGGTGTGCTTTCGCGGAAGTCACGGCCGTGCCCCTCGGAAAGGGAAAAAAATACACATTTTCTGTTTTTTTTTCACGAGAGTCACGGTTTTGCTTTCGCGAAAGGCACGGGTGTGCTTTCGCGAGAGTCACGGCCGTGCCTCTCGGAAACGGAAAAAAACGTGTTTTCTGTTTTTTCCCTTTCACGAGAGTCACGGTTTTGCTTCCACGAGAGGCACGGTTGTGATTTCGCGAGAGGCACGGACGTGCCTCTTTCGGAAAGGAAAAAAAAACCATACTTCCAGTCCGGTTTTTTCATCCGGTTTTTTCGTGAAAAAAAAGTTCATCAAAACCTATCAACATGGAATCTAGTTTTAAAGATTTCAACGCGAGGAATCCAACGGTGAAAATGGTTCGAGATTTGGACGCACGGTTTAAGAGATAAAACGTTTTGAATAAACGGATCTACGAAAAAGGGAAAACTCCCAAGTTGTGACAAGTAGCGCGCTGCATGTGCGCCACTTGTCGCGACCTGGGAAAATGGAGTGCTCTTTGCAACGAGTACTTCTTAATTAGTGATTTCGTGCCTATCGCTTCCTCGACCTTCTTAACCACAGACTCTGGCCCATACGGAGGCCCAACAAAGCGACGTACAGATTCAGGCGGAAGCCCAACATAGCGACGTCTTTAAAATTTTTTAACGATAACGACGTGGTACAAAAGCATTAGTACCACCTTATGTATATGTTTAAAATTTAAACTGAAAGTATAAATTTACGGAAAGAAGCGTATTGTGACGGTGAACCTACGGAGTCAATCCGTGCTTTATTATTAGGACTAGTACAAATGTCCGTGCGTTGCACCGGGCGAAAAAAGGCATAATCAGCTTGCCATTGTGCATCATTTTTATACCCAATTTTAATAAATATCCATAATAAGGTTAAACGCGAAAATTTCTTATTTTTAATAAAAGTTAAAGTTTTCATAGAAAATGGAACACTTTTAAGAATAATTAACGTTTCATGAAAACTGAAACATTTCTCTAGAAAAGAACATTTTTTATGGAAAAAAATATTTGAACAGATGTTTTTTTAGTTGTACATTTCTAGATGGACTTTGTTTTAGTAAAAATAATGGAACTTTCTTTGGGGAATTTTTAAGTGTTCTAAAAATGCGACCATATTCTTTTAAACAAAGATAGTGTGAATATATGTAAAACTGTGAACATTTTAAAGCTATTTTTACCGTGTTAATTTTTTTACAGATATTTTTTGTAGCATTTTTGTTAGGTAATTTTTACAGATGGTTGTTTGGTGGGAAGAGTTAACTATTTGGGCTTAGCCTAAACAAAGCACTTGACGTTAACTTTTATTAAAATAAGGACGCACGAACTCATCTTTCTTATCGTTCCCCATTTCAAGTCTCCCTTGTTGAAGTGCTCTATGCCGCCGCCGCCCGCATCATGTCTACCTCCTTTGTCGACATGGACCTATCCTTCCTCCCGTGGTGCGCCTAATGGAGGGTTCCCGATGGGGTTAGGGGGAAGGGGTGCGAGTAGTCGCCGTTTGGTGCCTGCATTCGCCCTGTCCATCACAACCCCTACCAGCTGCGGTCGGAGTTGATCAATTGTTTCATCCAAAGCGGCATATATGACCATGAATGTAAATGAAAACATTAAAAGGCGACAAAACTACTTTTTGCCGAATAATACGCCACCGCAATCATGGGAGTCCAGTTAACGATTTTAATTGAAACTGAAGCCATTATCGAATATACACACACAATAATAAAAGCACCAAAGTAACAACTAAAGGGTTTGATTTCAGTCAAAGAATATAGCATTACATCAATAGCAAAACATGATGATATTTGTGAAAATAATAATAAGAGCACTGCAACTGCTAGTAAAAGCAATATTACCCAACATGATAATTTGAACCAGCACATAGGAACACCATCAACCACAACATACTCACACAATTTTAATTAAACAGTACATGTCTAATTTTTTTTATGAAAGCTAGAAACTGAAAGTCATTTACAGCCAACAATTTGTAATTGACCCTACTGGTCTACATCTAGTGAATTATGAGATACCATTTCTTTTCCTACATATCTAAAGGCACCATCAGGGATGCCAGCCAACAGAGAAGCTTCCTTTTTCAGAAAAAGCACACATGTCCTGTTTTGACAGAATGGAAGTTAGCACCACCAAGTAAATCAATCTTAGAAAAAGAATAAAGTTTCAAGATGAGCTTACATTATCAATTTGCACAAATGTATTGTCATATCTTTTCTTACGGATTCATATTGGAGAATAAAATTGTCCTGGAATCAACAAAATGTTTGGATTACTTTACAAAGATAACATTTTTTTGTTAATATGAAACCTTATGAATCGTATTTCCTCAAATATGTACGTCTCCCAGCCGCAAGTCACCACCTCTCTTCCATCCATTTTAGAAGCTTCACCATTCACCACGACGCCTCTGAGCCACCGCCATCAATTTCTTTGAAAACTTTGATAGATAGATAGATAGTGCACTAAAAGAGAAAAAATTCATAAGAAAAGTAATGTATACACCTGATATCCTAACTACCAAGAACCGAACTGTGGTAAAAGCAAACTAATACACACCATGGCTATCCAACAACACAGAGTAGTGACAAATCTGAACCGGGTCCCCTTTCCATAGGGTCTGATATACCTTCAGGCCGATTAACTCTAGGTGTTCTATGAACTCTGAAAGTCTGAATCAACTCATGTGCAACTTTTGACGATGGTGCAAATGGAGAGGCGTCACAAGATTGGATCCTTATCCTGCTATATACTGTAGTACATTTAAAGCAAATAAGCTAAGAAATTGGACAGCAGGATGAAGGTGCACCACACCATCCAATTCTGAAAAGGTGGCGGCTAATGGTCTTCCTCGTTGAATCCATAAGGAGTATGCTTTTCTATCCTTTAACTAAGCTGAAACTCAAGAGCTCTAAAATCTGAACGTAAAAACTTGATTTCTTGGAAGGAGGGCCACTGCACCAAATCGTGTTGCCTCGCCCGTGCATCACCGAAGCTGGGGCACTTATTTAACCCGCACATGGTGCACTCATACAAAAGAGTAGACCCACGCAGAGTGATCAAGCCGTGCAATTCAAGTTATTAAAATACTAATTAGTTATTGTATCTGGACGGACAGTCTTATGTAAAACATTTAAATAATACGTAGTAGTCTGCAAGGAGATACATACTATTTTTCAAATGGCGTGTATATAAGTATACAACTGATACTACTTTAACTAAAAATAAACCTACCCTTGCCCATCAGAGAGCATGTTTTAATTTGTTCATGACCTCTGCATTTTATTCAGAAACAAGCATGCACCAAGATACTCACATAGAAAGCAGAAACCTAAAAATTCCATATGCTTTCTGTTTTTAAAACCGAGTTCCAGGTGGATTCCATATTCTAACTGCACTTTACAGGAATGGACCTACAATCATATTAAGAGGATCCTTTCATCTTGAGCTGGTGCTTCAGCTGTTGGAACACTTAAGCTCAGATCTTCAGTATGATTTTCTTTAAGTGTAGGATCGAACAAAACCTACATGATAGATTGCTTATATTGATTAATAATCATTCAAGCAATTTTCTTGCATAGATAACACTACGTCATGAAACGTATTGCTGGTATATCTTTGTTCAGTTTTTGTAATAAGATAAAGTACTTAAATGTGTGCTTACAGCTATTGCATGATCTGAAGGAATAAACCAAACCAAAAGCGACTCTATGGTCTAATTATCAGCTCTGCACTATTAATAATACTACAAATAGAACTCTGATACTAATTCTACAGAAAAGATACACCAAATACACTATCAGGTTCAGTACCAACACCAGTTTAGACATCAAAATATATTTATAGTATAGTGGTATAGCTGCAGGTGTAAAGTCATGCAAATTCTCGATGGTACAAACTGTAAGCTGGCAAATTGTCGATGCAATGTAGGTGCCAAATAAGTGTTGGTGTCATACCACAGTGCACTGACACAAAGCATAAAAGGAGAATGGCATATTAACATTTCATTGTTGTACCAAAGAACAGACCATAGCTTCACTGCTAAGATTAATGCGGTAGTAGCACTACAATGACTTGTCAATAGTGACCTCGCTCCAGAATGAGAGCAATTACAATAGGTTAAAACTGTTGACCAAAAAAGAGTCTCAAATAGACAGAAGATAGTTTTCCTGAAATAGATCGGGATTTTGAGAGATCAGATCAAGGAGAGACAGGTAGTGCATGTAACCTTAGGGCAGGATGGTACCCACGATCTGGTTGCTGGGTCGGCGACCGGAGCAGAGGGCGTCGGTCAAGACCAGGAGTTCCCGAACTTCATCCACGATTTTGCATCATCCTCCCGCACGAGGAGTAGAAGCGCCACCATCCCCGAAGCACAGGATGTGGAGGTGGACGTGGTTGCTGTCACCGAAGCCTTAGAAAAGGACGGGGTGCCGCCGCCGTTGAAGCGAGGGGATCGAAGGTCGGTGAGGGCCTGTTGGAAATATGCCTTACAGGCAATAATAAAATGGTTATTATTATATTTCTTTGTTCATGATAATTGTCTATTGTTCATGCTATAATTGTGTTATCCGGAAATCGTAATACATGTGTGAATACATAGACCACAACACGTCCCTAGTGAGCCTCTAGTTGACTAGCTCGTTGATCAAAAGATAGTCATGGTTTCCTGACTATGGACATTGGATGTCATTGATAACGGGATCACATCATTAGGAGAATGATGTGATGGACAAGACCTAATCCTAAGCATAGCTCAAAGATCGTGTAGTTCGTTTATAGCTTTTCCGAATGTCAAGTATCATTTCCTTAGACCATGAGATTGTGCAACTCCCGGATACCGTAGGAGTGCTTTGGGTGTGCCAAACGTTAAAACGTAACTGGGTGACTATAAAGGCACACTACGGGTATATCCGAAAGTGTCTGTTGGGTTGGCACGAATCGAGACTGGGATTTGTCACTCCGTATGACGGAGATGTATCTCTGGGCCCACTTGGTAATGCATCATCATAATGAGCTCAATGTGACCAAGTGGTTGATCACGGGATCATGCATTACGGTACGAGTAAAGTGACTTGCCGGTAACGAGATTGAACGAGGTATTGGGATACCGACGATCGAGTTTCGGGCAAGTAACGTACCGATTGACAAAGGGAATTGTATACGGGATTGATTGAATCCTCGACATCGTGGTTCATCCGATGAGATCATCGAGAAGCATGTGGGAGCCAACATGGGTATCCAGATCCCGCTGTTGGTTATTGACCGGAGAGTCATCTCGGTCATGTCTGCGTGTCTCCCGAACCCGTAGGGTCTACACACTTAAGGTTCGGTGACGCTAGGGTTGTTGAGATATTAGTATACGGTAACCGAAAGTTGTTCGGAGTCCCGGATGAGATCCCGGACGTCACGAGGAGTTCCGAAATGGTCCGGAGGTGAAGATTTATATATAGGAAGTCAAGTTTCGGCCATCGGGAAAGTTTTGGGGGTAATTGGTATTGTACCGCGACCACCGGAAGGGTCCCGGGGGTCCACCGGGTGGGGCCACCTATCCCGGAGGGCCCCATGGGCTGAAGTGGGAGGGGAACCAGCCCCTAGTGGGCTGGTGCGCCCCCCTTGGGCCTCCCCCTGCGCCTAGGGTTGAAAACCCTAGGGGTGGGGGCGCCCCACTTGGCTTGGGGGGCACTCCACCCCCCTTGGCCGCCGCCCCCCTTGGAGATTGCATCTCCTAGGGCCGGTGCCCCCTAGGGGTCCTATATATAGTGGGGGTGAGGGAGGGCAGCCGCACCCTAGCCCCTGGCACCTCCCTCTCCCTCCCGTGACACTCCTCCCTCTCCCTGAGCTTGGCGAAGCCCTGCCGAGATCACTGTTGCTTCCACCACCACGCCGTCGTGCTGCTGGATCTCCATCAACCTCTCCTTCCCCCTTGCTGGATCAAGTTGGAGGAGACGTCTTCCCAATCGTACGTGTGTTGAACGCGGAGGTGCCATCCGTTGGGCGCTAGGTCATCGGTGATTTGGATCACGACGAGTACGACTCTATCAACCCCGTTCTCTTGAACGCTTCCGCTCGCGATCTACAAGGGTATGTAGATGCACTCTTCTCTCCCTCGTTGCTAGATGACTCCATAGATCGATCTTGGTGATGCGTAGAAAATTTTAAAATTCTGCTACGTTCCCCAACAGTGGCATCAGAGCTAGGTCTATGCGTAGTTTCTATGCACGAGTAGAACACAAAGCAGTTGTGGGCGTCGATATTGTCAATTTACTTGCCGTTACTAGTCTTAGCTTGATTCAGCGGCATCGTGAGATGAAGCGGCCCGGACCGACCTTACACGTACGCTTACGTGAGACTGGTTCCACCGATTGACATGCACTAGTTGCATAAGGTGGCTGACGGGTGTCTGTCTCTCCCACTTTAGTCGGATCGGATTCGATGAAAAGGGTCCTTATGAAGGGTAAATAGAAATTGGCATATCACGTTGTGGTTTTGGCGTAGGTAAGAAACATTCTTGCTAGAAACTTATAGCAGCCACGTAAAAATTTGCAACAACAATTAGAGGACGTCTAACTTGTTTTTGCAGCATGTGCCGTGTGATGTGATATGGCCAAAAGGATGTGATGAATAATATATGTGATGTATGAGATTGATCATGTTCTTGTAATAGGAATCACGACTTGCATGTCGATGAGTATGACAACCGGCAGGAGCCATAGGAGTTGTCTTAATTTATTTATGACCTGCGTGTCAACATAAATGTCATGTAATTACTTTACTTTATTACTAAAGTATTAGCCATAGTAGTAGAAGTAATAGATGACGAGACAACTTCAAGAAGACACGATGATGGAGATCATGGTGTCATACCGGTGACAACAATGATCATGGAGCCCGAAGATGGAGATCAAAAGGAGCAAATGATATTGGCCATATCATGTCACTATTTGATTGCATGTGATGTTTATCATGTTTTACATCTTATTTGCTTAGAACGACGGTAGCTTAAATAAGATGATCCCTCGTAATAATTTCAAGAAAGTGTTCCCCCTAACTGTGCACCGTTGCGAAGGTTCATTGTTTCGAAGCACCACGTGATGATCGGGTGTGATAGATTCTAACGTTCGAATACAACGGGTGTAAGCCAGATTTACACACGCAATACACTTAGGTTGACTTGACGAGCCTAGCATGTACAGACATGGCCTCGGAACACGGAAGACCGAAAGGTCGAGTATGAGTCGTATAGAAGATACGATCAACATGAAGATGTTCACCGATGTTGACTAGTCCGTCTCACGTGATGATCGGACACGGCCTAGTTGATTCGGATCATGTTTCACTTAGATGACTAGAGGGATGTCTATCTGAGTGGGAGTTCATTGAATAATTTGGTTAGATGAACTTAATTGTCATGAACTTAGTCTAAAAATATTTACACTATGTCTTGTAGATCAAATGGCCCATGCTAATGTTGCCCTCAACTTCAACGCGTTCCTAGAGAAAACCAAACTGAAAGATGATGGCAGCAACTATACGGACTGGGTCCGGAACCTGAGGATCATCCTCATAGCTGCCAAGAAATATTATGTCCTAGAAGCACCGCTAGGTGACGCACCCATCCCAGAGAACCAAGACGTTATGAACGCTTGGCAGTCACGTGCTGATGATTACTCCCTCGTTCAGTGCGGCATGCTTTACAGCTTAGAACCGGGGCTCCAAAAGCGTTTTGAGCGACACGGAGCATATGAGATGTTCGAAGAGCTGAAGATGGTTTTCCAAGCTCATGCCCGGGTCGAGAGATATGAAGTCTCCGACAAGTTCTTCAGTTGTAAGATGGAGGAAAATAGTTCTGTCAGTGAGCACATACTCAAAATGTCTAGGTTGCATAACCGCTTGACTCAGCTAGGAGTTAATCTCCCGGATGACGCGGTCATTGACAGAATCCTTTAGTCGCTTCCACCGAGCTACAAGAGCTTTGTGATGAACTTCAATATGCAGGGGATGGAAAAGACCATTTCTGAGGTATATTCAATGCTGAAATCAGCGAAGGTGGAAATCAAAAAGGAACATCAAGTGTTGATGGTGAATAAAACCACTAAGTTCAAGAAAGGCAAGGGTAAAAAGAACTTCAAGAAGGACGGCAAGGGAGTTGCCGCACCCGGTAAGCAAGCTGTTGGGAAGAAGCCAAAGAATGGACCCAAGCCCGAGACTGAGTGTTTTTATTGCAAGGGAAGTGGTCACTCGAAGCGGAACTGCCCGAAATACTTAGCGGACAAGAAGGCCAGCAACACTAAAGGTATATGTGATATACATGTAATTGATGTGTACCTTACCAGTACTCGTAGTAGCTTCTGGGTATTTGATACCGGTGCGGTTGCTCACATTTGTAACTCAAAGCAGGAGCTGCGGAATAAGCGGAGACTGGCGAAGCACGAGGTGACGATGCACGTCGGGAATGGTTCCAAGGTCGATGTGATCGCTGTCGGCACGCTACCTCTACATTTACCTACGGGATTAGTTTTAAACCTCAATAATTGTTATTTAGTACCAGCTTTGAGCATGAACATTGTATCAGGATCTCGTTTAATTTGAGATGGCTACTCATTTAAATCCGAGAATAATGGTTGTTCTATTTATATGAGAGATATGTTTTATGGTCATGCTCCGCCGGTGAATGGTTTATTCTTCATGAATCTCGAGCGTAATGTTATACATATTCATAGTGTGAATACCAAAAGATGTAAGGTTGATAATGATAGTCCCACATACTTGTGGCACTACCGCCTTGGTCACATAGGTGTCAAACGCATGAAGAAGCTCCATGCAGATGGACTTTTGGAGTCTCTTGATTATGAATCATTTGACACGTGCGAACCATGCCTCATGGGTAAAATGACCAAGACTCCGTTCTCAGGAACAATGGAGCGAGCAACCAACTTATTGTAAATCATACATACTGATGTGTGCGGTCCAATGAGTGTTGAGGCTCGCGGTGGCTATCGTTATGTTCTCACCCTCACTGATGACTTGAGTAGATATGGGTATGTCTACTTAATGAAACACAAGTCTGAGACCTTTGAAAAGTTTAAGGAATTTCAGAGTGAGGTAGAGAATCAACGTGACAGGAAAACCAAGTTCTTGCGATCAGATCGTGGGGGAGAATACTTGAGGCACGAATTTGGCACGCACTTAAGGAAATGTGGAATAGTTTCACAACTCACGCCGCCTGAAACACCTCAGCGTAATGGTGTGTCCGAACGTCATAATCGCACTCTATTGGATATGGTGCGATCTATGTCTCTTACCGATCTACCGCTGTCATTTTGGGGCTATGCTTTAGAGACTGCCGCATTCACTTTAAATAGGGCTCCGTCGAAATCCGTTGAGACGACACCGTATGAATTATGGTTTGGGAAGAAACCTAAGCTGTCGTTTTTGAAAGTTTGGGGATGCGATGCTTATATCAAGAAACTTCAACCTGAAAAGCTCGAATCCAAATCGGAAAAATGCGTCTTCATAGGATACCTTAAAGAAACTATTGGGTACACCTTCTACCTCAGATCCGAAGGCAAGATCTTTGTTGCCAAGAATGGATCCTTTCTAGAGAAAGAGTTTCTCTCGAAAGAAGTAAGTGGGAGGAAAGTAGAACTTGATAAAGTATTGCCTCTTGAACCGGAGAGTGGCGCAGCTCAGGAAATTGTTCCCGGGGTGCCTGCACCGACTAGAGAGGAAGTTAATGATGATGATCATGAAACTTCAGATCAAGTTGCTACTGAACTTTGAAGGTCCACAAGGACACGTTCCGCACTAGAGTGGTACGGCAACCCTGTCTTGGAAATCATGTTGTTAGACAACGGTGAACCTTCGAACTATGAAGAAGCGATGGCGGGCCCAGATTCCGGCAAATGGCTGGAAGCCATGAAATCCGAGATAGGATCCATGTATGAAAACGAAGTATGGACTTTGACTGACTTGCCCGATGATCTGCGAGCCATAGAAAATAAATGGATCTTTAAGAAGAAGACATACGCGGATGGTAATGTGACCATCTATAAAGCTCGGCTTGTCGCTAAGGGTTATCGACAAGTTCAAGGGGTTGACTACGATGAGACTTTCTCACCCGTAGCGAAGCTGAAGTCCGTCCGAATCATGTTAGCAATTTCCGCATTCTATGATTATGAGATATGGCAAATGGACGTCAAAATGGCATTCCTTAATGGTTTCCTTAAGGAAGAATTGTATATGATGTAGCCAGAAGGTTTTGTCAATCCTAAGAATGCTGACAAGGTGTGCAAGCTCCAACGCTCGATCTATGGGCTGGTGCAAGCATCTCGGAGTTGGAACATTCGTTTTGATGAGATGATCAAAGCGTTTGGGTTTACGCAGACTTATGGAGAAGCCTGCATTTACAAGAAAGTGAGTGGGAGCTCTGTAGCATTTCTCATATTGTATGTGGATGACATACTGTTGATGGGAAATGATATAGAATTCTTGGAAAGCATAAAGGCCTACTTGAACAAGTGTTTTTCAATGAAGGATCTTGGAGAAGCTGCTTACATATTAGGCATCAAGATCTATAGAGATAGATCGAGACACCTCATTGGTCTTTCACAGAGTACGTACCTTGACAAGATATTGAAGAAGTTCAATATGGATCAGTCAAAGAAGGGGTTCTTGCCTGTATTGCATGGTACGAGATTGAGCACGGCTCAATGCCCGACCACGACATAAGATAGAGAAAATATGAGTGTCGTCCCCTATGCCTCGGCCATAGGGTCTATCATGTATGCTATGCTGTGTACCAGACCTGATGTAAACCTTGTCGTAAGTTTGGTAGGAAGGTACCAAAGTAATCCCGGCATGGAACACTGGACAACGGTCAAGAATATCCTGAAGTACCTGAAGAGGACTAAGGATATGTTTCTCGTTTATGGAGGTGACGAAGAGCTCATCGTAAAGGGTTACGTCGATGCTAGCTTCGACACAGATCTGGATGACTCTAAGTCACAAACCGGATACGTGTATATTTTGAATGGTGGGGCAGTAAGCTGGTGCAGTTGCAAGCAAAGCGTTGTGGCGGGATCTACATGTGAAGCAGTATACTTGGCAGCCTCGGAGGCAGCACAAGAAGCAATCTGGGTGAAGGAGTTCATTACCGACCTAGGAGTCATACCCAATGCTACGAGCCTGATGTCTCTCTTCTGTGACAACACTCGAGCTATTGCCCTTGCCAAGGAGCCCATGTTTCACTGGAAGACCAGGCATATCAAGCGTCGCTTCAACTCCATTCGTGAAAGTGTTCAAAATGGAGACATAGATATTTGTAAAGTACATACGGACCTAAATGTGGCAGATCCGTTGACTAAACCTCTCCCTAGAGCAAAACATGATCAACACCAAAACTGCATGGGTGTTCGATTCATCACAATGTAACTAGGTTATTGACTCTAGTGCAAGTGGGAGACTGTTGGAAATATACCCTAGAGGCAATAATAAAATGGTTATTATTATATTTCTTTGTTCATGATAATTGTCTATTGTTCATGCTATAATTGTGTTATCCGGAAATCGTAATACATGTGTGAATACATAGACCACAACACGTCCCTAGTGAGCCTCTAGTTGACTAGCTCGTTGATCAAAAGATAGTCATGGTTTCCTGACTATGGACATTGGATGTCATTGATAACGGGATCACATCATTAGGAGAATGATGTGATGTACAAGACCCAATCCTAAGCATAGCTCAAAGATCGTGTAGTTCGTTTGCTATAGCTTTTCCGGATGTCAAGTATCATTTCCTTAGACTATGAGATTGTGCAACTCCCGGATACCGTATGTAACGCCCCGAGACCGATGTGCCAGGTGTCGTCCAGTTATTCGTTGTTGTTGCCTTGTCATTGCTTGCGTGTCTTGCATTGCATATCATGTCATCATGTGCATTGCATTTGCATACATGTTCGTCTCATGCGTCCGAGCATTTTCCCCGTTGTCCGTTTTGCATTCCGGCGCTCCTATCTCCTCCGGTGGTCCTTTCTACCTTCCTTTCGTGTGTGGGGGTTAAACATTTCCGGATTGGACCGAGACTTGCCAAGCGGCCTTGGTTTACTACCGGTAGACAGCCTGTCAAGTTTCATACCATTTGGACTTCGTTTGATACTCCAACGGTTAACCGAGGGACCGAAAAGGCCTCGTGTGTGTTACAGCCCAACACCCCTCCAAAGTGGCCCAAAACCCACCTAAACCTCCTCCATCATCTCGGTCGTTCGATCATGATCGCGTGGCCGAAAACCGCACCTCATTTGGACTCTCCTAGCTCCTCCTATGCCTATAAATAGACCCCTCCATTTCATTTTTGAGTCTTTTCCCCCGAAACCCTAGATCTCTCCTCTCCGCGCCGCCGGACGAAAATCATCCGGCCAGACATGTCCGCCCCGCTTCACCCGGCCAACCACCGCCCGCCACCTGTCACGCCGCTGCTCCTCCGCCGTCGCGGCCCGCGAGGCCCAAGGCCGGCCCGCCCGCGCGCGCGCCTGGGCCGAGCCGCGCCCCGCCTGCCGTCCGACCCTGCCGCCACGGCGCGCTCCGCCGCCGCCGCCTTCACCGACCTCCAGCCGGTGACGAGCTCCGCCGGGGCCGCTCCCGCCGTTTCGCCAGAGCGCCACGGCCATGCCCTCGCCGCGCCGCCGCCTGTGCCATCCGGGGCCGCCCTGCCTCGCCTCCATCCGGTCTGGGCCAGCGCCGCCCAGATCCGGCGAGCTCCTCCTCTGCCCGGAGCTCCCGCCGCCGCCCCTGCCTTCTCCGGCGCGGATCCGGCGAGATCCACCGCCGCCTCGGTTCGCGCGCTGCCCAAACCCTAGATCTGGAGGTGGTAATTTCGGCTAAGTCCCCGATTCCCAGATTCAAATGCCCTTGTTCATCATGCCATAACTCATCACCCGTAACTC
Organism: Triticum urartu; assembly: GCF_056163025.1. NCBI lineage: Eukaryota > Viridiplantae > Streptophyta > Magnoliopsida > Poales > Poaceae > Triticum > Triticum urartu. The sequence continues at coordinate 234,667,241 of NC_141878.1, forward strand.
CGTTTTACGCGTGTAGCATATCAAAATGTTCGTCTCAGAGAGTTCATCATTTCATCTCATTGCGTCATTTTCATTTGAGCTCATCTTGATGCCCGAAATGCTGTTGGGAGAGAGCTATTTGAGTTAATTGTCAGATCTACTGCACCAAATAGCTATTTGTCATTTTTGCCATGATTAATGTGTGCATGATATGCTCCTGAGCTCTACATGAGTTTTGTTATATGTTTTGCCATATTTACAGAGGTGCTATCCATGTATTTTTGTGATATGTGTGGTGACTAGCACAAGCTTGCAAAGTGGTGCATTCGTTAATGCTGATTTCAGGGACTTAGCAATTCCACTAAGTCCTTGATCTGTTTTTATCAATATGCCATATGTTCATGTTGTTTCCTAGTGATCTGTGCCTCTTTTGAGGATGATCAGTAAGGATGATTTGCTAATATTGTAGCGCTCTATCCATCCATGTCTTTGTTTGCAATTATGGAGCACCCTAGCTTGAGTCAATCGATCTCTACTTTTGCTATTTCGTAATTCCTAGCAGATTGTCTACTTGTTAGCAATTTTGCCGAGAATGTTGTTGTTGATCCGTGCATGCTATGTTGTTGTTCTTGCCATGCCTAGCTTCTATGATATGTATTCTTGTTGGGTGTGTGCTTAGTTTGTCATGCCATGCTCTGTAGTGAGTGCATCGAGCTCGTAAACATGCCTACTCGTTAACTGATTTGCATGCTCCAGTTTTTCACCAAGTCTGAGATCTGTTTATGTTTTTGCCATGTTCACATGCTTGCAATTGTATGTTCTGATCCCTTTTGGCTCAAGGTCACTAAGGGACTTTTGTTACGCTCTTTGAGTGGCTCCATTCCATGCCTTGCCTTGCCATGTTAAGTTCCTGTAGCATATAGTTTTATTGCTCCAAAGTGTGCTACCTGATCTGAAATTCCAGACTTGTGTTAATTTCACTAAGTCTGAAACCTGTTACCGTTTGCATTTTTGCCATGCTTGTTTGAACCTGTTAATGGATGAATTGGCCGTAGCTCAGTGTTCATCTTTTGTTAAGCTTTACGAGTGGATCCCTGCCATGTATTTGTTGCCATGTTTGAGTGCTGTAGCATAATTATCTTGTTGCATTTGGATGGCTACTTGCTGATTATCGCAGACCGATGCCATATTTGTTTTGCTTGCCATTTCCAAACCGTGCATCCGATTCCGGTGATCTTTATATCGATTTCAACCGAAATCATCTCGCCTTTCCAGTGGCACTCTTGGATTTCCAAGTTGAGGCCAGGTTCAATCAGTCCTTGTCAAATCATGCATATGCATCGCATCCCGCACCCCGCATATCATACCATGTTCATGTGTGGTTTGTTTACTATGGTGTGTGCTTCTTTCTGGTGTTTGCTTATTCGGGTTGGTTCCGGTAACGTCGCATGTGTGAGGACCCGTTCGTCTATGTCCGTTTGTCTTCTTCATGGACTCGTTCTTCTTCCTTGCGGGATTTCAGGCAAGATGACCATACCCTCGAAATCACTTCTATCTTTGCTTGCTAGGTGCTCGCTCTTTTGCTATGCCTATGCTGCGATACCTACCACTTTCTTATCATGCCTCCCATATTATGAACCAAGCCTCTAACCCACTTTGTCCTAGCAAACCGTTGTTTGGCTATGTTACCGCTTTGCTCAGCCCCTCTTATAGTGTTGTTAGTTGCAGGTGAAGATTGAAGTTTGTTCCTTGTTGGAACATGCAGATGTTGTTCCTTGTTGGAACATGTTTACTTGTTGGGATATCACAATATCTCTTATTTAATTAATGCATCTATATACTTGGTAAAGGGTGGAAGGCTCGGCCTTATGCCTGGTGTTTTGTTCCACTCTTGCCGCCCTAGTTTCCGTCATATCGGTGTTATGTTCCCGGATTTTGCGTTCCTTACGCGGTTGGGTATTAATGGGAACCCCTTGACAGTTCGCCTTGGATAAGACTCTTCCAGTAATGCCCAACATTGGTTTTACCATTCGCCACCTAGCCTTTTATTTTCGCTTGGGAGTCGCGCTCCTGAGGGTCATCATTATTTTAACCCCCCGGGCCAGTGCTCCTCTGAGTGTTGGTCCAAACTAGAGTCCTGTGCAGCGCCCCCTCGGGGAAACTCGAGGTTTGGTTTTAGTTGTATGGAGCGCTCATCTGAGTGTGCCCTGAGAACGAGATATGTGCAGCTCCGATCGGGATTTGTCGGCACATTCGGGCGGTGTTGCTGGATTTGTTTTATCATTGTCAAAATGTCTTGTAACCGGGATTCTGAGTCTGATCGGGTCTTCCCGCTAGAAGGTATATCCTTCGTTGACCGTGAGAGCTTGTCATGGGCTAAGTTGGGACTCCCCTGCAGGGATTTGAACTTTTGAAAGCCGTGCCCGTGGTTATGGCCAGATGGGAATTTGTTAACGTCCGGTTGTAGAAAACCTGAAGTTGACCTTAATTAAAATGCATCAACCGCGTGTGTAACCGTGATGGTCTCTTTCTGGCGGAGTCCGGGAAGTGAACACGGTGTTGGAGTTATGCTTGACGTAGGTTGTTCTAGGATCACTTCTTGATCATAGTTTCTCGATCATGCTTTGCCTTCTCTTCTCGCTCTCATTTGCGTATGTTAGCCACCATATATGCTAGTCGCTTGCTGCAGCTCCACCTCATACCTTTTACCTTACCCATAAGCTTAAATAGTCTTGATCGCGAGGGTGTGAGATTGCTGAGTCCCCGCGACTCACAGATACTTCCAAAACCAGCTTGCAGGTGCCGATGATTCCGTGCAGATGACGCAACCAAGCTCAGGAGGACCTCGATGAAGATCTTGTCCTTTATGTTGTTTCATTCTAGTTGATCAGTAGCGGAGCCCAGTTGGGGTCGATCGGGGATCTGTGTAGCATTTGGGGTAGTCTTCTTTTATTTTGGTTCTGTAGTCGGACCTTGATTGTATCTGGATGATGTATTGCTTTATTCATGTATTGTGTGAAGTGGCGATTGTAAGCCAACTATGTATCTCTTTCCCTTATGTATTACATGGGTCGTGTGAAGATTACCTCACTTGCGACATTGCTTTCAATGCGGTTATGCCTCTAAGTCGTGCTTCGACACGTAGCTTGATGCAGCCCACCCGGGCCTTACCTGTGCTGGCCCAGCCACCTGGCTCGGCCCAGCCTACTAGCTCTGCCAGTCGTCGTCCTCCTCGCGCCAGAAGGACGCGGAGCGCGTGGCCGGCGCCCGCGGCCACACGCCGGCCACCTCCTGCTTCCGCCGACGCCTGGAGACGCCTAGGGGTGCCACGCGACCCCCACGTCCCCCTCTCATCCTCACTCACTCTCCCCTCTTCTCCCTCACCCTCTCCCGCATCATGGCCGACGAGCTTGTCGCCGTCTCACCGCCGTAGTCGCGCTCTCCTTCACCCCCTCGCCTCTCTGACTTGTCCAGAAGCTCCGCCGCGACGCCCTCGCCCTCCCCACCGAGCCACGCATCGCCGGAGGCCCTGCATCGCCGCCATCAGATCGTCTTCAACCTCGGTAGCCGCCGGACGCCGTTCATCGATTCGCCTCGCTCCGGTCGCCCCCGAGCCCACTGAGCTGCTCATCGACCTCCTTGTGAGCTCCGCCGCCTTTCCCCTCTTCTTTCCCACGCGTTTGCACCCTCTAGGCCATAGTTCCACCATGGCCGAAGCTCGTCTCCGCTCGAGCTCGTCGCCGGCATCGCTCCGGCGACCATTTGGTCCTCCCGTGCTATGCAACGTGCTTGCCGCATCGTGTAGTGCCTCGCTAGCGCTTCAGTTTCCGTGTTTGCACGCCGCAGCCCACTCCCCGCACATGGCCGAACTCCAGCCGCCGCCTTGGAGCTCGCCGTCGTCGTCTCCGGCCACCGTAGGCCCGGCCACCACCACCACTAGATGCGCGACTGCAAGAGCTCTCCAACGAGCCCAAGAACGGCCTCGCCCGTGCCCTGTGGGCGTTTTTCGAGCTGCGCCACCGTCTCGGGCCTCGCCGGTGTCGAGTCGCCGGCGAGTTTGACCCAGTTTGACTCCTAGGTGGGCCCAGGTAGACCCCCCCTGAGTCTATGACAGGTGGGGCCGGTCTGCTAACTAATTTAGGATTAGTTTTAATTAATTTTAATTAAATCAGTCACTGACATGTGGGCCCAGGCCCCACTGACAGCTAATTAGTGTTAATCTAATCCTGTTAATTAGCTGAGAGGCTGACGGAAGGGGCCCACCAGCCAGGTTTGACCTGGGCTGGCGCCTTTGACCTGCTGAGGTCAGCATGACACAATGCTGACGCAGTAATGCATTTTCTGGATTTATTTTTATTCAGGAATTTCCAGAAAATAGTTAAAACTTCTAAAAATCATAGAAAATCAACCATAGCTCCAAATGCAAAGATTTATATATGAAAAATGATCAGAAAAATTCAATCTATCCATCTGTAATGGTTTCATGCATGACAAAACAAGTTCACCTTGCTGTTTAAGCAGAATAAGGAAATGCACTATTAAGGCCATGTTTAATGAGCTAATATTTGAATCTTTGATTCAAATGAGTTCATTCCTTTCTGTTATAGCTTGCATTAGGCCAAGACACATTCATATTGCCATGTCATAGCATGCATCATATTGTTGCATATCTTCATGTGTTGATTGTGTTCCGATGTGTTCTTCGTGGTAGGTTCTGCCTCCGAGGATATTCACGAGTATCCAACTGAAGGGCAGTATCCCACTACCACTCCATCAGGCAAGCAACCATTGATCATTCCGATACAAACCCATGTTCTCACTTCTGCTCTTGTTTACTGCATTAAGACAACGCGATTCAAACTGCTGTGTGCTACGGTAGTTGAACCCTTATCCTCTGCATGACCTGTCATTGCCACTGTAACTAGATGAAACCCACTAGCATGTGTAGGAGTTGATTGAGCCATGTATGTGATTCCTACCTTGCTATGCCTGCTATGCTTAGAGTTGTGTCAGGTCTGGTTCATCTGGGTGATGGGCCAGAGTGAAATGCTTATGCCGGTAATGTGAGGGATGTGTTGAACATGTTTTGGTAAAGGTATCGATGAGAGGCCATGTAGGAGTACATGGTGGGTTGTTTCATTGAGGCTGTCCCTAAGAACTGAGATCTGTATGTGTGATTTAAGATTCAGCTACTACCATGCATTGGGATCCTTAATTGACCCTCTCGGCTTCTTAACCACCCTAGTACTCTGTCCAGGAGATGCAAATAGTTTCTGGTGTTTGTAGGTTATGTGTTGGCGGCCGTGCGTAGCGCTGACCCTAGGGGTGGGCTATGTTGCGGTAGATACACCGTGGCATGGTGTACTGAGTCACCCGTTTGGTGTCTCGGGATCCCTGTTCACATCGTTCGGGGCCGTATGTGGAAACCTCGGCCGGACTCCCTGTGGATGGAACCTGGATAGGCGATAAACCTGGACTAGAGACTTAAGTGTTTAGGTAGGCCGTGGCCGACACCCTCGCTGGGCTTCCACTTGAAGGTTGCCGAGTACATGTCGTGTAAACGGCGGTAAGTGGTGAAAGCGTGTATGAAGAAGTACACCCCTGCAGGGTATAAAACTATTCGAATAGCCGCGTCCGCGGTAAAGGACTACTTGGTTGCCTATACAGTTCATAGACAAGTTAATGGGTACTAATAAAAGACTCAAGATAAGTGTGAGTACCGAGGATGGCCCTCTCGTAGGATGACGAGGGAGGATCCCCGGTGGAGTATTGTGTTGGTGAGTAGTGGACTCGTGTGCGAAAACTATTTTTACTGGTGAAGTTCCGTAGGATAGATTAGCCAAGAGTCAAAGCTGGCTTGCTGCATTAACCCCACCACCTTCTTGAGAATAAGCATGTATAGTAGGTTCTGATGTAAGAATTGCTGAGTACCTTTGTACTCATGTTTGCTTAATTACTGTTTTCAGACGACAACACCGCCCCCTCCGATGGGTTCTACGTAGACCTTGACGTCGACGAGTGACTAGCCACCCAGGTGGTGATCCTGGCCATGGAGGGCCCTATGTAGATAGACAGGCTTCGAGAAGCTTTCTTTCTTTCTAGAGTCTGTACTCAGACTAGTTGCTTCCGCATGTGCATGTATGTTTGTATGACTTGAGTGTCGGGTCATGTGACCCCTATCTGTATGAACATGTTATGTATGGCTCCCTGGAGCCTTTAAATAAAGTACTTGAGTTGTAGAGTTTTGTTGTGATGCCATGTTGTATGTACTCATATCGGGCATATTGTGTGTATGATTGAAATGCTTGGTATGAGTGGGATTCGACAACCTAGTTGTTTATCCTTGGCAGCCTTTCTTATGGGGAAATGTAGTCTAGTGTTCCTCGAGCCATAGTAGTCCGCTACAGCCTGGTTCACCGGAGTCCTGCTAGCCTAGCACTACTGTTCAGGACACTTGACTGGACGGCATGTGTTTCACTTCGTTCCTATGTCTGTCCCTTCGAGGAAATGTCACGCTGTGACTTCTGGAGTCCTGCCTAGCCTGCTACAGCCCGGGTTCCCCGGAGTCCTGTTAGCCCAGTGCTACAGCCCGGAATCAATCGCTGATGACCGACATGCTCGATGTGATTCATGTATGCCTGTCTCCATAGGTCTGTGCCGCTTTGGGTTCATGACTAGCCATGTCGGCCCGGGTTCTCTATCATATGGATGCTAGCGACACTATCATATACGTGAGCCAAAAGGCGCAAACGGTCCCGGGCCATGGTAAGGCGACACCCGTGGGATACCGTGCGTGAGGCCGCAAAGTGATATGAGGTGTTACCGGCTAGATCGATGTGACTTGGAATCGGGGTCCTGACGGTGTTGGCATCAGAGCTGGACTGCCTGTAGGTTCGTTGAGCCAAACTGGTCGATGCCGAGTCTAGAAATGCTTTAGTTATATGTAGGGGAATTGATTGTGGGAGGGAACGTAAGGCTCTTTTACTCCTTTACCCTATGCCTCTGATCTAAGTCATTCTCTTCTCATTCAACGTGGGTTAAGGACTAGGCTCTCTCCTTCTATCAGGTTCACGTGTTACTAATCCGTAGTAGCTTATAGGATTGATGCTACAAGCCCCAGTTCAGTTTCTACTATTTTAGTATGTTGCTAATTGGATCAGAATCTTGATATGATGTTGTTGAGTGGTATTGCGAACTGTTGTGGATGTCTCAAATCTTTTTCTGAGCATTTACAGCTGTTATGCTGTCCAATTTTCCCTAGAAATTCTGATGTCTTTGCATTGTGGTTGTGCTTTCAGATGGCCAACCGTGTTCAAAACCAAGTGGTTCGCCTGACCCGGTGCCTCGACGTGCCCGGTCATACTGCTATGTTAGTCCAGGTAATGATCGAGACGGGCTACCGTTGGTATCCCGAATACACCGTCGAAGAGCAGTTCCGCGACTTTAATCAAAGCCAATATCTCTGCACCGTCAGGATATTTCCTTCTTATCCTGGATCTACCGAGCCCCTTCACTATTCCTATGGACTCGGGGTTACTGTTGAGATGGCTGTGCAGGATGCTGCCTATTCCATGATGACCATCTTGCGAGTCCGGACTGGCCTGCTTCAGAACACCGACTTCCGTTACATGCCAGCTTCACTTCCGGGAGCACAAGGGTATCTTTAGGTTACCTATGCTGCCTATCACCTCGAAGGCCCTGCTAGCCTTTGGTGGGAAAACTTCGAAGCTATGCGCCCGGTCGGCCAAGTTACTACTTGGGATGAGTTCAGTGAGGCTTTCCGCGAGCATCACATTCCGGAAGGTCTCATGGATCGCAAGAGGGAGGAGTTCTGCAACTTCACCCAAGGAAGACTGACTGTGGATGCTTATAGTCGTCAATTTGGAAATTTGGCACGCTATGCTCCCGAAGAGGTATCTACTGACGCTAAGAAGCAAGCAAGGTTCTGCAAGGGACTTAGCCCTGAGCTTCGCCGCGATCTTCGTCTGCACGAGTGCACCTCCTTTCAGAAGTTGGTCAATAAAGCCATCAGTGCTGAGACAGGCCAGACTGATTATGACGCTTCACGCAAGCACTCCCGTGACTTTGGCTCTTCATCCGGCTCTGGAGCTCAGAAGCGCCGGGTGTGGATCCCAAGCACGGCACTGCCACCCAGGTTCATCTCGAGGCCATCCTTTGAGGCGCCTCGTCCCAACCAGCAATTTGCACCGCCCAAGCCCTATGGTGGCCCCGCTGCTAATGCTGCTCCACGCCCCAATGTGGTGACATGCTTTAAGTGTGGAGAGCCGGGTCACTATAGCCAAGAGTGTCCCCAGAACAACAACCCCAATCAAACTGGAAAGTCCGTTGGCCGTGGTAAGCCCGCGGGAAAGACATTCTACGCCAAGCCGGCCACCACTGCACATGGCCATGTCAACTATGTTTCAGCCGAGGAGGCTCATGAGGATCCCAACGTCGTCCTTGGTACGCTCCTTGTTAACTGCCATCCGGCATCTGTTCTTTTCGATACTGGAGCATCTCATTCATTCATATCCGAGAGCTATGCTCGATTGCATAACACGACATTCTGTGACATGCCCACTTCCATGGTAATTCAAACTCCGGGTTCCAAATGGCAAACTTCTAGAGTAAGTCATGGGAACGAAATTCTTGTCGATAGACTTGTCTTCCTTGCATCCTTGATAGCTCTCAAGTCCACGGACATAAACATCATCTTGGGTATGGACTGGATGTCAGCTCATTACGCTAAGATTGATTGTGCCACTAGAACCGTTCAGCTTACTCACCCATCGGGCAAGACAGTCAATGTCTTAACTCGAGTGGCCAAGCGCTAGCTTTACTCCCTAAATGCCAACCCCCTTCCAGACCTTGAGGATGTTTCGATAGTATGAGACTTTCCGGATGTCTTTCCAGAAGAACTGCCAGGTGTTCCACCTGACAGGGATGTCGAGTTTGTGATAGACCTTGTTCTAGGAACCGTGCCAATTTCTAGAAGACCCTACAAGATGGCACCCTTAGAACTAGCCGAGCTTAAGAACCAACTCGATGAGTCCTTGAAAAAGGGTTTCATCCGTCCTAGTTCCTCTCCTTGGGCTTGCCCCGTCCTCTTCGTCAAGAAGAAGTATGGAACGGATCGAATGGTTGTGGACTACCGCCCTGTCAACCTGGTCACCATCAAGAACAAATACCCGCTTCCTAGGATTAACGATCTGTATGATCAGCTCGCTGGATCCTCAGTCTTTTCCAAGATGGATTTGAGGTTGGGCTACCATCAAATCAAAATCAGAAATGGGGACATTCCCAAAACGGCCTTTGTTACTCGTTATGGCCAATACGAGTACACCGTCATGTCCTTCGGTTTAACCAATGCCCCAGCTACCTTCTCTCGGTTAATGAACTCGGTTTTCATGGAGTACTTGGATAAATTCGTCGTGGTATACCTCGATGACATACTCATCTACTCCAAGAATGAAGAGGAACATGCCGAACATCTAAGGCTGGTATTGATGAAACTTCGAGAGCATCGCCTTTATGCCAAATTCTCCAAGTGTGAATTTTGGTTGCCAGAAGTGACCTATCTAGGCCATGTAATCTCTGGCAAGGGTATTGCTGTCAATCCCGAGCGAGTTCAAGCCGTCCTTGATTGGACTCCACCTGAGACGGTCAAGCAAGTTCGGAGTTTCCTTGGCTTAGCGAGCTATTGCCGCCGCTTCGTCGAGAATTTCTCCAAGGTTGCTAAACCTCTAACTGAACTCCTCAAGAAAGATAAAAAGTTTGAGTGGACTCCATAGTGCGAGTTCAGCTTTCAGGAACTAAAAAGACGCCTGACATCTGCTCCCGTACTGGTACCACCAGATTTCTCCAAGGACTTTATTATCTATTGCGACGCCTCGCGACAAGGACTAGGTTGCATACTCATGCAGGATCGTCACGTAATTGCCTATGCTTCAAAACAATTACACCCACATGAGGAAAATTATCCCACACATGATCTAGAGCTTGCAGCTGTAGTCCATGCACTTAAAACCTGGCGACATTACCTCCTCGGTAATCGTTGCGAGATCTTCACCGATCACCAAAGTTTGAAATATATCTTCACCCAACCAGACTTGAATCTCAGGCAAAGACGTTGGGTTGAGTTGATCTCGAATTACGACTTAGGAATAACTTACACCCCGGGAAAAGCCAATGTCATGGCTGATGCACTAAGCCGTAAATCCTATTGTAACAACCTGATGTTACAACAGAGTCAACCACCTCTCCATGAGGAATTCCGTAAGCTTAACCTTCACATTGTTCCTCGAGGATTCCTATCCACCCTGGTGGCAAAACCTACCCTTATGGATCAAATCATAACCGCCCAGCGGTATGATAAGGGCATATCCCGGATTAAGGAAAACATCGCTAGCGGAGTTGCTAAATGTTTCTCCATGGATGAGCGAGGTGCTGTCTTCTTCGAGAACCGTTTGGTGGTTCCCAAGAAACAACATCTGCGCCAGTTGATCCTTAAGGAAGCTCATGGATCCCCTCTCACCATTCATCCCGGTAGTACTAAAATGTATCAAGACCTACGCCAGAGGTTTTGGTGGACTAGGATGAAGAGAGAAATTGCTCAATACATTGCTAATTGCGACGTTTGTCGTCGTGTTAAAGCAGAGCATCAACGGCCTGCTGGCACTCTTCAACCTTTGGCTATTCCCGAATGGAAATGGGATAAAATCAGTATGGATTTCATCACTGGGTTTCCCAGGACCAAGAGAGGGAATAATGCCATCTTCGTCGTGATCGACCGTCTTTCCAAAGTAGCCCACTTTCTACCTGTTCGTGAGAGTATCACCGCTAGCCAGCTAGCCGATTTATACATCTCGCGAATAGTGTCTCTTCATGGTGTTCCATTGGAAATTAACTCAGACCGTGGGAGTCTCTTCACCTCTCGATTTTGGGAAAGTTTCCAAAATGCTATGGGAACTCGTCTCTCTTTTAGTACTGCCTTCCATCCTCAATCAAGTGGTCAAGTAGAGCGAGTCAATCAAATTCTGGAAGATATGCTCCGAGCTTCTGTCATCTCGTTCGGAATGAGTTGGGAGAAATGCCTTCCATTCGCGGAGTTTGCTTATAATAATAGTTATCAAGCCAGCTTGGGCAAGGCTCCTTTCAAAGTTCTCTATGGACGAAAATGTCGAACGCCTCTTAACTGGTCAGAAACCGGGGAAAGACAACTCTTTGGCCCGGATATGATTCAGGAAGCAGAAGAGCAGGTTCGCGTTATTCATGAGAAATTGAAAATAGCCCAATCTCGTCAAAAGAGTCAATATGATCGTAAACATAAGCCTATGACTTATGAAGTCGACGAGAAGGCTTACCTTCGGGTTACTCCGTTAAAGGGAACCCATCGTTTCGGTATCAAAGGCAAATTGGCCCCTCGTTACATTGGACCCTTTCGCATTCTTGCCAAACGAGGAGAAGTTGCCTACCAATTGGAACTACCTCCGCATCTTTCCAGAGTTCACAATTTCTTCCACGTTTCACAACTCAGGCGTTGCTTCGCGGATCCTATCCGTGGAGTGGACCACGAAACGCTTAATCTACAAGATAACCTCTCCTATCGGGAATATCCCGTTCGTATCCTTGATCAGGCCGAGCGTACCACTCGACGTCAGAATATCTAGTTTCTCAAGGTTCAATGGTCACACCATTCCGAGAAAGAAGCCACTTGGGAAAGGGAGGATCGTCTTCGACTTGAGTACCCCACCTTCTTCCCGGAGGATCCTAAATCTCGGGACGAGATTCTTTTGAGTGGGGGTGAGTTGTCACACCCTAGCTAGTTCAAGCATTAGAGTGTGCATCATGTTTAAATTTCTCTTAAATTTGAAATGGGGAAAGCAGAAACCCCCAACACCCCCTGGAAACAACTAGGGTTTACTAAAATTATTTTCAATGAACCTGAAATGCCCTTCTAAAAAGTTCACCCTCCTTGTCTTGGGTTAAAACCTTTGGCAAAATTGGTGCACAATTTTCTAGGTCAACATAAGGTCATTGAATTAAATCATAAGTATTTGAATTTGGGCATTTAAATGCTATAAAATAATTTAAATGCTCAAATAATCCTGGAAATAAATGTTTGCTGTTGGAAATAATCTAAACAGAGCCCACAATTATTTTTAGGATTTTTGGAAACGTTTTAGTATTATATTTAAAGCCCAACAGTTGTAGTTAATTAGAAAAACAGAAACAAATAAAGAGAGAGAGAGAGGGAAGCCCACCCGGGCCTTACCTGTGCTGGCCCAGCCACCTGGCTCGGCCCAGCCTACTGGCTCTGCTAGTCGTCGTCCTCCTCGCGCCAGAAGGACGCGGAGCGCGTGGCCGGTGCCCGCGGCCACACGCCGGCCACCTCCTGCTTTCGCCGACGCCTGGAGACGCCTAGGGGTGCCACGCGACCCCCACGTCCCCCTCTCATCCTCGCTCACTCTCCCCTCGTCTCCCTCACCCTCTCCCGCACCATGGCCGACGAGCTTGTCGCCGTCTCATCGCCGTAGTCGCACTCTCCGTCACCCCCTCGCCTCTCTGACCTGTCCAGAAGCTCCGCCGCGACGCCCTCGCCCTCCCCACCGAGCCACACATCGCCGGAGGCCCTGCATCGCCGCCATCGGATCGTCTTCAACCTCGGTACCCGTCGGACGCCGTTCATCGATTCGCCTCGCTCCGGCCGCCCCCGAGCCCACTGAGCTACTCATCGACCTCCCTGTGAGCTCCGCCGCCTTTCCCCTCTTCTTTCCCATGCGTTTGCACCCTCTAGGACATAGTTCCACCATGGCCGAAGCTCGTCTCCGCTCGAGCTCATCGCCGGCATCGCTCCGGCGACCATTTGGTCCTCCCGTGCTATGCGACGTGCTTGCCACATCGTGTAGTGCCTCGCTAGCGCTTTAGTTTCTGTGTTTGCACGCCACAGCCCACTCCCCGCACATGGCCGAACTCCAGCCGCCGCCTTGCAGCTCGCCGTCGTCGTCTCCGGCCACCGTAGGCCCGGCCTCCACCACCACTAGATGCGCGACTGCAAGAGCTCTCCAACGAGCCCAAGAACGGCCTCGCCCGTGCCCTGTGGGCGTTTTCCGAGCTGCGCCACCGTCTCGGGCCTCGCCGGCATCGAGTCGCCGGCGAGTTTGACCCAGTTTGACTCCTGGGTGGGCCCAGGTAGACCCCCCCTGAGTCTATGACAGGTGGGGCCGGTCTGCTAACTAATTTAGGATTAGTTTTAATTAATTTTAATTAAATCAGTCACTGACATGTGGGCCCAGGCCCCACTGACAGCTAATTAGTGTTAATCTAATCCTGTTAATTAGCTGAGAGGCTGACAGAAGGGGCCCACCAGTCAGATTTGACCTGGGCTGGCGCCTTTGACCTGCTGAGGTCAGCATGACACAATGCTGACGCAGTAATGCATTTTCTGGATTTATTTTTATTCAGGAATTTCCAGAAAATAGTTAAAACTTCTAAAAATCATAGAAAATCAACCATAGCTCCAAATGCAAAGATTTATATATGAAAAATGATCAGAAAAATTCAATCTATCCATCTGTAATGGTTTCATGCATGACAAAACAAGTTCACCTTGTTGTTTAAGCAGAATAAGGAAATGCACTATTAAGGCCATGTTTAATGAGCTAATATTTGAATCTTTGATTCAAATGAGTTCATTCCTTTTTGTTATAGCTTGCATTAGGCCAAGACACATTCATATTGCCATGTCATAGCATGCATCATATTGTTGCATATCGTCATGTGTTGATTGTGTTCCGAGGTGTTCTTCGTGGTAGGTTCTGCCTCCGAGGATATTCACGAGTATCCAACTGAAGGGCAGTATCCCACTACCACTCCATCAGGCAAGCAACCATTGATCATTCCGATACAAACCCATGTTCTCGCTTCTGCTCTTGTTTACTGCATTAAGACAACGCGATTCAAACTGCTGTGTGCTACGGTAGTTGAACCCTTATCCTCTGCATGACCTGTCATTGCCACTGTAACTAGATGAAACCCACTAGCATGTGTAGGGGTTGATTGAGCCATGTATGTGATTCCTACCTTGCTATGCCTGCTATGCTTATAGTTGTGTCAGGTCTGGTTCATCTGGGTGATGGGCCAGAGTGAAATGCTTATGCCGGTAATGTGAGGGATGTGTTGAACATGTTTTGGTAAAGGTATCGATGAGAGGCCATGTAGGAGTACATGGTGGGTTGTTTCATTGAGGTTGTCCCTAAGAACTGAGATCTGTATGTGTGATTTAAGATTCAGCTACTACTATGCATTGGGATCCTTAATTGACCCTCTCGGCTTCTTAACCACCCTAGTACTCTGTCCAGGAGTTGCAAATAGTTTCTGGTGTTTGTAGGTTATGTGTTGGCGGTCGTGCGTAGCGCTGACCCTAGGGGTGGGCTATGTTGCGGTAGATACACCGTGGCACGGTGTACCGAGTCACCCGTTTGGTGTCTCGGGATCCCTGTTCACATCGTTCGGGGCCGTATGTGGAAACCTCGGCCGGACTCCCTGCGGATGGAACCTGGATAGGCGATAAACCTGGACTAGAGACTTAAGTGTTTAGGTAGGCCGTGGCCGACACCCTCGCTGGGCTTCCGCTTGAAGGTTGTCGAGTACATGTCATGTAAACGGCGGTAAGTGGTGAAAGCGTGTATGAAGAAGTACACCCCTGCAGGGTATAAAACTATTCGAATAGCCGCGTCCGCGGTAAAGGACTACTTGGTTGCCTATACAGTTCATAGACAAGTTAATGGGTACTAATAAAAGACTCAAGATAAGTGTGAGTACCGAGGATGGCCCTTTCGTAGGATGACGAGGGAGGATCCCCGGTGGAGTATTGTGTTGGTGAGTAGTGGACTCGTGTGCGAAAACTATTTTTACTGGTGAAGTTCCGTAGGATAGATTAGCCAAGAGTCAAAGCTGGCTTGCTGCATTAACCCCACCACCTTCTTGAGAATAAGCATGTATAGTAGGTTCTGATGTAAGAATTGCTGAGTACCTTTGTACTCATGTTTGCTTAATTACTGTTTTCAGACAACAACACCGCCCCCTCCAATGGGTTCTACGTAGACCTTGACGTCGACGAGTGACTAGACACCCAGGTGGTGATCCTGGCCATGGAGGGCCCTATGTAAATAGACAGGCTTCGAGAAGCTTTCTTTCTTTCTAGAGTCTGTACTCAGACTAGTTGCTTCCACATGTGCTTGTATGTTTGTATGACTTGAGTGTCGGGTCATGTGACCCCTATCTGTATGAACATGTTATGTATGGCTCCCTGGAGCCTTTAAATAAAGTACTTGAGTTGTAGAGTTTTGTTGTGATGCCATGTTGTATGTACTCATATCAGGCATATTGTGTGTATGATTGAAATGCTTGGTATGAGTGGGATCCGACAATCTAGTTGTTTATCCTTGGCAGCCTTTCTTATGGGGAAATGTAGTCTAGTGTTCCTCGAGCCATAGTAGTCCACTACAGCCCGGTTCACCGGAGTCCTGCTAGCCTAGCACTACTGTTCAGGACACTTGACTGGGCGGCATGTGTTTCACTTCGTTCCTATGTCTGTCCCTTCGGGGAAATGTCACGCTGTGACTTCCGGAGTCCTGCCTAGCCTGCTACAGCCCGGGTTCCCCGGAGTCCTGTTAGCCCAGTGCTACAGCCCGGAATCAATCGCTGATGACCGACATGCTCGATGTGATTCATGTATGCCTGTCTCCATAGGTCTGTGCCGCTTTGGGTTCATGACTAGCCATGTCGGCCCGGGTTCTTTGTCATATGGATGCTAGCGACACTATCATATACGTGAGCCAAAAGGCGCAAACGGTCCCGGGCCATGGTAAGGCGACACCCGTGGGATACCGTGTGTGAGGCAACAAAGTGATATGAGGTGTTACCGGCTAGATCGATGTGACTTGGAATCGGGGTCCTGACAGGAACAAAACACCAGGCATAAGGCCGAGCCTTCCACCCTTTACCAAGTATATAGATGCATTAATTAAATAAGATATATTGTGATATCCCAACAAGTAAACATGTTCCAACAAGGAACAACATCTCCATGTTCCAACAAGGAACAAACTTCAATCTTCACCTGCAACTAACAACGCTATAAGAGGGGCTGAGCGAAGCGGTAACATAGCCAATCAACGGTTTGCTAGGACAAGGTGGGTTAGAGGCTTGGTTCAATAATATGGGAGGCATGATAAGCAAGTGGTAGGTATCGCATCATAGGCATAGCAAAAGAGCGAGGAACTAGCAAGCAAAGATAGAAGTGATTTCGAGGGTATGGTCATCTTGCCTGAAATACCGCAAGGAAGAAGAACGAGTCCATGAAGAAGACACACGGACGTAGTCGAACGGATCCTCACAAACGCGACGTTACCGGAACCAACCCGAAGAAGCAACATCGAAAAGAAGCACACAACATAGTAAAAAACCACGACATAAGCATGGCACGATGCGCAAACAAGTATGACGCATGTCCGGTTTAATGAGGCATGGCATGGCAAAATGCACAAACAATCCTACAAATTAAGTGGAGCTCATTATGCAACGGAGTTGCATATTGAAGAAACACCACAACAAGTTATTTAGTTCGATCTCGTTTATGTACCCAACAATATTAAATGTTGTTAAACATGGCAAGAGGTGAAGCAAAACAAAACTATACCATCTAAACAATTTAAATGGGGCCGGATATAACAAACACCAAACCCGGTAAATCCCCATATGCATATTTTAGATTTGGTGCGGTTCTGCCCTAAACACAAATTTTAGAGTTGTTAAACATGCAAAACAAGTAGACCATGTTAAACTAGGCATTTTTCTACCCCATTTACATATAAAGTTTATTTAAATCTGAGTTACGGTTATTTAGTTATGAATTAAATCATTTTAGCAAGTTATTTAAGCAAATTTAAACAAACAGCATTTTAAACATTTTAAACATAGATGAAAGTTGCAAATTATTAATCTACACAAAATTCTAAGCAAGTTTCATATATAATTTGTTTTAAACCGATGCACGGTTCTGAAGTTATGATATGCATGATGTTTGAGGGCTAAACTATAAAACTGGCAAACTCCGGAAAATAACTTAATCGCAGAACCTAAAAAAAACCCACACAGGCCGGATCTGGAACAGGGCCAACAAAGAAGGGGGGCGCAGCGGAGGCTCACCATGGGCTGAGGCCCAGCTGGTGAGGAGGAAGGCCAGCAAGGGCGGCGCAGCTCTGGCCCGACTGGGCCTGGCTTGGCGCTGGCCGGCCCAGACTCGCGAGGCGGGGAGGATACGGGCGCGGCGCCCTCTGTTCGACAGA
The DNA here is from genome assembly GCF_056163025.1 of Triticum urartu. Classification (NCBI taxonomy): domain Eukaryota; kingdom Viridiplantae; phylum Streptophyta; class Magnoliopsida; order Poales; family Poaceae; genus Triticum; species Triticum urartu. The sequence goes on from NC_141878.1 coordinate 234,684,571, forward strand.
GAAGCAGAGGAGCAGTGGTGCTGGAGCGGCTTGCAGGCAGACTTGGCGCGGCGGCTTGCCGATGGACTTGGCGCGGCAACAGGCGATGCAAGGGAGTCGACTTGGGCGCTAGTCGCTGGGTGTCCTCGTCCTTGAAGCAGCAGGTCAATGCAGGCGGCGGCTCACTCGTTTTCAGCACGCACAGAGATGAGCGGGAGGATGCAGAAGCAGGGCACGACGACAGGGAACTTGGCGCATGGCGGAGCGACGGGAACGGGAGGCGGAGCTCGCCGAGGATGAAGGGATCTGCTTGTCTCCGGGCTGGATCCGGCCAACGGGGCGTGGACGGAGCTCCGGCGAGGGTTGACCAAGGCGACGGCGAGCTGCAGCTGATGAAAAACAGAGAGAGAGGGAGATCGTGATAGAGAGAGCCGGGGAGCACAAGGAAACAACAGAGGGGAGGAGGGAGAGGAAGGCCCAGTCCTGCTGGTCCGGTGTTGCCCATCGCCGGCGGGGACGGCTGGCTTGATCCGCTCGGGGTCGAGGTGAGTGCCTCTGCGAGAGGAGGCAGATCGGGAGGAGGTAGATGCTGGTTGCGTGCGGGTGGATGGAGGAGCTCGGGCGTGGAATGGATCGAGGGGAAGGTGGAGGCTGGTTGGGGGGGAACTGGCAGGGGAGATCCCAAGGGGGATTTGGTGTAGTGGCGGCGGCGACGATGGGTGGATGGGACATGAGGCCTAAAATTTAGGGTTAGGTCCTAAATTAGACTAGGGAGTCTATATATATAGGGAAAGAGGGGAGTTTGGATCATCTGATTGAAATTCGACGGTCGAGAATAAATGGGTTAGGAAATCCAAATGATAAAACGGTGATGTTTTGTAGACGTTTGGGGATGATCCGGACACGACGGTGGCGACTGCTCTGGTCGGGTCCGGGACAACTTTCGGACGCGCGCGCGAGCAGGGTCGCGGGCTGGCGAGAGAGGTTAGGTTGGGTCTGGCGGATTGTGAAGAGCGAGTTGGTCTGAGAGAAGAGGGGAGAGATGCAGCCCGGCACGGTTTCCGGAGACCGAAAACGTCCGACATTAGACCGGCTATAATGCCGCTATAGTTATCCGTTGGGCGTCAAACGGACTCCGAATGCGATGAAACTTGGCAGGCGGTCTACTAACAACAAAACAACACCGCACGCCAACTTTCATCCCATTCCGAGAACATTTTCCGGCCACTTATAAAATACTATTTCGGACATGCCGCGAGCGCGTGCAAGTGTGTCTGGGCTCAGAACGGACAACAGAAAGAATGAGGAGACCGGGACGGATGCAAGTTTCAAAAACATGATGATGCAATGCACATGATGACATGACAATATGCAACACGCAAGCACATGACATGGCAATGACGGCGAATAACTGGAGGACACCTGGCACATCGGTCACGGGGCGTTACAAGTGCTTTGGGTGTGCCAAACATCAAAACGTAACTGGGTGACTATAAAGGTACACTACGGGTATATCCGAAAGTGTCTGTTGGGTTGGCACGAATCGAGACTGGGATTTGTCACTTCGTATGATGGAGAGGTATCTTTGGGCCCACTCGGTAATGCATCATCATAATGAGCTCAATGTGACCAAGTGGTTGATCACGGGATCATGCATTACGGTACGAGTAAAGTGACTTGCCGGTAACGAGATTGAACGAGGTATTGGGATACCGACGATCGAGTCTCGGGCAAGTAACGTACCGATTGACAAAGGGAATTGTATACGGGATTGATTGAATCCTCGACATCGTGGTTCATCCGATGAGATCATCGAGGAGCATGTGGGAGCCAACATGGGTATCCAGATCCCGCTGTTGGTTATTGACCGGAGAGTCATCTCGGTCATGTCTGCGTGTCTCCCGAACCCATAGGGTCTACACACTTAAGGTTCGGTGACGCTAGGGTTGTTGAGATATTAGTATACGGTAACCCGAAAGTTGTTCGGAGTCCCGGATGAGATCCCGGACGTCACGAGGAGTTCTGGAATGGTCCGGAGGTGAAGATTTATATATAGGAAGTCAAGTTTCGGCCATCGGGAAAGTTTTGGGGGTAATCGGTATTGTACCGCGACCACCGGAAGGGTCCCGGGGGTCCACCGGGTGGGGCCACCTTTCTCGGAGGGCCCCATGGGCTGAAGTGGGAGGGGAACCAGCCCCTAGTGGGCTGGTGCGCCCCCCTTGGGCCTCCCCCTGCGCCTAGGGTTGGAAACCCTAGGGGTGGGGGCGCCCCACTTGGCTTGGGGGGCACTCCACCCCCCTTGGCCGCCGCCCCCCTTGGAGATTGCATCTCCTAGGGCCGGCGCCCCCTAGGGGTCCTATATATAGTGGGGGTGAGGGAGGGCAGCCGCACCCTAGCCCCTGGCGCCTCCCTCTCCCTCCCGTGACACTCCTCCCTCTCCCTGAGCTTGGCGAAGCCCTGCCGAGATCACCGTTGCTTCCACCACCACGACGTCGTGCTGCTGGATCTCCATCAACCTCTCCTTCCCCTTGCTGGATCAAGTTGGAGGAGACGTATTCCCAACCGTATGTGTGTTGAACGCGGAGGTGCCGTCCGTTCGGCGCTAGGTCATCGGTGATTTGGATCACGACGAGTACGACTCCATCAACCCCGTTCTCTTGAACGCTTCCGCTCGCGATCTACAAGGGTATGTAGATGCACTCTTCTCTCCCTCGTTGCTAGATGACTCCATAGATTGATCTTGGTGATGCGTAGAAAATTTTAAAATTCTGCTAAGTTCCCCAACAGGCCCGCCCCTACCCCCCGTCATGCCTCGCGCGGAAGCGCCGCCGTCCGCCTGGTTTCGGTGAAGCTTTCGGCCGTCACGCCGCCCTCCTTCCTTCCCTTTGGATCCCCTTCTCGTGCCTGCTGCCCTCCTTCCTTCCCTTTGGCTCCCCTTCTCGTGCCTGCTGCCCTCCATGGCCGTCCCTTGGCTAGGTCGTGCCCTTCGTCCCTAACCCTGCGAGGCTGCGGCAGTGGCAGCTGCCGGCGCTGCAGCTCGGCGGCGTGTGGAGGTGATGGGCCATGGCAGTTTGGGCGACGGGGGCGGCGACGCGTGCGGGATTGGGGACGATGGGTGCGGTGGGGGCACGGTGTGCGGGAGGATTTGCTCGGGTAGGGTTTGCTCTGGCACGGGTGCGGGTTGGGATCACAAAACGTTTGACAACGGACGAAACTACACACGTGTGACGCCCCCGATTTAATCGTACACTAATCATACACGCAAACGTGTACGATCAAGATCAGGGACTCACGGGAAGATATCACAACACAACTCTACAAATAAAATAAGTCGTACAAGCATCATATTACAAGCCAGGGGCCTCGATGGCTCGAATACAAGAGCTCGATCATAGATGAGTTAGCGGAAGCAACAATATCTGAGTACAGACATAAGTTAAACAAGTTTGCCTTAAGAAGGCTAGTACAAACTGGGATACAGATCGAAAGAGGCGCAGGCCTCCTGCCTGGGATCCTCCTAAACTACTCCTGGTCGTCGTCAGTGGGCTGCATGTAGTAGTAGGCACCTCCCGAGTAGTAGTAGTCGTCGTCGACGGTGGCATCTGGCTCCTGGGCTCCATCGTCTGGTCGCAGCAATCGGGTATAGAAAAGGGGAAAGAGGGAGCAAAACAACCGTGAGTACTCATCCAAAGTACTCGCAAGCAAGGAGCTACACTACATAGGTATGCATTGGTATCAAATGGAATAAGGCTATCATATGTGGATTGAACTACAGAATGCCGGAATAAGAGGGGGATAGCTAGTCCTATCGAAGACTACACTTCTGGACACCTCCATCTTGCAGCATGTAGAAGAGAGCAGAAGGTAAGTTCACCAAGTAGCAACGTATAGCATAACCCTAACCGATGATCCTCCCTTCGTCGCCATGTGAGAGAGCGATCACCGGTTGTATCTGGCACTTGGAAGGGTGTGTTTTATTAAGTATCCGGTTCTAGTTGTCATAAGGTCAAGGTACAACTCCAAGTCGTCCTGTTACCGAAGATCATGGCTATTCGAATAGATTAACTTCCTTGCAGGGGTGCACCACATAACCCAACACGCTCGATCCCATTTGGCCGGACACACTTTCCTGGGTCATGCCCAGCCTTGGAAGATCAACATGTCGCAACCCTGCCTAGGCACAACAGAGAGGTCAGCACGCCGGTCTAAATCCTATGGCGCAGGGGTCTGGGCCCATCGCCCATTGCACACCTGCATGTTGCGTACGCGGCTGGTGAGCAGACCTAGCCTCCCTTATACAAGAGTAGGCGTTCCAGTCCAACCCGGCGCGTGCCGCTCAGTCGCTGACGTCACGAAGGCTTCGGCTGATACCAGGACATCGAGTGCCCATAACTGTCCCCGCGTAGATGGTTAGTGCGTATAGGCCAGTAGCCAAACTCAGATCAAATACCCAGATCTCGTTAAGCGTGTTATTTTGAAGTAACCGCGAACGCCGACCAGGGCCAGGCCCACCTCTCTCCTAGGTGGTCTCAACCTGCCCTGTCGTTCCGCCTCAAAGTAACAGTCGGGGGCCGTCGGGAACTCAGGCCCACCACTACGTGGATGGAACCACCTGCCCCTTCAGCCCCCATCTCCAAACAGTATCACCGGTAATGTAACAGTGTAAAGTATATAGTATATGCCCGTGATCACCTCCCGAAGTGATCACGGCCCAGTAGTATAGCATGGCAGACGGACAGGAGTGTAGGGCCACTGATGGAACACTAGCATCCTATACTAAGCAGTAGGATAGTAGGTAAAGGTAACAACAGTAGTAGCAAGGACATGCTATGCAGCAGTATAGGATTAACGGAAAGCAGTAACATGCTACACTATTCTAATGCAAGCAGTATAGAGGAGAATAATCGATATCTGGTGATCAAGGGGAGGGCTTGCCTGGTTGCTCTGGCAAGAGAGAGGGGTCGTCAATACCGTAGTCGATCGGGGCACCAGCAGCGGCGTCAGTCTCGGTGTCTAGCGAGAGAAGAGGGGGAAGAAACAATAAATATTAAGCAAACAGATGCATAGCGATGCATGACATGACAAGTAGCGGTGCTAGGGGTGCCCTAACGCGGTATGAGGTGGTACCGGTGAAGGGGGGAAACATCCAGGAAAAGATCTCCGGTGTTTTGCGTTTTCGGACAGATGATTCGGAGGGGGAAAGTCGCGTGTACGCTATGCTAGGGACGTGTGACGGACGAACGGATTGCGTATTCGAGTTCGTCTCATCGTTCTGAGCAACTTTCATGTACAAAGTATTTTGATCCCAGTTACGATTTATTTTCTATGATTTATCAAAGTTTTATGTATTTCTGAAATTTAATTAATTAATTAAATCAAACATTATCCAGAACAGTGAAAGGTGATGTCAGCTTGACATCACCATGAGGTCAGCAGGTCAAACTCAGTTGACTAGAGTCAAACCTAACCAGTGGGTCCAGTGGGACCCACCTATCATTGAGACAAAGGTTAAATAGGATTTGTTTAAACTAAATATGATTATTTAAGTGTGGGCCCCATTAGTCAGTGACATATTAGTGTTTTAATTAGCAAGTTAATTAATCAGGATTAATTAACTAATTGATTAATTATTTTTAGTTATTTTTTATATATTTTTTGACTTCTCTTTTTTTGGAAAAGGGGGTTGAGGGCCCCACTTGCAAGTGGCAACGAAGCCACTCGGGCGTTGGGCTATCGGGGAGTGGCCCGGCCTCGTGCGGGCGCCGGAACCAGACGGGGTGGAGGCCGAGCGGTGCTTGAGCAGCCGCGGGTGGGGCGCCGGCAGGCGCGGCCGTAGGCGACCGAGCGGCTGCCAAACACAGGGTGTCGGGCAGGCAGAAGCGCAGGGGGAAGGCAAGCAGGTGGAGGAGCGGGGCGGGGAGGTTGTGTCACAGGGGCAACCACGGCTCGCGGGGCGCGCATGGCACGGGGCACCGTCGGGCGCCGGCCGTAACGGCAAGGCGGAGGGAGGGTTGCGCGGGTGGCGGCAGCAGCGAGGTCGAGCGGGACCGAATGGCGCAGACGTGGTCGGCGGCAGCGCAGGCAGGCGGTGAAAGGCCGCAGCAGCAGCGCAGGTGGATTCAGGCCAGAGCCGGGCAACGAGCGTCTGCCCGCCAGGCAGGGCGCTACGGGGCAGCAGGCGAAAAAAAGGAGGGGCGCGGCTGGCGCCGGCAGGTAGTCGCAGGTGCAGCGGGCAAGGGCCAGGGAACGGAGCTTCAAGCGAGGCGGCGCTGCAGACGGGAGCGGTCGAGCGGTAGGGGAGCCACGAGCAAGGGTGCCGCCGCACGCATGCTGTCCGGGGCGTGGGGCGCGTGGTAGGAAGGCCCGCGGACGCGGACGGTGCTTGGTGAGCGGGAACGCTAAGCGAGCACGGGCGGGGCGTCTAGCGTCTATCATATGGCCTAATCTGAGGGAGGATCAGATGGGGAATCAAGGGGAGCTCACATCGTGGCTGTAGAGGTGCAAAGCGGGCCCGGGGGAGGCTCGGTGGTGTCCGGGAGCAGCAGACGATGCCAAATTTAATGGGGAGGTCTGGCGGCCAAAGAGGAAGAAGAGGTTGGTCCGCTCGACTTGGCGCATTCCAGCTCGAAGTAGTGCTCATAGAGGAGGAAGAGGAGGCCGACGGAGTCCGTGGACAGGGCTTCAGGCACCGGGGAGGACGATGGTCGCGGAATCGACGGCGTGCGCGGTGACGGCGGCATCGGCGCTTCACGGGTGAGTCCGTGAGCAAGAGGAAGAATGAGAGGGGGGAGTGAGGTGCTAGGGTTTGTCTGCGGGGCGATGGGGATGGCTAAGTAGGCATCCACGGGGAACGGATGGCCGGCACGTGGCCAGGCGCGGCCACGGCTCCATGGAGGGCGGCCACGCCTCTGTTCAATGAACAGAGGAAGGGGACAATGAGGATCTGGGCTGGGCCTGCACTGTTGACTTAAGGCCCAGTCCAACAGGTAAACTTCCACTTACTTCTCATCTTATAATTTTCTGTTTTTATTTATTTTTAGCCACTGTTTTCTAATTAAAAGAGTTTCCAAACGATTTTTACTAAATATGAAACTTAGTACATAAATTCTTTGGAATATTCTGAGGTTGCTCAAAAAGTTTGAGGCCAATTAGAAAAGTTTATAATTATGGTAGCATTTAATTGGACCACTTTAAATGTTGTTGGCGCATTCTATAACTAGATAGGGGCATTTTAGAAATTCTCTCAAGCGGGTTTTCTTCATGAAAATTATCAATGGATTATTTTAACTAGTGAGAACATTTTAGTTTTAATGTTTTGAAAACTTTTGATGTTTGCCATCAACTCAAATTTAAAGTTGGATCGGTTTCGAACTAACGCGAGATTAACGACAGTAATCATAGTGACGTGGCATCATTTGTAGAGGGTTACTGTAGCTTAATTATCCGGACGTCACAATTCTCCTCCACTACAAGAAATCTCGCCCCGAGATTTAAGGGGTGGAGTAAGGGGGAAAGTTCTGGTTATGAAATTCTAACGGATCTTCTCGTTCTTGTCTGCTCTTCTCGAAGAGGTCGATCCATTATATTGATGTCTTCATTTCTCTGCTTCAGGTCATCATGATGAAGTCATCATCCTTTCTTCGGAAATTTCATCGTACTTATGAAAGGACAAGGGGTGGTTATTCTGTAAGAACGGACCTCTGCAAGGTTGACTATCTGGTAGTTAACATCGGGGAAGGTGGCGGAAAGTAACTCTCGAATTGAAACTTAATAAAACATCGAGAGCAAAGTAAGGAGGTATCATGGGAAGTTTCGAGCGGGCAGGCGATCGTTCGATGCCTGAAACGAAGTGTTGAAGGGGTTTAGAGCAATGTGAATAAGCATTGCATCTGATACCTGAATAGATCAATAGGCAGGTGGACCGTGAATTACATACGAAGTCAAGCGCGAGGAATAATTTTGACAACAGGGTGTACAGGAGAGTCAGGTTTCGATCCTGTGGAACTGTGGGTTATGGGCCCACCATGTGGGTTAAAAAAAAGGAGCGGTGACATCTTGCACGGTCACAATAGCAAGGCATGTCAGAGGGTAGCCTATCAATTATGTCGGCAACAATGTCGGTACCAAGGGCGAGGGACAAAGAGAACCATTTTCCTGCTCGTTGAACGAGGCGAACCAATAGGCAAAGTTCTCGTCCATCGGTGGTGACCGGAATGCTATCGACAATTTCAACAGGGTCTTACTGACATGGTTGTACACCAAGGTGTTTACATAAGCAGAAGAATATTACTGCTTAGATCCTATGGATCACAAGGAAGGTTAAACAAATCAATGGAAAGGAAAAGTGATTATCAGGTTTAAATAGAACAATGGAAAGGAAAATGTGTATACACACATATTTCGAGGGTATATCCTTCCCAAGGACAAGCAGAGCATGATATCCATGTCAGGATATAACATAGAATACCATTTAGGTAATGGGAGAGGAATTTCATGACATTACCCATACCATGGTGTTTGGATAATTGAGCAAGAAGCATTCAGCATTGGGCTCCAAATGTTCTTGTTGAAAATCGGAGTACCATAGACATGCTTCGAGATAGCATTGACAGGGTTTCAAGCAAAGGTCAGACCTTGGATACACAAAGGATCCATCAGGAATAACTAGTAGAATAAGTCTTACGATTTCCTCATGGAAGAATGGATAACCTTACTGGAAGGAATCTATAACAGTAGGGCCTCCGGCCAGGTGTGCTAGGCATGACATCACCTTATCGGTTTAAAGGCCAATGCTATAACTCTTGGGAATATGTCCCAACCATCATATCAGATCGAGATCCAGTTACGATGGGTGTGAGGATACTTCAGACTCGGGATGAGAAGAAGAGGTGCAACACATTGACGGGATGGCGTTGCAAGATTCTCGGGAAATGAACTATGAAGGCAAGTCCTGAATCATGAGTTCACCATTTAACCAAGGAGAAGATGAAGGGGTGGCTGATGAACTCAGCGACAATTCATTGAGATTTCCAAAAGATGGATCTCCACAATTAGGTGAACAAGAGGATGACAATTGTCAGATAAAATGATACAATGAGGTATGCTCGAGGAAACATACCCAATTTAAACATTGGTTGAAAGGTGCACCCTAAATATGGGCTGGGTCGCACAAACAATGTTAGAATCGTGACTTAATGAACAAAAGAATTAAAATGAAACTATCGATCATTCACTTCAAAGCAATAGGGTTGCTAGAAGTTTTGAATTCACACCTCAAAGTTCAATTGCCGGTATTCTGATTAGAATCAACACGGGGACCAAGGAATGAACGGATATGGCAAGAAGGATCACCTGTATCAAGAATTCTTAAGAGGTTGTGAAATTCTCATGACATTCTTGACATAAAAGATGGTAATACTCCAAGGTAAAGAAGAACAAATGCTGGATAGCAAGGATCTCAAGGTATAACACAAAACACGAACAAGTTTGTGTTGAACGGAAGGCAATAAAGTGGTCGATGATAAAAAAAATCATCGAGGGCAAGGATTGTATTTCTCATCATGAATTCAATTGATATCTTGGAAGAGCTCAGAATGCTCATGATGATCACGACACATTTGTCGAGAGATCTCATGAAGATGTAATCGGTCGGCGATGACATCAAGTTGAAAGGGATGATGAAGCGAAAGGTTAATGGAACCAAGGGTATGACACAAACTCCAACAAAGCTTGTTGTCCAAAGCAAAAAGATATGATGAGGAAGATTGACGTAAGCTTAGCTCATCGTCAAAAATTGTGCTCTGGGAAGAAGGACCATGTAGCATAGTTAAAATTTAGCACGATAATGATATAGCCAAACAGACCAGGAATGGCGTGATCGGGTACAAACTTGTACTTAAAGAAGATTACTAAGAGTTGTTGAACCGTAGTGCGGACTCGGTTCAGTTACCGGTGTCTTTGAGTGTTTAATAACTCAGAGCCCATGAAAAATTGTAATCAGTGAGAATGTAGTACTTAATGAAGAACTCATAAGAAGTTATGTAGTTTAATGATATTCTCGCGGCACCAGAGGGTATACTCAAGGGTAGAGCGGGATAGAGGTTGGACAAGTGAAATCATTTGCAGAAGGCAAGCACTTAAACTTAACCAAGAAATGGGATCAAAGAAGAACAATATGGTCGAAACCACGGTCGCAAAAGACCAAGCATAGATAAGAGAAGAAGTTATAACAAGGGGATTATTATTACTACGAGAAGCTTCCATGATAAGTTCCACCTCGGGTCCATGGGCATGAACACAAAGTTCAAGGTCGACTCCCACTTCTCCAATGCATGACCATTCATTCACTTCTCATTTTCAAAGAAGTTGTAATGTTTGAAATTTTATTTGGCAGGACACTAGAAGAGTATGACTCGTGATAACTCTCGGGTTCACACGGATTAAGGAAGGCATAGGTTCAACCCATCGGGGCATCGTAGAAACATAAACCACAAACTTCGGAAGTAAATAACACAAGCTCGAAAGTAGAGCATGGTTGACAAAGCAGAGGATACAATCTACCAAAGGCATTATGTATCCGAGGAAAGGCTCACAAGCTTATTGAATATGAGGACGATGTCGGATAAAATCCAACAAAGGATCTGGTGATCCACAAGGGATCTGACGTGAGCATCGATACTCAAGTAGAGGAAGAAGAATGCAAGGAGATCAGATTATAGAAACAACTGACTAACTCAAAGCTCAAATGCAAAGGAATTATGATTTCCAAATCAAGGGATCAGAAGTAAACGCTCTGATTAAGGATGGATAAGTTGAATAGCCTTAGAGGTACAGTCGATGGTAATTTGATTGGTCGAGATCCAGCTCATGTTTAAAATGCGTCTGAGCCAGAAGGATGAAATGAAGGATTTGATTAAGGAATGCGAGCATTCGCAACATATTGATTCAACAGACTCAAACTGATAATGACTAAGGATGCCAATAAGATTACCAAACTTACGAGGTTAATCATAATGCAAGCAAGCAAGAATTACAAGAGCAATAGGCTGGTGAGGATTTTCGGGGATCGAATGGTATTTCGAAGACTCTTGTGAAATACATGAATCAACTGGGGATGAGCGGATACTCAATAAGTGTGAGAAATTATCCGTAAGAGTATTTCTATGGCAAAGAGCTGCAAAGCGGTGGGCACAAAGGATTCTCGAAAGAATAATGGAGAGTATCTTCGGAATCTTCTGGTGAAGCAGGCCATCATCTGGAATGAAGGGGCTCTTCAGGAGAAAGCATTTACGAGAACCTAGAGTTAGAGTTAGCACAATCATTTAACCCGAATAGAAGAGAGATCAGAGTCCCAGAGTATAGACGAGGAGTAAAAGATCCTAATACCACCCAAATGGCAATGTGGGCCCGTAAGGCACACAACCATGTTAGTAAAACTTTTTCAGTGACTAGACTCGACTTCGGCCAAGGAGTGTGGAAGGGGGATTCCTACAGGCAGTCGACTCTGATACCAACTTGTGACACCCCCGATTTAATTGTACACTAATCATACACGCAAACGTGTACGATCAAGATCAGGGACTCATGGGAAGATATCACAACACAACTCTACAAATAAAATAAGTCATACAAGCATCATATTACAAGCCAGGGGCCTCGAGGGCTCGAATACAAGAGCTCGATCATAGACGAGTCAGCGGAAGCAACAATATCTGAGTACAGACATAAGTTAAACAAGTTTGCCTTAAGAAGGCTAGCACAAACTGGGATACAGATCGAAAGAGGCGCAGGCCTCCTGCCTGGGATCCTCCTAAACTACTCCTGGTCGTCGTCAGTGGGCTGCACGTAGTAGTAGGCACCTCCCGAGTAGTAGTAGTCATCGTCGACGGTGGCGTCTGGCTCCTGGGCTCCATCGTCCGGTCGCAGCAATCGGGTATAGAAAAGGGGAAAAGAGGGAGCAAAACAACCGTGAGTACTCATCCAAAGTACTCGCAAGCAAGGAGCTACACTACATAGGTATGCATTGGTATCAAATGGAATAAGGCTATCATATGTGGATTGAACTGCAGAATGCCGGAATAAGAGGGGGATAGCTAGTCCTATCGAAGACTACGCTTCTGGCCACCTCCATCTTGCAGCATGTAGAAGAGAGCAGAAGGTAAGTTCACCAAGTAGCAACGTATAGCATAACCCTAACCGATGATCCTCCCTTCGTCGCCCTGTGAGAGAGCGATCCCTGGTTGTATCTGGCACTTGGAAGGGTGTGTTTTATTAAGTATCCGGTTCTAGTTGTCATAAGGTCAAGGTACAACTCCAAGTCGTCCTGTTACCGAAGATCATGGCTATTCGAATAGATTAACTTCCCTGCAGGGGTGCACCACATAACCCAACACGCTCGATCCCATTTGGCCGGACACACTTTCCTGGGTCATGCCCGGCCTCGGAAGATCAACACGTCGCAACCCTACCTAGGCACAACAGAGAGGTCAGCACGCCGGTCTAAATCCTATGGCGCAGGGGTCTGGGCCCATCGCCCATTGCACACCTGCACGTTGCGTACGCGGCTGGTGAGCAGACCTAGCCTCCCTTATACAAGAGTAGGCGTTCCAGTCCAACCCGGCGTGCGCCGCTCAGTCGCTGACATCACGAAGGCTTCGGCTGATACCACGACGTCGGGTGCCCATAACTGTCCCCGCGTAGATGGTTAGTGCGTATAGGCCAGTAGCCAGACTCAGATCAAATACCCAGATCTCGTTAAGCGTGTTATTTTCAAGTTACCGCGAACGCCGACCAGGGCCAGGCCCACCTCTCTCCTAGGTGGTCTCAACCTGCCCTGTCGCTCCGCCTCAAAGTAACAGTCGGGGGCCGTCGGGAACTCAGGCCCACCACTACCTGGATGGAGCCACCTGCCCCTTTAGCCCCCATCTCCAAACAGTATCACCGGTAATGTAACAGCGTAAAGTATATAGTATATGCCCGTGATCACCTCCCAAAGTGATCACAACCTAGTAGTATAGCATGGCAGACGGACAAGAGTGTAGGGCCACTGATGGAACACTAGCATCCTATACTAAGCAGTAGGATAGCAGGTAAAGGTAACAACAGTAGTAGCAAGGACATGCTATGCAGCAGTATAGGATTAACGGAAAGCAGTAACATGCTACACTATTCTAATGCTAGCAGTATAGAGGAGAGTAGGCGATATCTGGTGATCAAGGGGAGGGCTTGCCTGGTTGCTCTGGCAAGAGAGAGGGGTCGTCAATACCGTAGTCGATCGGGGCACCAGCAGCGGCGTCAGTCTCGGTGTCTAGCGAGAGAAGAGGGGGAAGAAACAATAAATATTAAGCAAACAAATGCATAGCAATGCATGACATGACAAGTAGCGGTGCTAGGGGTGCCCTAACGCGGTATGAGGTGGTACCGGTGAAGGGGGGAAACATCCAGGAAAAGATCTCCGGTGTTTTGCATTTTCGGACAGATGATTCGGAGGGGAAAGTCGCGTGTACGCTATGCTAGGGAAGTGTGACGAACGAACGGATTGCGTATTCGAGTTCGTCTCATCGTTCTGAGCAACTTTCATGTACAAAGTATTTTGATCCCAGTTACGATTTATTTTCTATGATTTATCAAAGTTTTATGTATTTCTGAAATTTATTTAATTAATTAAATCGAACATTATCCAGAACAGTGAAAGGTGATGTCAGCATGACATCATCATGACGTCAGCAGGTCAAACTCAGTTGACTAGAGTCAAACCTAACCAGTGGGTCCAGTGGGACCCACCTATTATTGAGACAAAGGTTAAATAGGATTTGTTTAAACTAAATAGGATTATTTAAGTGTGGGCCCCATTAGTCAGTGACATATTAGTGTTTTAATTAGCAAGTTAATTAATCAGGATTAATTAACTAATTGATTAATTATTTTTAGTTATTTTTTATATATTTTTTGACTTCTCTTTTTTGGAAAAGGGGGTTGAGGGCCCCACTTGCAAGTGGCAACGAAGCCACTCGGGCGTTGGGCTATCGGGGAGTGGCCCGGCCTCGTGCGGGCGCCGGAACCGGACGGGGTGGAGGCCGAGCGGTGCCTGAGCGGCCGCGGGTGGGGCACCGGCAGGCGCGGCCGTAGGCGACCGAGCGGCTGCCAAACACAGGGTGTCGGGCAGGCAAAAGCGCAGGGGGAAGGCAAGCAGGTGGAGGAGCGGGGCGGGGAGGTTGTGGCACAGGAGCAACCATGGCTCGCGGGGCGCGCATGGCGCGGGGCGCCGTCGGGCACCGGCCGTAGCAGCAACGGCAAGGCGGAGGGAGGGTTGCGCGGGCGGCGGCAGCAGCGAGGTCGAGTGGGACCGAGTGGCGCAGACGCGGTCGGCGGCAGCGCAGGCAGGCGGTGAAAGGCGGCAGCAGCAGCGCAGGTGGATTCGGGCCGGAGCCAGGCAACGAGCGCCTGCCCGCCAGGCAGGGCGCTACGGGGCAGCAGGCAAAAAAAAGGGGGGGCGCAGCTGGCGCCGGCAGGTAGTCGCAGGTGCAGCGGGCAGGGGCCAGGGAACGGAGCTTCAAGCGAGGCGGCGCTGCAGACGGGAGCGGTCGAGCGGTAGGGGAGCCACGATCAAGGGTGCCGCCGCACGCATGCTGTCCGGGGCGTGGGGCGCGTGGCAGGAAGGCCCGCGGGCGCGGACGGTGCTTGGTGAGCGGGAACGCTAAGCGAGCACGGGCGGGGCGTCTAGCGTCTATCATATGGCCTAATCTGATAATCTGAGGGAGGATCAGATGGGGCATCGAGGGGAGCTCACGTCGCGGCTGTAGAGGTGCAAAGCGGGCCCGGGGGAGGCTCGGTGGTGTCCGGGAGCAGCAGACGATGCCAAATTTAACGGGGAGGTCCGGCGGCCGAAGAGGAAGAAGAGGTTGGTCCGCTCGACTTGGCGCATTCCAGCTCGAAGTAGTGCTCATAGAGGAGGAAGAGGAGGCCGACGGAGTCCGTGGACAGGGCTTCAGGCGCCGGGGAGGACGATGGTCGCGGAATCGACGGCGTGCGCGGTGACGGCGGCGTCGGCGCTTCACGGGTGAGTCCGTGAGCAAGAGGAAGAATGAGAGGGGGAGTGAGGTGCTAGGGTTCGTCTGCGGGGCGATGGGGATGGCTAAGTAGGCATCCATGGGGAACGGATGGCCGGCACGTGGCCAGGCGCGGCCACGGCTCCATGGAGGGCAGCCACACCTCTGTTCAATGAACAGAGGAAGGGGACAATGAGGATCTGGGCTGGGCCTGCACTGTTGACTTAAGGCCCAGTCCAACAGGTAAACTTCCACTTACTTCTCATCTTATAATTTTCTGTTTTTATTTATTTTTAGCCACTGTTTTCTAATTAAGAGAGTGTCCAAACGATTTTTACAAAATATAAAACTTAGTACATAAATTCTTTGGAATATTCTGAGGTTGCTCAAAAAGTTTGAGGCCAACTGGAAAAGTTTATAATTATGGTAGCATTTAATTGGATCACTTTAAATGTTGTTGGCGCATTCTATAATTAGATAGGGGCATTTTAGAAATTCTCTCAAGCGGGGTTTCTTCATGAAAATTATCAATGGATTATTTTAACTAGTAAGAACATTTTAGTTTTAACGTTTTAAAAACTTTTGATGTTTGCCATCAACTCAAATTTAAAGTTGGATCGGTTTCGAACTAACGCGAGATTAACAACAGTAATCATAGTGACGTGGCATCATTTGTAGAGGGTTACTGTAGCTTAATTATCCGGACGTCACAACACGGCTCCCCGAATTAGTACCACCTCGTTTATATTACGATTTTGTCTATACAAATCGTAAAAACGTATTATGACATGAAAAGAAAGCGCATTGTGACGGTGAACCCATAGAGTCAATCCGTGCTTTATTATTAGGAATAGATTAGGATTAGGATAGGAAAAGACTAGAAAAATGCTCGTGCGTTGCCACGGGACACACATTTTTTTGAGCATCAGTACAGACACAAGCGCCTCGTCGTCGACGGGAACGTCTCCTCCCACTGAAAGCGCATCGCTGGAAATCCTGAAATAAATCGAGGAATAATGCGAGCACCAGGATTTGAACCCTGGTGGGTTAGGGATACCACTGTCCACCTAACCAACTCAACCACAGGTTGATTCGTCACGAGACACACAATTGATGTGTATTTAAATTTAGTTACAATTAGATGAGCAAAACACAATGATAGTCATGCGAAATTTAATGCACACCAAAATTTTAGACCCACACAATAGGAAGTTATATACGGATTCCAAATGAACTTGATTTTTTTTATATAGAGCTATGATTCATCGTCATATTCTAAGTTAAAATAAAATTGGTTATCTTCTCCCGACTTGAAATATATTCCATGATGGTCGTAGATGTGGTGTTGGCATGTGTTGGGTGGCTGGTGAGCACCAATTGTCAGCGATTCCTGCCGCTGTCACACAATATTAACAAAATAAAAAAAGTGGAAATACTGGCATTTTACACAAACAATTCTAAAAACCCGGAAATAGTAGTTATCAAGCTCTAGAGGTCCTAAAACATGGTTTCAATTGTAATAAGGAGAAGACGTACTGCCTTATCTCTCTAAATAACATTGATATTAATAAAAAGCATGAATAATGAGATGACATGGTCATGTTAATACATTTTATGGAAGACTTTAATTGACTCGGTAGCATGTGATTTGCTTTTATTATTGGGCCTGTAGAGATCGATAGGAAAAAATGTCGGTAGCGTTGATATAAACGGCCATCGTTGCAACTGAAGAAACAAAAAGTTGTACATTTCTAGAGACACATTGTTGTTGCTAATTCTTCTTTTCGTCATCATTGTCAATGGTGGTCAAGTTTGTCTGGATCACACAATCCTCGTCAACCATCTTCAAATATTCAGCCCATAATCAAATCATTCCTTTCCAGATCATACAATCAACTGTCTTTAAATATTAAGCCCATAATAAGATCCTTCCTTTTAATTATTAGCCTCACATAATCCATTTTTACCTTATTGAGGATCCCAAGCGTTTAAATATTCTGGCAAGCCCACCACAATCCTTCCTTACCTTATTAAGGATCCCATCCATTCAAATATTCAACCGAGTCCACACCATTATTAAGGATCCCATCCATGCAAATATTCTGCCGAGCCCACACCATCCTTCCTTTGAATTAGGCACATATATTTAGCCATAATAATTAGCTGCCCTTTTTTCACGGCTGTTTGTTAATTACTACGGCAGTTGGTATATTAACTGATTTTACTGTGTTCAAAATTGCAAGGTGGGACTATTCTTCACGTAATATGTTTATCTCAACTGGTTGTCCTGGCCGAAAGAATTAGACAGATGCCAGACTCGATTCTGCATTGTAGTGTTTTTTTCTTTCTCTAAGACCTAAGATCAGAAAGCTTGCACGCAACCCATAAGGAAGGCCCATGTTTTTCGCGGCTAGTTAGATGGGCTGGCGTGGCTACCGGTACCCGGACATACAATTCTTTTAAAGTTCGATTGAGGAGACGACACGTAGAGAAAATAGTACCACCTCGTAGGAACATGCAAAAGAGACCACATACGGAAGAAGTGAAAAAAAAGAATGACGGTGAACCCACGGAGTCAATCCGTGATTTATTATTAGGGAAAGATAATATATATATATATATATAGTAGGTAAAAGATTTCAGGAATTTCAGAAAAACATTAAAACTTTGAAAAATTATAGAAAAATAACTATTACTCTGATGAAAAAGTTTTATATATGAAAAATGATCAGGAAAATAAGACAAGCCCGATTACGCCATCCACATACCTGTCACATGCCTCCATCACAACAAACATGGGACTGTCCCCCTCCATTTCATCTGTCCGTAAATGCCAAACTTCAGGAAAACATTCCCAAATGTTTCCCCCTTCGCCTGTGACATGTAGTACAGTGTTAGAACACTCCTAGCACTGCATATCATGATGTCATGCTTAGTGATGCATCTGTTTGCTCTGTATTTACTGTTTATTCCCCATCTTCTCTCTGATAGACCCCGGGACCGATGTTGCCCCTGTGATCGACTACATCACCGACGACCCTTCTTCATTTTCAGCAGAGCTTCCAGGCAAGCAAACCCCCTTGATCATTCCGATATTGTCCATTCTCTTCTCTCTTATGCTTCCACTAGACCATTATGGCACGCGTTGCCGTGCCCGTCAATTTTGATAGTAAGATGATAGGAGTTACAAAAATACAAGGAGGCATGCGTCTTGAGTTTTTAGTGCTTCAAATCATTCATTGTTCTAAAGAAGGCCATGTAAACGAGCCAATGGACCAAATTCAGCCATTTACAACAACTGATATAACACAAAGAAATAAATTGGCTAACATTAGATAAAACATTGAACTCTCACAGTAAAACACAGAAACATTAGTGACATGACTTCTTTGGTATGTTCCACAACGATCTTTTTTAGCAAGTGTAAGTGCATCTAGTGCCCCTTAGTGATTTTGGTGTATTGAAGACT
This sequence comes from Triticum urartu, assembly GCF_056163025.1. Taxonomy (NCBI): domain Eukaryota; kingdom Viridiplantae; phylum Streptophyta; class Magnoliopsida; order Poales; family Poaceae; genus Triticum; species Triticum urartu. The sequence goes on from NC_141878.1 coordinate 234,703,066, forward strand.
TATAGGTTAAGGGACTAATGCGTTTGTGAGTGTACACAGGTCTATAAGTCTATGAGGAGTTTGATATTTACAATGAAAGTCGACCCCTAAAAATGAATATCTTCAACTGAAGACTTTGACTTTCTAAAGACTTTGAAAGTGAAGAAATTGGTGTGATCCTGAAGACTTGATATTCATGCGAGGAATATGAAGCTTGAAGACTTTTGTTTTCGTAGTTTCATTTTTCTCTTTCTTGAGTCATAGGAAACACCGTACTGTTAAAGGGGGTCGAGGTAATACTAAGGAAAAGTTTCTAAGTGATGCTCATCTCAAAATCCTACACCTACCAATCCTTTTGAGTGAAGCCATTGGAAATCTCATGCAGTTCAGTCAATTTCTTCAGTGACAGAGACGAAGATCTTCTGGTCTCTGAGGAATGTGTCCTGACTGAGGAGTTAGGAATTTGCCAGTGCGGATTGCCTACAAGTGAGGAACATGATAGCCCTGAGGAATTTGATAGCCAAATTTCCGACCGTTGCTGTGCTACGCGCCAGCTATCCCAAAATATCTACCCACCTAACGATCATATCATTGAAGGGCATTTATCTCTTATCATGTCGGGTTGCTCCCTAGGCTATAAATAGCCGCCCCCTACAACCACTAGCTGGTTGGCTGCTCCGCGAGAAACTGACACTTGTCATTGAGAGCATCCCATCCTCCGAGGACTTTGAGCGAAAATCATCAAGTGAGGAAAATCCAAACCCAAACACCTACAAACCCAAAGTGATTGAGCATCACTGAAGAGATTGTTTCTGTGTGGAACCGACGCTTGTTACCTTTGAGGACTGTGCATGTCACACCCTAGCTAGTTCAAGCATTAGAATGTGCATCATGTTTAAATTCCTCTTAAATTTGAATTGGGGAAGACAGAACCCCCAACACACACCCCCTTGGAAACAACTAGGGTTTACTAAAAATATTTTCAATGAACCTGAAATGCCCTTCTAAAAAGTTCACCCTCTTTGTCTTAGGTTAGAACCTCTGGCAAAATTGGTGCACAATTTTCTAGGTCAACAGAAGGTCATTGAATTAAACCATAAGTATTTGAATTTGGGCATTTAAATGCTATAAAATAATCTAAATGCTCAAATAATTCTGGGAATAAATGTTTCCTGTTGGAAATAATCTAAACAGAGGCCACATTTATTTTCAGGATTTTTGGAAATGTTTTAGTATTTTATTTAAAGCTAAACAGTTGCAGTTAAATAGAAAACAGAAACTAAATAAAAAAAGAGGAGAAAGAAGCCCACCTGGGCCTTACCTGTGCTGGCCCAGCCACCTGGCTCGGCCCAGCCTGCTGGCGCTGCTAGTCATCGTCCTCCTCGCGCCAGAAGGACGCGGAGCGCGTGGCCGGCGCCCGAGGCCACACGCCGGCCACCTCCTGCTTCCGCCGACGCCCGGGAGACGCCCTGAAGTGCCACGCGACCCCCCACGTCTCCCTCTCGCACTCGCTCACTCTCCCCCTCGTCTCCCTCTCTCTCTCCCGCGACGGCCGAGCGCGTACCTCACTGCCGATCGCCGTAGTTGCCACCACAGACACCCCCTCGCCCCTCCGACGAGCCCATTAGCTCCGCCTCGACTCCCTCGTCCTCCCCACCGAGCCACGCATCGCCGGAGGCCCTGCATCGCCGCCTTCGCCCTCGTCTTCAACCTCGGGCACCCGAGCCATCTCCGGTCGAATTCGCCGCCGCCAGGACCTCCCCGAGCCCGCTGACCCCCTCTCCGACTCCGCTGTGAGCTCCTCTTCCTTTCCCCCTAGTTCCCGTGCTCGATTACGCCTCGTAGCCACCGCCCCCTCCGAGCCCAAGCGCTCCTCGCCGTCGGCCATGTCGCCGTCGTGGCTACGGCCGTGCAAGCACGCGTCCGAGCGCCTCACCGTGCTCAGCGCAGCACCAGGGACCCGTAGCCACCACCAGTTCTTCCTCCCATGCACCGTAGCCTCGAAACCGACCTCGCCCGAACTCCGGCCACCGCCACGAGCTCGATTCCGGCGAGCTCGCTCCACCCCAGCTCCTCCCACTTGCCCCACTAGATGCGCACGAGCCCCAGCTACGCGTAGCACGTCTCCGCCGTCGATTTGGTCACCGGAGGACCAAATCCGAAGCCCTCCGCCGTCTCGAGCCTCGCCGGCGTCGAGCCGCTGGCGAGTTGACCCAGTTTGACCCCTGGGTGGGCCCAGGAAGACCCCCCCTAAGTCTATGACAGGTGGGGCCGGTCGGCTAACTAAATTAGGATTAGTCTTAATTAATTTTAATTAAATCAGTCACTGACATGTGGGCCCAGGCCCCACTGACAACTAATTAGTGTTAATCTAATTTTGCTAATTAGCTGAGAGGCTGACAGAAGGGGCCCACCAGTCAGGTTTGACCTGGGCTGGCGCCTTTGACCTGCTGACGTCACCCTGACGCAATGCTGACGCAGTAATTGATTTTCTGAATTTATTCTTATTCAGGAAATTCCAGAAAAATAGTTCAAACTTCAAAAATTCATAGAAATTCAACCATAGCTCCAAATGAGATAAATTATATATGAAAAATTATCAGAAAAATTCAATCTATCCAACTGTAATGGTTTCATGCATGACAAAACAAGTTACCTTGCTGTTTAGGCAGAATAAGGAAAAGCACTATTAAGGCCATGTTTAATGAGCTAATATTTGAATCTTTGATTCAAATGAGTTCATTCCTTTCTAATATAACTTGCATTAGGCCAAGACACATTCATATTGCCATGTCATAGCATGCATCATATTGTTGCATATCGTCATGTGTTGATTGTATTACGATGTGTTCTTCGTGGTAGGTTCTGCCTCCGAGGATATCCACGAGTATCCAACTGAAGGGCAGTATCCCACTACCACTCCATCAGGCAAGCAACCATTGATCATTCCGATACAAACCCATGTTCTCGCTTCTGCTCTTGTTTACTGCATTAAGACAACGCGATTCAAACTGTTGTGTGCTACGGTAGTTGAAACCTTATCCTCTGCATGACCTGTCATTGCCACAGTAACTAGATGAAACCCACTAGCATGTGTAGGAGTTGATTGAGCCATGTATGTGATTCTTACCTTGCTATGCCTGCTATGCTTAGATTTGTGTCAGGTCTGGTTCATCTGGGAGATGGGCTAGAGTGAAATGCTTATGCCGGTAATGTGAGGGATGCGTTGAACATGTCTTGGTAAAGGTATCGATGAGAGGCCATGTAGGAGTACATGGTGGGTTGTTTCATTGAGGCCGTCCCTAAGCACTGAGATCTGTATGCGTGATTTAAGATTCAGCTACTACCACACATTGGGCCCTGAAATATGACCCCGCTCGACTACTGACCCCTCTCGCCTCTGTCCAGGAGTTGCAACTAGTTTCTGGTGTTTGTAGGACACGTGTTGGCGGTCGTGCGTAGCGCTGACCCTAGGGGTGGGCTATGTTGCGGTAGATACACCATGGCACGGTGTACCGAGTCACCCGTTTGGTGTCGCGGGAACCCTGTTCACATCGTTTGGGGCCGTTGAGGACACCCCGACCGGATTTCCTTGCGGATGGAACCTGAATAGGCGATAAACCTGGACTAGAGACTTGTGAGGTTAGTCAGGTCGTGGTCTACACCCACGTCGGTTTTCGCTTGAAGTCTGCCGAGCACATGTCGTGTGCAGATGCTAAGTGGTGGAAACATGTGTGACGAAGTACACCCCTGCAGGGTATAAAACTATTCGAATAGCCGCGTCCGCGGTAAAGGACTACTTGGTTGCATATACAGTTCATAGACAAGTTAATGGATACTACTAAAAGACTCAAGATAAAGTGTGAGTACCGAGGATGGCCCTCTCGTAGGATGACGAGGGAGGATCCCCGGTGGAGTATTGTGTTGGTGAGTAGTGGACTCGTGTGCGAAAACTATTTTACTGGTGAAGTTCCGTAGGATAGCTTAGCCAAGAGTCAAAGCTGGCTTGCTGCATCAACCCCACCGCCTTCTTGAGAATAAGCATGTATAGTAGGTTCTGATGTAAGACTTGCTGAGTACCTTTGTACTCATGTTTTGCTTATTTATTGTTTTCAGACGACAACACTGCCCCCTCCGATGGGTTCTATGTAGACCTTGACGTCGACGAGTGACTAGCCACCCAGGTGGTGACCCTGGCCATGGAGGGCCTATGTAGATAGACAGGCTTCGAGATGCCTTCTTTCTTTCTAGAGTCTGTACCCAGACTATTTGCTTCCGCATGTGCTTGTATGTTTGTATGACTTGAGTGTCAGGTCATGTGACCCCTATCTGTATGAACATGTTATGTATGGCTCTCTGGAGCCTTTAAATAAAGTACTTGAGTTGTAGAGTTTTGTTGTGATGCCATGTTGTATGTACTCATATCAGGCATATTGTGTGTATGATTGAAATGCTTGGTATGAGTGGGATCCGACAATCTAGTTGTTTATCCTTGACAGCCTTTCTTATGGGGAAATGTAGTCTAGTGTTCCTCGAGCCATAGTAGTCCGCTACAGCCCAGTTCACCGGAGTCCTGCTAGCCCAGCACTACTGCTCAGGACACTTGACTGGCCGGCATGTGTTTCACTTCGTCCCTATGTCTGTCCCTTCGGGGAAATGTCACACGGTGACTTCCGGAGTCCTGCCTAGCCTGCTACAGCCCGGGGTTCCCCGGAGTCCTGTTAGCCCAGTGCTACAGCCCGGAATCACTCGTTGATGACCGACATGTTCGATGCGATTCATGTATGCCTGTCTCCATAGGTCTGTGCCGCTTTGGGTTCACGACTAGCCATGTCGGCCCGGGTTCTCTGTCATATGGATGCTAGCGACACTGTCATATACGTGAGCCAAAAGGCGCAAACGGTCCCAGGCCATGGTAAGGCGTCACCCGTGGGATACCGTGCGTGAGGCCGCAAAGTGATATGAGGTGTTACCGGCTAGATCGATGTGACTTGGAATCGGGGTCCTGACAGTGCATCCTCCAGACGGTTAGGAGGCTTGGTCTAGAGCATCCAAGAGGAAATTGTGGATCGCCGAGTGAGCGAGTCTGTGAAGGTTTGGAAGTCACCTGAAGACTTACCACGAGTGATTGGGCGAGGTCTGTGTGACCTTAGCTCAAGGAGAATATGGTGAGGACTGTGTGTCCGAGACTGTGTGTCCTCAGGTTTAAATGCCTAGCCGCTCCAAGCAGACATACGACTGTCACAGCATTTAGAACTGGTCTACCAAATCATCATCTTCACCAAGCTATTGGTTCTATTTCCTCAACTCTTCGATTTCCTCATTTCTGTGTAGAAGTACTTGATCATTAATATTTGAAGACTTTGACTGAAGACTTTCTCAATTTCCTCAATCCTATTTCTTCAGTCAGTTTGTCTTCAGCCTGCTTATAGCCTTATACTATGTGAGGGAGTCCTGGATTAGGGGGTGCCCGGATAGCCGGACTATACCTTTGGCCGGACTCCTGGACTATGAAGATACAAGATTGAAGACTTCGTCCCGTGTCCGGCAGGGACTTTCCTTGGCGTGGAAGGCAAGCTTGGCGATACGGATATGTAGATCTCCTACCATTGTAACCGACTCTGTGTAACCCTATCCCTCTCCGGTGTCTATATAAACCGGAGGGTTTTAGTCCATAGGAACATACAATCATACCATAGGCTAGCTTCTAGGGTTTAGCCTCTCTGATCTCGCGGTAGATCTACTCTTGTACTACCCATATCATCAATATTAATCAAGCAGGATGTAGGGTTTTACCTCCATCAAGAGGGCCTGAACCTGGGTAAAACATTGTGTCCCCTGCCTCCTGTTACCATCCGCCTAGACGCACAGTTCGGGACCCCCTACCCGAGATCCGCCGGTTTTGACACCGACATTGGTGCTTTCATTGAGAGTTCCTCTGTGTTGTCACTTTTAGGCCCGATGGCTCCTCCGATCATCAACGACGATGCGATCCAGGGTGAGACTTTTCTCCCTGGACAGATCTTTGTATTTGGCGGCTTTGCAATGCAGGCCAATTCGCTTGGCCATCTGGAGCAGATCGAAAGCTACGCCCCAGGCCATTAGGTCAGATTTGGAAGTTTGAGCTACACGGCCGACCTCCGCGGAGACTTGATATTCGATGGATTCGAGCTGCAGCTGAGCGCGCCGCACTGTCATGATGTGCATGATCTAGCTCTACCGCCGAACAGTGCCCTGGAGGCCACACCCGCATCAGCTCCGACCCTTAATTCGGAGCCAACTGCGCCAATCGAGGATGGGTGGTTGGACACCGCCTCGGGGGCTGCAATCTCTACGGCGATCGAGCCGAACACCAGCCCTATTCTCTGCGAAGCCCGTGACTCCAAGGAGCCGGACTCCTCTCCAGACTCCGAGCCCTCCGCGCCCCTACCGATCGAACCCGATTGGGCGCCGATCATGGAGTACACTGCCGCGGACATCTTTCAGCACTCGCCCTTCGGCGATATTCTGAATTCACTAAAGTCTCTCTCTTTATCAGGAGAGCCCTGGCCGAACTATGGTCAGCAAGGTTGGGATGCGGATGATGAAGAAATTCAAAGCCCACCCACCACTCACTTCGTAGCCACTGTCGATGATTTAACCGACATGCTCGACTTCGACTCCAAAGACATCGACGGTATGGATGCCGATGCAGGAGACGATCAAGAACCAGTGCCTATAGGGCACTGGAAAGCCACCTCGTCATATGATATATACGTGGTGGACACCCCAAAAGAAGGCAATGGCGATGGAACAGCGGATGATGACCCCTCCAAGAAGCAGCCTAAGCGCCGGCGTCAGCGGCGTCGCTCTAAATCCCGCCAAAGCAAAAATGGTGATTCCGGCATGGGAGATAATAACACCCCGGACAGTGCCGAAGACAACCACCTCCAGCAAGATTCAGCACAGGAGGATGGAGAAGCCAGCCCTCATGAGAGAGCGGCAGACAGAGAGGTCGAGGACGATAATTATATGCCTCCCTCCGAAGACGAGGCAAGCCTCGACGACAACGAAATTGTCGTGCCGGAGGATCCCGTCGAACAAGAGCATTTCAAATGCATGCTTATGGCCACGGCGAGCAACCTCAAGAAAAAATAGCAACAGCTTAGAGCTGATCAAGATTTGCTAGCCGACAGATGGACTGAAGTCCTTGCGGCCGAAGAGTATGAACTCGAACGCCCCTCCAAGAGCTACCCAAAGCGCAGGTTGCTACCCCAATTAGAGGAGGAAGCACCTAAACCTACATCACCAGCGCATGATACGGCCGACCGGCCACCCCGTGGCCGCGACAGAGAGGCCTCTCGGCCCTCCACTCAAGCCGCACCCCGGCGCCGCTCAAAAAATACCAAGGCACGGGAAAATGCGCTAGACCTGCGAGATATATTGGAGGACAAGGCAAGGCAAACAAGATCGATCTACAGATCGCGTGGGCGCCCCACGGCACGAGACGGTAATCATCACTCCGGATACAGTAAATCTGGCCGGGCCGAACAGAGTAGACAAAGCTCGTTTGAGCTGCGTCGTGATATAGCCCAATACAGAGGCGCCGCACACCCACTATGCTTCACAGATGAAGTAATGGATCATCAAATCCCCGAGGGTTTCAAACACATGAACATCGAATCATACGATGGCACAACAGATCCTGTGGTATGGATCGAGGACTATCTCCTTCATATCCACATGGCCCGCGGTGATGACCTACACGCCATCAAATACCTCCCACTCAAGCTTAAAGGACCAGCTCGGCATTGGCTTAACAGCTTGCCAGCAGAATCAATTGGTTGTTGGGAGGACCTGGAAACCACATTCCTCGACAATTTCCAGGGCACTTATGTGCGACCACCAGACGCCGATGACCTTAGCCACATAATTCAGCAGCCAGAGGAATCGGCCGGACAATTCTGGACACGGTTCCTAACCAAGAAAAATCAAATCGTCGACTGTCCGGACGCAGAGGCCCTAGCAGCCTTCAAGCATAACATCCGCGACGAGTGGCTTGCACGGCACCTAGGACAGGAAAAGCCGAAATCTATGGCAGCCCTCACGACACTTATGACCCGCTTTTGCGCGGGAGAAGACAGCTGGCTAGCTCGCAGCAATAACATGACCAAGAGCCCTGGTAATTCGGATACCAAGGACAACAGTGGCAGGTCGCGTCGCAACAAGCAAAAGCGCCGCATTAATGACGACAATGCTGAGGATACGGCAGTTAATGCCGGATTCAGAGGCTCTAAACCCGGTCAGCGGAAAAAGCCATTCAAAAGAAATACTCCGGGCCCGTCCAGTTTGGGCCGAATACTCGACCGCTCATGCCAGATACATGGAACCCCCGAAAAACCAGCCAATCACACCAATAGGGATTGTTGGGTGTTCAAGCAGGCAGGCAAGTTAAATGCTGAAAGCAGAGACAAGGGGCTGCATAGCGATGACGAGGAGGAGCCCCGACTGCCGAACAACAGTGGACAGAAAGGTTTTCTCCCACAAGTGCAGACGGTGAAAATGATATATGCAACCCACGTCCCCAAGAGGGAGCGGAAGCGTGCGCTAAGGGACATATACGCGAAGGAGCCAGTCGCCCCAAAGTTCAACCCATGGTCTTCCTGCCCGATCACTTTTGATCGAAGGGACCACCCCACCAGCATCCGTCATGGCGGATTCACCGCATTGGTTCTAGACCCAATTATTGATGGATTTCACCTCACTAGAGTCCTTATGGACGGCGGCAGCAGCCTGAACCTGCTTTACCAGGATACAGTGCGGAAAATGGGCATCGATCCCTCAAGGATTAAACCCACTAAAACGACCTTTAAAGGCGTCATACCAGGTGTAGAGGCCAACTGTACAGGCTCAGTTACACTTGAAGTGGTCTTTGGATCTCCGGATAATTTCTGAAGCGAGGAGTTAATCTTCGACATAGTCCCGTTCCGCAGTGGCTATCACGCACTGCTCGGGCGAACCGCATTTGCCAAGTTCAATGCGGTGCCGCACTACGCATACCTCAAGCTCAAGATGCCAGGCCCTCGAGGAGTCATCACGGTCAATGGAAACACCAAACGCTCTCTCCGAACGGAGGAGCATACGGCGGCTATCGCAGCGAAAGTACAAAGCAGCCTCTCAAGGCAATTCTCCAGTCCGGCCATTAAACGTCTGGACACCGTCAAGCGCGCCTAGAGTAACCTACAACAAGACCACCTGGCATGTTCCGAGCAAGCGTAGCAATGTGGCCCCAACCCCAGCCCTCGCGAACTTGCGAAACCAGTGTTGCGCGTACATAACTACACTCTGGAAATACCATGGGCAAAGGGGGAGGGGCACCATCACGGCACGCCCGAAACGCGGCTTAAACCGCACTAGGGGCTGCCGATTTCTTAATTTTCTCTTATTTTCAGGACTCCATTCTTCGGAAGGCTTGTCTGGCAGTACAATTGCCGCACAAACGATACAACCAGGGAAGTAGAAAGCTACGCCGCACTATGGAACTCTAAGGTGGTCTCTATAACGAGCAGTATACCTGTTTCACATACCATTCCGCAGCTCGCCCCCGGAAAGGACATGTTAAATAGTCCCATCTTTTGCTTATTGCACTATTTGTATCGTTCTGCTTTGATCGCAGCTTTTTTAAATAAACAATGCATAGCTTCCGTCTGTTATTGCATTACTCTTTTTTTATGAATATATGTTCATTAATGACATGTTGCACCCGTACACTTTGGTACGGCCAATACGCCAGGGGCTTAAGTACCCCACAATACGGTGTGAGAAGTCCGAACACTTTCACAAGTGCGGCACCCCAAACTTATAGCATTATATGCATCGGCTCCGAATCATGTCTTGGGTCAATAGTTGGGTTTGCCCGGCTCCTATGTTTTGGTACCTTACGTTCCGTTATATCGGCTAAGGTAGCACTAGGAGAACTACTGCGATTGTGCCACAGTTGAGCTGGGCTAAGCACCTCAGTAGAGAAAGCTAAAACTGACCGTCATGATGAGGCGAGAGTTGGTCGTTGTTCGAGAGGTTTTCGAGTCCCTAAAGACTTATGCCGCTTAGAGCGAGGAGTCGGCTTTGTCTGGCCTAGGTGTGGATAGCGCCCCGAACTCGGTCTTCCGAACACTAGGGGCTTCACCGAAATTTAAAATTATAGAATTCTATGGCTAAGTGAGAGTGTTCAAGCATTATAGTCCGATTGCCTTGTTTGTTGTGTTAAACGCCTCCCTCGAAGGACCCAAGAATGGGAAAAAGAGCGCTCATGTTTATCCCGAACACCCCAACACTCGTGGCATGGGGGCAGAAGCCGACGACTCGCCATCTCTCAAATTTGATAAATGGACACACAGAAGGTAATATTTTAAATTCAAAAGCGTTGCTTAGCACATATTAACAAGTTGTCAGCGTACAGGATCACAAATGCGAGTTTACTCAAAAATTACATCTTTGGAGCATTCATCCGCTATAAGGCAGGCACCCTTCAGGACGCCCTCATAATATGCTTCCGGGACGCGATGCTCCTTGCCCGGCGGTGGCCCGTCCTTCACCAGCTTCTCCGCATCCATCTTGCCCCAGTGCACTTTAGCACGGGCAACCGCCCTACGGGCACCTTCGATGCAGACGGAGCGCTTGATTACTTCAAGCCATGGACAGGCATCCAGCAGCCACCTCACCAGCCCGAAGTAGCTACCAGGCAAAGCCTCTCCAGGCTAAAGCCGAACTATGAGGCCCTTTATGGCCTGTTCGGCCACCTTGTGGAGCTCGACCATTTGCTTCAGCTGGTCGCTCAAAGGCACCAGGTGTCCGGCCTCAGCATACTGAGACCAGAACACCTTCTCCGTCGAGCTCCCCTCCTCGGATCGGTAGTAGGCGGCGGCATCAGACGCACTGCGGGGCAAATCTGCGAATGCTCCTGGAGAGCTCCGGACTTGGGTAAGTAACAAGTAATTCACTTTCACGTGCTTGCTTTGCATAATGAATGCCTTACCCGCCACTATCTTCTTCATCGCTTCAATTTCTTGGAGGGCTTTCTGGGCTTCGGCCTTGGCAGACTTCGCGCTTTCGAGGGCTGCCGCAAGCTCGGACGCTTGCGTCTTTGAGTCAAGCTCCAAACTCTCGTGTTTTTTGACGAGAGCCTGGAGCTCTTTCTGCACCTCCTCCACCCGCGCCTCCTGCTTCCCTCTCTCTGTGCGCTCCGCGGCCGCTCTATTTTCGGCCTCGGACATCGCTTTCTTAAGGGTTGCCACCTTGGTCATGGCCCCTATAATAGCACGTTGATCCTGTCATTTTTTGCAACCACATCTTCTCTATATACTTGCGCAAGGTATTACTTACCTTCCTTCTCCTCGAGTTGTCTCTTGGCATGGCCGAGCTCGTTCTCGGACCGCACGAGGTTTTGCTTCAGCGTATCCACCTCCGCAGTCAGTGCGGCGGAGGCAAGCAGCGAAGCCTGCATACGCATATTGACTTGATTATGTTAGACTCCTGCGAATGTTATTAGATCCTCTATTCGGCTTTTCTTTCCGAACGCCGAACAGAGCATCAGGGGCTACTGTCTATGCGGTAATATTTTTACATATTCTTTACTTACCTCAAAGCCTGTTAGAAGGCTGGCACAGGCTTTAGTCAGTCCGCTCTTGGCGGACTGAACCTTCTGGATCACCGCACTCATAATAGTGCAGTGCTCCTCGTTGATGGAGGCGCCGTTAAGCACCTCCAGCAGATTGTTCAGTGCCTCCGGTTGGACGGAGGTCACCGGCTCGGTAGGCTTGCTCCTCTTGGAAGGAGGCTGCCTACCGGAGTCCAGAACCGTTGAAGGTTCCGGCGCGGTGTCCGACTCAAGGCCGGACTTGGAGCCCTTGGGGGTTCTATCCCCTTTACGCCTGGAGTCCGGGAGGTCGCCTTGCGGCGCCTCCAGGACCACCTCCTCATGGCTTGGAACCTGTTGGGACGCCACCTCGGCGTCGTCCGTAGGATGGGGGGAGGTAGCCGTCGGAAGCGAATTCACATCCGACGAATCCAGGGAACCGCTCGACGACACGTCGAGCCAATCTTTGGGTGGACTGCATAAACATGTTCGACGTAAGGAAAAGCTGTGCAATGGGGGGATACTATGAATCACTCTGGTATCCGGATACTTACGATCTCGCCAGGGGCTTGGCCCTGTGCAGCCACTCCTCTTCGCCGTCGTCGGCGTTGGTGGAGTAGTCCGGAGGAGGGGTCTTCCCCTTCTTGGACCCTTCGGCCTTCCTTTTCTTCCCTCCCCCCGCTGGAGGGGGAGAGGTCTCTTCTTCCTCTCCTCGTCTTCACGGGAGGAGTGCGTCTTGGAGTCGTCCGATGATGAATCTGACACCTCCAGGCGCCGGGCACTCTTTCGAGTCCCCGTGGCCTTCTTCTTGGCCTTCTTCTCTGGCACCACATAGGGTGCTGGAACCAGCAGCTTCGCCAAGCGAGCGTCCGCTGGGCCTTCGGGCAAAGGAGCCGGACAGTTGATCTATCTGGACATCTCCTGTCAATCCTGTCAAAGGTAAGGGAGCTTAGATCCCGCATGGAGTCAAACTATGAAAAACTAATACCCTGTAAAAGGTAAAAACAGCTTACCGCACTAGCGTGACGCTGCGAGCTGAATCCGCGATCCTCGGTGGCGGATGCGGGGGCCTCGGCGCCCTTGAAAAGCACCTTCTAGGCATCTTCGTACGTTGTGTCGAAGAGCCTGCTCAGAGTTCGGTGCTGCGCCGGGTCGAACTCCCACAGGTTGAAAGTCCGTTGTTGACACGGGAGGATCCGGCGGATGAGCATAACCTGGACTACGTTGACAAGTTTGATCTTCTTGTCCACCAGGGTTTGGACGCATGTTTGGAGTCCGGTCAGCTCTCCTTTTTTACCCCACGACAGGCCCATCTCTTTCCAGGAGGTGAGCCACGTAGGGGGTCCGGATCGAAACTCGGGGGCTGCGACCCATTCAGGGTCGCGCGGCTCGGTGATGTAAAACAACCCCAATTGCCACCCCTTTAGGGTCTCCACGAAGGAGCCCTCGAGCCATAGGATGTTGGGCATCTTGCCCACCATGGCGCCTCCGCACTCCGCCTGGGTGCCGCGCACCACCTTCGGCTTGACATTGAAAGTCTTGAGCCATAGGCCGAAATGGGGGCGGATGCAGAAGAAAGCCTCGCACACGACGATAAACGCCGAGATGTTGAGGACAAAGTTCGGGGCCAGGTCGTGGAAATCCAGGCCATAGTAGAACATGAGCCTCGGACAAATGGGTGGAGAGGGAAGCCCAGTTTGCGGAGGAAATGGGGGAGGAACACCACCCTCTCATGGGGCCTAGGGGTGGGGATGAGCTGCCCCTCTTCGGGCCGGTGCGCAATGTCGTTAGACAAGTATCCGGCCTTCCTCAGTTTTTTGATGTGTCCCTCCATGATGGAGGAGACCATCCACTTGCCTCCCGCTCCGGACATGGCTGGAGAAGGTTGAGGTGGGGTGTGCGGACTTGGGCGTTGGAGCTCGAGTGCGCGGAAATGGATAGGCAAAGGAGGAAGAAGGCGTGGATGAAAAGGTGGATCCTTATCCCCTTATATGGGCGGACACGACTATGCGTCCCCACCAGCCTAGTAAAACTCGCTTATCTCCCCAGCACCGTAATCAATGGCGCGGTTGGGTTACCCACGCCGTATTGATGAGAATCCCGGAATAAGAGGACACGATCTCTGCTTTGACAAGACGTGCCAAGGAAACCGCCTTGCTAAACGCGCTGAGGTGGGACAGTAAAACGATTCGAATAAAGACTTGGCCGTGGTGTGATGTCACGCTACGGAATACATTAGCAGATTAGATTTGTGTAAATATTATTCTCTCTATGGCAATATGTGGAAACTTATTTTGCAGAGCCGGACACTACCTTTGTGTTCAAAATCTTCTATGAAGTACTTGGAGGAGGAACCCGCCTTGCAATGCCGAAGACAATCTGCGCGCCGGACTCGTCATCATTGAAGCCTGGTTCAGGGGCTACTGAGGGAGTCCTGGATTAGGGGGTGTACGGATAGCCGGACTATACCTTCGGCCTGACTCCTGGACTATGAAGATACAAGATTGAAGACTTTGTCCCGTGTCCAGCAGGGACTTTCCTTGGCGTGGAAGGCAAGCTTGGCGATACGGATATGTAGATCTCCTACCATTGTAACCGACTCTGTGTAACCCTAGCACTCTCCGGTGTCTATATAAACCGGAGGGTTTTAGTCCGTAGGAACATACAATCATACCATAGGCTAGCTTCTAGGGTTTAGCCTCTCTGATCTCGCGGTAGATCTACTCTTGTACTACCCATATCATCAATATTAATCAAGTAGGACGTAGGGTTTTACCTCCATCAAGAGGGCCTGAACCTGGGTAAAACATTGTGTCCCCTGCCGCCTGTTACCATCCGCCTATACGCACAGTTCGGGACCCCCTACCCGAGATCCGCCGGTTTTGACACCGACACTATGTTTATGCTACTTGTACTCTATGCTTGGTTTCATTTCTTCATGATGATTGTGCTACTCAGTTATACTTGCATCTGAGTACTTATTCCGCTGCTAACTAGTTCGTTGATTAGGAATTTCCTCACCCTGAAATTCCTTAGTGACAAATTTGTAAAAATCGTCTATTCACCCCCTCTAGTCGATATAACGCACTTTCAATTGGTATCAGAGCAAGGTACTCCATTTTTCTGTGTGATTTTGGTTTAACCGCCTGGAGTTTTAGTTATGTCGACTGTAGGTATGATCAAGGTCTCTGTTGGGTGTCCTACTCGATGGGATGGACTACCCCTACTAGAAGAACAAGATGTGAATGCATCTTGAGGCAATTGACAACGATCTCTGGTACGTTGTGGAAAATGGCGTTCCCTCTGTCACTCCTACCATCAAGGCTGCTGATGTGAAGAGATTCAAGCAACTCGATTCTCAAGCGAAGAACATCATATGTGGCCATTTGAGCAAAGGGAAGTATGGCAGAGTGAGTGCTTTGGTGACTGCAAAACTTATCTGGGACAGGTTGTCCAAGGTCAACGAAGGAGTCTCAACACAGCGTGACTCTCGGGTTGATGTTCTTCGCAATCTCTTCAACCGCTTCAAAATACTCGACAATGAAAATGTTCAGCAAATCTTCGATCGCCTCACTGACATTTCAAATGAGCTTCAAGCACTTGGTGCCAGTGACATCACCGACCATCATTTCTGGTGACTCAAAGACGAAGAAGAAATCTTCAAAGTCCTCATCATCAAAATCCTGAAAGTCTTCATCTCACAAGAAGAGCAACTCCAAAAAGGCTCGGGCACTTATTGGCAAGGAAATGGACTCTGAAGCTGAATCTAAGGAAAATGAGGAAGAGGAGGCATCCGAGGAGTCAGACTCTGGTGTGGCGAGCCTAGCTCTCGCTACTGCGTTCGTCAGCAAGTCCATCTTCAACTCTGAGGAAAATGACCTCCCCAACACTATTGACGACGGCGATGATGACTACGCTCCTGCTACCTCTAGAGCATGCGTTGGTTTCCCTTGAAGAGGAAAGGGTGATGCAGCAAAGTAGCGTAAGTATTTCCCTAAGTTTTTGAGAACCAAGGTATCAATCCAGTAGGAGACTACACGCAAGTCACCTAGTACCTGCACAAACAAACAAGTACCTCGCAACCAATGTGATAAAGGGGTTGTCAATCCCTTCACGGTCACTTGCGAAAGTGAGATCTAATAAAGACAATAAGATAAATATTTTTGGTATTTTTGTTGTATAGATTGGAAAGTAAAGATTGCAAAACAAATAGTAAACTAAAATTGTAGATCGGAAACTTATATGATGTAAACTAGACCCGGGGGCCATAGGTTTCACTAGGGGCTTCTCTCAAGATAGCATATATTATGGTGGGTGAACAAATTACTGCCGAGCAATTGATAGAAAAGCGCATAGTTATGGTGATATCTAGGCATGATCATGAACATAGGCATCACGTCCGTGTCAAGTAGACCGAAACGATTCTGCATCTACTACTATTACTCCACACATCGACCGCTATCCAGCATGCATCTAGAGTATTAAGTTCAAAAGAACAGAGTAACACATTAGGCAAGATGACATGATGTAGAGGGATAAACTCAAGCAATATGATATAAACCCCATCTTTTTATCCTTGATGGCAACAATACAATACGTGCCTT
The DNA here is from genome assembly GCF_056163025.1 of Triticum urartu. Taxonomy (NCBI): domain Eukaryota; kingdom Viridiplantae; phylum Streptophyta; class Magnoliopsida; order Poales; family Poaceae; genus Triticum; species Triticum urartu. The sequence continues at coordinate 234,719,263 of NC_141878.1, forward strand.
GCTGCCCCTGCTGTCACTGGGAAAGGACACTGCAAGATTGAACCCAAAGCTAAGCACTTCTCCCATTGCAAGAAAAATCAATCTAGTAGGCCAAACCAAATTGATAATTCAAAGAGACTTGCAAAGATATCAAATCATGCATATAAGAATTCAGAGAAGAATCAAATATTGTTCATAGATAATCTTAATCATAAACCCACAATTCATCGGATCTCGGCAAACACACCGCAAAAAGAATTACATCGAATAGATCTCCAAGAACATCGAGGAGAACTTTGTATTGAGATCCAAAGAGAGAGAAGAAGCCATCTAGCTAATAACTATGGCCCCAAAGGTTTGTGGTAAACTACTCACACATCATCGAAGAGGCTATGGTGTTGATGTAGAAGCCATCCGTAATCGAATCCCCCTCCGGCAGATTGCCGAAAAAGGTCCCCAGATGGGATCTCACGGGTACAGAAGGTTGCGGCAGTGGAAAAGTCGTTTCATGGCTCCCCTAGATGTTTTGAAGGTATAAGAGTATATATAGGCAAAAGAAGTAGGTCGGTGGAGCTGCGAGGGGCCCACGAGGGTGGGGAGCGCGCCTGGCCTCCCTGGGCGCGCCGCCTTACCTCGTGGCTGCCTCGCTGCTTCCTTGACGTCCACTCCAAGTCTCTTGGATTGCGTTTGTTCCAAAAAAGATCCTCGCGAAGGTTTCAGTCCGTTTGGATTCCGTTTGATATTCTTTTTCTGCGAAACACTGAAATAGGCAAAAAAACAGCAATTTGCACTGGGCTTTCGGTTAATAGGTTAGTCCCAAAAATAATATAAAAGTGCATAATAAAGCCCATAAACATCCAAAACAGATAATATAATAGCATGGAACAATAAGAAATTATAGATACGTTGGAGACGTATCAAGCATCCTCAAGCTTAATTCCTGCTCGTCCTCGAGTAGGTAAATGATAAAAACAGAATTTTTGATGTGGAATGCTACCTAACATAATTTCTCAATGTATTTCTCTTTATTGCAGCATGAATGTTTAGATCTGAAAGATGCTAGATAGGAGTTTAATATTGACATAAAAATAATAATACTTCAAGCAATGCTAACCAAGCAATCATGTCTTATCAAAATAACATAGCCAAAGAAAGCTTATCCCTACAAAATCATATAGTTTGGTCATGCTTCATTTTTGTCACACAAAATGCTCCCATCATGCACAACCCCAATGACAAGCCAAGCAATTGTTTCATACTTTATTCTTTTCAAACTTTTTCAACTTTCACGCAATATATGAGTGTGAGCCATGGATATAGCACTATGGGTGGAATAGAATATGATGATGGAGGACGTGTGAGAAGACAAAAAGGGAGAAAGTCTCACATTGACGTGGCTAATCAACGGGCTATGGAGATGCCCATCAATTGATGTCAATGCAAGGACTAGGGATTGCCATGCAACGGATGCACTAGAGCTATAAATATATGAAAGCTCAACAAAAAAACTAAGTGGGTGTGCATCCAACTTGCTTTCTCACAAAGACCTAGGGCATTTTGAGGAAGCCCATTGTTGGAATATACAAGCCAAGTTCTATAATGAAAAATTCCCACTAGTATATGAAAGTGACAACATAAGAGACTCTCTATCATGAAGATCATGGTGCTACTTTGAAGCACATGTGTGGAAAAAGGATAGTAACATTGCCCCTTCTCTCTTTTTCTCTCAATTTTTTTGGGCCTCTTTTTCATGGCCTTTCTCTCCTTTTTTTCGAAGAACTTTCCTCACATGGTACAATGCTCTAATAATGAATATCATCACACTTTTATTTACTTACAACTCAAGAATTACAACTCGATACTTAGAACAAAATATGACTCTATATGAATGCCTCCGGCGGTGTACCGGGATATGCGATGAATCAAGAGTGACATGTATGAAAGAATTATGAAGGTGGCTTTGCCGCAAATACGATGTCAACTACATGATCATGCAAGGCAATATGACAATGATGGAGCGTGTCATAATAAAAGGAACTGTGGAAAGTTGCATGGCAATATATCTCGGAATGGCTATGGAAATGCCATAATAGGTAGGTATGGTGGCTGTTTTGAGGAAGATACAAGGAGGTTTATATGTGATAGAGCGTATCATATCACGGGGTTTGGATGCACCGGCAAAGTTTGCACCAACTCTCGAGGTGAGAAAGGGCAATGCACGGTACCGAAGAGGCTAGTAATGATGGAAGGGTGAGAGTGCGTATAATCCATGGACTCAACATTAGTCATAAAGAACTCACATACTTATTGCAAAAATCTACAAGTCATCAAAACAAAGCACTACGCGCATGCTCCTAGGGGGATAGATTGTTAGGAAAAGACCATCGCTCGTCCCCGACCGCCACTCATAAGGAAAGCAATCAAAGAACACCCCATGCTTGAAATTTGTCACACAACGTTTACCATACGTGCATGCTACGGGACTTGCCAACTTTAACACAAGCATTTCTCAATTCCATAATTACTCAACTAGCACAACTCTAATATTACCACCTTTATATCTCAAAACAACTATCAAGGATCAAACTTCTCATAACATTTAATGCACTCTATATGAAAGTTTTTATTATACCCATCTTGGATGCCTATCATATTAGGACTAATTTCATAACCAAAGAAAATTACCATGTTGTTCTAAAAGTCTCTCAAAATAATATAAGTGAATCATGATAGATCAATAATTTCTATAAAATAAAATCACCACCGTGCTCTAAAAAGATGTAAGTGAAGCACTAGAGCAAAATTATCTAGCTCAAAATATATAAGTGAAGCACATAGAGTATTCTAATAAATTCTGATTCATGTGTGTCTCTCCCAAAAGGTGTGTACAGCAAGGATGTTTGTGGTAAACTAAAAATCAAAGACTCAAATCATACAAGAGGCTCCAAGCAAAACACATATCATGTGGTGAATAAAAATATAGCCTAAGTAAAGTTATCGATACATGAAGACGAAAGAGGGGATGCCTTCTGGGAATCCCCAAGCTTAGGATTTTGGTTGTCCTTGTATTTTACCTTGGGGTGCCTTGGGCATCCCCAAGCTTTGGCTCTTGCCACTCCTTATTCCGAAATTCATCAAATCTTTACCCAAAAACTTGAAAACTTCGCAACACAAAACTCAACAGAAAATCTCATGAGCTCCGTTAGTATAAGAAAACAAATCACCACCTTAAGGTACTGTAATAAACTCATTATTTATTTATATTGGTGTTAAACCTACTGTATTCCAACTTCTCTATGGTTCATATCCCCGATACTAGCCATAGATTCATCAAAATAAGCAAACAACACACGGAAAACAGAATCTGTTAAAAACAGAATAGTCTGTAGTAATCTGTAGGTTTAGAATACTTATGTAACTCCAAAAATTCTGAAAAATTAGGAAATCCTAAATAATTTGTATGTTGATCTACTATAGTTGGAATCAGTATTTTATCGCTCTCTGGTTAAAAATGAAAATTATTCTCGTGAGCGCATACATTCTGTTTTTTTCAGCAAGATCAAATAACAATCATCCAAGAAGTTTCTAAAGGCTTTACTTGGCACAAACACTAATTAAAACCTAAAAACACAATCATAACAGAGTATAGATGATTTATTTATTACTAAACAGGAAAAAAAGCAAGAAACAAAATAAAATTGGGTTGCCTCCCAACAAGCGCTATCGTTTAACGCCCCTAGCTAGGCATAGAGATTTCAATGATGCTCACATGAAAGACGAAAATTGAAGCACAAAGAGAGCATCATAAAACACGTGACAAAAACATATAAGTCTAACATACTTCCTATGCATAGTCATATTATAGGCAAACAAATTATCAAGGCAAGCAAAAAACTAGCATATGCAAGGAAGCGGAAAGAAACAATAGCAATCTCAACATAACGAGAGGTAATTTAGTAACATGAAAATTTCTACAACCATATTTTACTCTCTCATAGTAACTACATGTGGGATCATAAGTAAATTCAACAATATAGCTATCACAAAACATATTCTTAGCACGATCCACATGTATGCAAAGTTGACACTCTTCCAAAATAGTGGGATTAACGTTAACTAAAGTCATGACCTCTCCAACCCCACTTTTTATCAAAAACTTCGTAAGATTGAACATTCTCCAAAATTGTGGGATCTAAAGTTGACAATCTTCCAAACTCACTTTCAATATTATTGAAAATACTGTTATCAATATCATATTCATCATAGGGCTTAAATAAATTTTCAAGATCATAAGAAGAATCACCCCAATCATGATCATTGCAACAAATAGTAGTCATAGAAAAACTAGCATCCCCAAGCTTGAGGTTTTGCATATCATTAACACAATTGTCATTAAGAGAATTTATAATAACATCATTACAATCATGTTTTTCATCAAAGGAACTATCAAGTATGGGTGCAATAGCAACGATCTCATGTTTAACATAAGGAACTATAGCAAACTCATCTTCATAAATATTGGCATCATGGCCACAAGAATAGCAAGCATCATGTTCATTAAGGGATATTTCAATCAAATCATCGGAATCATAATTATCTATAGATTCATGCATAGCATTATTTTCTTCCCAAGCAACGGTCATTCTTTCAATAAATTCTTTGACATAGACATTATGAGCATAGTTTTCATAGCAATATTTAAGTATGTCAAAATTTTCGGATTCGTAGAGAGTAATATCATACTTTTTAGTCAAAGAAGCAACTTCATAAGCACCCTTAAAAGCAACAAATTCTTCAGTTTGTTCGATATCGTAGTAACCATAAACACCCTTTGCATAAGAAGATAAGATTTCATTATCATTTTAAACTCACATAGGTAGGGGACGTGTTTTTAGGGTTCTTAGAGCAACAAGTAAAATCATTAATTTCACAAAGATTCCAAGCATAACACAACAATCTGTTTATTTGAACCCGTAAGAGTCTCCCTTTTCAGACAAACGGTGACACACAAAATGAACATGCTCATCTAAATATTTCCCATCAACTAGGTTAGTTGGGGTTTCAGCACGAGCGCATAAGGATCGAAGATGATCCAAGTAGAACACTTTAAGTGGATCCATATCAATAGATTTTTAGCAAGCAAAGATGCAAGCAAATACAAGGCACATGGAAACACAAATAGAGATACATACAGGAAGAAGGCGAAGAAAAGGCAAAGGTGAAGTGGGGGAGAGGAAAATGAGAGGCGAATGGCAAATAATGTAATGCGAGGGATAAGGGTTTGTGATGGGTACTTGATATGTCTTGACTTGGCGATCTCCCCTGCAATGGCGCCAGAAATCCTTCTTGCTACCTCTTGAGCATGCGTTGGTTTTCCCTTGAAGAGGAAAGGGTGATGCAGCAAAGTAGCGAAAGTATTTCCCTCAGTTTTTGAGAACCAATGTATCAATCCAGTAGGAGACTACACGCAAGTCACCTAGTACCTGCAAAAACAAACAAGTACCTCGCAACCAACATGATAAAGGGGTTGTCAATCCCTTCAGTCACTTACGAAAGTGAGATCTGATAGAGATAATAAGATAAATATTTTTGGTATTTTTGTTGTATAGATTGGAAAGTAAAGATTACAAAATAAACAGTAAACTAAAATTGTAGACCGGAAACTTATATGATGTAAAGTAGACCCGGGGGCCATAGCTTTCACTTGTGGCTTCTCTCAAGATAGCATATATTACGGTGGGTGAACAAATTACTGCCGAGCAATTGATAGAAAAGTGCATAGTTATGATGATATCTAGGCATGATCATGAACATAGGCATCACGTCTGTGTCAAGTAGACCGAAACGATTCTGCATCTACTACTATTACTCCACACATCGACCGCTATCCAGCATGCATCTATTGTATTAAGTTCAATAGAACTGAGTAACGCATTAGGCAAGATGACATGATGTAGAGGGATAAACTCAAGCAATATGATATAAACCCCATCTTTTTATCCTCGATGGCAACAATACAATACGTGCCTTGCTGCCCCTGCTGTCACTGGGAAAGGACACCGCAAGATTGAACCCAAAGCTAAGCACTTGTCCCATTGCAAGAAAGATCAATCTAGTAGGCCAAACCAAACTGATAATTCGAAGAGACTTGCATAGATATCAAATCATGCATATAAGAATTCAGAGAAGAATCAAATATTGTTCATAGATAATCTTAATCATAAACCCACAATTCATCGGATCTCGGTAAACACACCGCAAAAAGAATTACATCGAATAGATCTTCAAGAACATCGAGGAGAACTTTGTATTGAGATCCAAAGAGAGAGAAGAAGCCATCTAGCTAATAACTATGGACCCGAAGGTTTGTGGTAAAATACTCACACATCATCGGAGAGGCTATGGTGTTGATGTTGAAGCCCTCCGTAATCAAATCCCCCTCCGGCAGATCACCGGAAAAGGTCCCCAGATGGGATCTCACGGGTATAGAAGGTTGCGGTGGTGGAAAAGTGGTTTCGTGTCTCCCCTGGATGTTTTCAAGGTATAAGAGTATATATAGGCGAAAGAAGTAGGTCGATGGAGTTACGAGGGGCGCACGAGGGTGGGGGCGCACCTGGCCCCCTGGGCGCGCCGCCCTACCTCGTGGCCGCCTTGCTGCTTCCTTGACGTCTACTTCAAGTCTCCTGGATTGCGTTTGTTACAAAAAAGATCCTCGCGAAGGTTTCATTCCGTTTGATATTCCTTTTCTGCGAAACACTGAAATAGGCAAAAAAACAACAATTTGCACTGGGCTTTCGGTTAATAGGTTAGTCCCCAAAATAATATAAAAGTGCATAATAAAGCCCATAAACATCCAAAACAGATAATATAATAGCATGGAACAATCAAAAATTATAGATACATTGGAGACGTATCAGCTCCCACCTATTGCTTCATGGCAAAAGGTGCAAAGGTACTCATATATCCCTCTTCTGAATCAAGTGAGGATGAATTTGATGAAAATCTCAAACCTATTTACTCTAAACTTGCTAAGATTGCTGTGAAACAACAAAAGGCTTTTGAAAAGGTTCAAAATATGCTAGACAAAAGCGATGACCTATTGGGTGAAGAAATGGATCAAACTCAAATTCTTACTGATAATCTTTTGAGACTTCAGACTAAGTATGATAACCTTCAAAGTCATCATAACACTCTCTTATCTAATCATGAGAAGCTTTCTTATGAATTTTTTCAAAGAAAGCAAGATCTTGAGCAGCTAAGGGTGATTTATGAAAATCTTCAGAAGGAATGCGATTCATTGCTTGCTCAACAGATCAGTTCCGCTCAAGTTGAATTCAGTCCACCATGTTTGAAATGCATTGAACGTGAATCTACTAATTCTTCACCTGAAAGTTCAAATGCTTCTATTGCTGCAAATTCTTCAACTATCTGTGCTATCACAAATTTCTCATCTGAGGATGCTACTAGTGTCACTGACCATGTAGGGCTGAAGGAATTCTATGTGACAGGCATGTACAAAAGCCTCAAAGGGCATCAGGCTCTCTATGATGTGCTTAAAAAGTTGATCCTCAACAGGAACCCTAAGAAAGAGGGTATTGCCTTTGAGAGGAAACTCAATGCTGATGGGACCTACTGCAACTTGAGCAGTATCCCAAAACCTCATGGGTTGCTGCGAAGGTACCTTCAGTGGATCCATCTACTTTATCTGGCTTTACATGTGAATCTTCATATTCTTCTGATGAGTCATTTGACTCCAACTATAAACTATTCAGAAATCAGAATGGTGAAGTATTTGCTAGATATGTTGGCACTAACTGCAGGAACAGTCCCCCTATGAAGAAAATCTGGGTTCCCAAAAGGTGCCTTGAAAGTCTTTAGGTGAATGTCAACATGACACCACCTGTGAATAATAGGAACCCCAGATCAAATTCTTCATATGGACCAAAGTCCTCACGTGGATCAAATTCCTCATATGGATCCAGATCTTCATATGAACATCATCGTGCTAACACTTCTGTTTCACAGGGAAGATCTAAGGGTTATGAATATGTGCATTATTCTTCAAATCATTATGTTCATAAGTCCTCGAAGAATTACTCTGCTTATTCATATGCCTACTCTAACCCCTCTTCTGTGAAACGAAGTGGATTGGCTTCTATGCCACCTTTCTCTTATGGAGCTCGCACAATGATGAACTCTTTGCCACCCCTCCAGATGTGGGTGGTGAATAAAAAGAACTAATCTCTTATGCAGGGTCAGGTCTCTAGACGAACTTAATCGTCTGAAGAAATTGCTGGAGACCTGAATATGCTTGAAAGGACACAAGCTAATCATGAAGAAATAAATTTTCATTTCTCACGTCCTCATACTGCTATATCTGTTCTATTGCTTGATGAAATTGATCTGATAAATTTGATGTCATATTCTTCACTGCTGAAGTATATGAGTTCGTAAGATGCATTAATTCATCTGCAGGATGATCAACCCAAAGCCACTGAGTGGGTCCTCGACAGTGGATGTACAAATCACATGACTGGTGACAGGAACTTATTGATGGACACTGCTTTATCTCCATCGCATATGAAGCATATCACCTACGCTGACAAAGGCAAAAAGCAAGGTATTGGGTCTAGGTAAGGTTGCAATCTCAAAGGATTGACACATGGACAAAGTCATGCTTGTCGAGTCCTTATGATTTAACCTCATGTCTGTCTCAATGCTTTGTGATCTTGATATGATTGTTGTCTTTGGCAAGTATCATTGTGTTGTGATTATGGAAGCTGACAATTCCAAAGTCTTCGAAGGCTTTAGGAGAGGAGACTTGTATATTGTTGATTTCTCTACAGGCCCACAACCTGCTACATGTCTACTTGCAAAAGCTTCAGAACGCTGGCTATGGCATCGACGACTTGGTCATGCTGGCATGAGGAACTTGCACACGCTCGTGAAGAAGAAGCATGTCATTGGCATCGAGGGTGTCAAATTCCTCAAGGATCATCTGTGTGGAGCTTGTGAAGCTGGAAAGATGACCAAGGCCAAGCATCCCTCAAAGACCATCATGACTACCACTCGTCCATTTGAATTGCTTCACATGGATCTCTTTGGCCCTACTCATTATGCCACATCCACTAATGTTGCATCTTTATATGGCTTTGTCATTGTTGATGACTATTCTCGTTACACATGGGTGCATATCATCACTTACAAAACTGAAGTGCAGGAAGTCTTCAAACGATTTTCTTCGAGGGCTTCAACCAACTTTGATGTGAAGATCAAGCACATCAGAAGTGACAATGGGACCAAGTTCAAGAACACTGGTCTTGATGACTATCTTGATGAACTTGGTATTACTCATGAGTTATCTGCTCCTTATAATCCTCAGCAGAATGGCGTCGTGGAGCGCAAGAACATGACTCTTGTTGATATGGCTCACACTATGCTTGATGAATACAAGACGCCTCCTCGCTTCTGGCTTGAGGGAATTGATACTGCGTGCCACATCATCAACATGGTATATCTTCACAAATTCTTCAGAAAGACCTCATATGAACTCCTCACTAACAACAAACCCAATGTGAGTTATTTCAAAGTCTTCGGTGCTAAATGTTGGATTAGAGATCCTCATCACAATTCTAAATTTGCACCGAAAGAACATGAAGGTTTTATGCTTGGTTATGGAAAGGACTCGCACACCTACAGAGTCTTCAACACCTATCACCATAAGGTGGTTGAAACTGTAGATGTGCGGTTCGATGAAACTAACGGCTCGCAAAGAGAACACATACCTCCTGTGCTAGATGAAATATCACCTGAGGAATCCATTAAAGTTCAAGGCTACTGAGGATGTCATTCCTACCTAAGAATCTGCTAAAGAAGTCGGTCCAGAACGTGAAGAACATCATGCTGGTGCACCTGAGGAAAATGGCTTTGAAGAAAATGCTGAGCCCCCTCAACGTCGTCAACCTGCTCATCCTCCCGTTGCTAATGAAGTGCAAATTGAGATAATCATCAACGACATCAAAGCACCAGGTCCTCAGTACATTGCTACTGGTTTGTGCTTTGCTCAATTGCTATGGATGAAGCAAACCCTCAAGGACTACGGCATCAATGTGAAGAATGTGCCACTCTACTGTGACAATGAGAGTGCCATCAAGATTATTCAGCACTCGAAGACTAAGCACATCTAGATTCGTCATCATTTTCTTTGAGATCATGTGTTGAAGGGCGACATTTATATTGAGCACGTGAAGACTGAAGAACAACTAGCCGATATCTTCACAAAGCCCTTGGATGAGAAGAGATTTAGCAATTTGCGGTGTGAGCTAGATATCTTAGAATATTCGAATGTTCTTTGAAAAGGACACACATCCTAACACTTATGCAAATTGATGACTTAGATGTGCAACACACAAAGTAACGTTTTTCTTCAATCAATGAAGACTAACCCTCTAAGTGTGAAGAAATTAATGAAGAATCTGATTCTCAGAGTCCTACGACAATTGTACGTGGCGTCTAAAATCATCATTCTTATACGGTGGGTCATGCCACAAACAAAAGTTGAAAATCTTCAATTTGAGTATTTCTTCAGTTTTGAAATTCCTATGTTGTTCAAGTTCTTCAACTTTGCATAGTCTTCACTCTTTCCGATTCTGTTCTTCATTGGCTACTAAAACTTCTAAGAACGCATGTGACCTCTTCAAATTATTCACACCTATACTTTGTACACAGGTACTCATGTCTGCTGCTGAATCACTAGGTTCTCATCAACTTAACTCATTTGCAGCGTTCCTCAAAGACAAATTGCATACCTCTTCAGAGAATTCTGTTGTTCAAATTCCTCGACTGAAGAAAATGGCTGATGGCAAGAGACCTCAAAAGGGAGGAAAGAGACTTGAAGTAAACACAACATTTGAGATCCCTGATGAAATCTATGCAGGGTACTGCACTCCAGCTGAAGAAACAAAGAATGAGAGCAAAGTGCGCATACAAAGGATTGAGAGGAGATGGGCACGGGAATGAAGGGAGTACATATATGTCACTCCTAAGTACATGAATAAATTCACGTTACACCCTCCTTGCCCAAGACCTCCTTTGGTGCCTATCCAAATTGCTAACCCCACTAGCCTCAAGCACAGTGAGGACTATCCTGATGAATGGGCCAAGCAGCAGGCAAAGTTGGCCAAAATGGCCAAGGAAGTAGTGAAGAAATTCAATGAAGACTCCACTGCTGCCGCTGCCGAGGCCTCTGCTAGCAAGCCTAAGAAGGCTATACCCAACAAGCCTACACACAAGCCTAGTTCCTCAGCTACAATGGCCTCACGGCCAAGCTCGTCAAAGCCCTCACGGCAAATTCCTTAAGCAGCTCTAGTTCCCACTGCTACAAAAGCTTCAGTTGCTGCTGCAAAGTCCTCAGCACCTGCGCACCTTGCCTCGTGCCAAAGGACCACTAGCATCTCAATTGCTTCAGGAGCCTCTACAAGTTCTTCTGCTCCTCTTCAGTCCTCAACAGCACCAACTCTGCTGAAGACAAAGGCCACTTCTAGATGAGGCACAAGGCCAAGTCCCCACAAGAAGCAGGATGCCTTTCATGTACCGTCTAGTGAAGAAGAAGCTGATGATGAGGAATGTGACGCCCCGAGACTATTATGCCAGGTGTCTTCCAGTTATTCGCTGTTGTTGCCTTGTCATTTGCTTGCGTGTCGTGCATTTCATATCATGTCAACATGTGCATTTCCTTTGCATACGTGTTCGTCTCATGCATCCGAGTATTTTCCCCGTTGTCCGTTTTGCATTCTGGCGCTCCTATGTCCTCCGGTGTCCCTTTCTACCTCTTTTCATGTGCAGGTGTTAACCGTTCTTGGATTGGACCAAGACTTGCCAAGCGGCCTTGGTTAACTACCGGTAGACCGCCTGTCAAGTTTCGTACCATTTGGACTTCGTTTGATACTCCAATGGTTAACCGAGGAACTGTAAAGTCCTCGTGTGTGTTGCAGCCCAACACCCCTCCAAAGTGGCCCAAAACCCACCTAAACCTCCTCCATCCTCTCGGTCGTTCGATCACGACTGCATGGCCGAAACCGCACCTCATTTGGACTCTCCTAGCTCCCTCTACATATATATATGTGTCTCCCTCCGAAATTCTCGCGCAGGCAAACCCTAACTTCGTCCTCCTCGCGCTGCCGGACGAAATCCCCACCGCGCCCGGACATGTCCACCGCTCCCCTCCACCTCACCACCGCCACTTGTCGCGCCGCCACTGGCCTGCGCCGCCGCAGCAGCCACCCTCGCCCACTCCTCGCTCGCCACCTGTCCTCCCGACGCCTCCCAGCCGCGCAGCCCGCCCAGGCCCGGGGCGAGCCCGCGAAGCCCATCGGGACCCGAGCGCTCCACCGCCGCCTGGTCCCAAGCGCCTCCCACTCCGAAGCTCCGCCGCCCGCTGGATCTCCGCCGCTGCGCGCCTCCCCGCCGCCGCGCCGCTTCTCGCCTTCCTCCGGCGAGCCGCCGCTGCCATCAAGCTCCGCCGCCCGCGCCTCCACCTTCCCGCATCCGGCCGGAGCTTCGCCGCCCAACGCCGGCCACCTCTGCTCCGGCCAGATCCGGCCACGGTTCGGCCGGATCCATCCCCCCTCACTCCGGTGACTTCAACTCCGGCGTCCTCGGCAACTCCGGCGAGATCCGTTGCCGCCTCGGTTCGCGTGCCCGACGAACCCTAGATCTGAGAAGGTCGTTTTTCTGCCAAGTCCCAGATTATTTTAGCATTTTTCATCGCATCATAACTTTGCACCTGTGGCTCCGTTTTGGGCGTGTAGCATATCAAATTGTTCTTCTCGACGAGTACTTCATTTCATTCCATTGCATCATGTTCATTTGAGCTCATCTTGATGCCCTAAATGCTATTGCAAGAGTGCTAGTTTCTGTTAGTTTCAGATTCATATCAGTAATTGGACATTTGTCATTTTTGCCGTGATTAATTGTGCCTCCTATGAACTTGAGCCCTTCATGTGTTTTGAAGTATGCCATGCCATCTTTACAGGGGTGTATGCCATGTATTTTTGTGATCTTTGTGGTGACTAGCACAAGCATGCAAAGTAGCCCTCGTAATGTTGCTAATTTCAGGGACTTAGAAATCCTCTAAGTCTTTGTTCTGTCAATATTTTTATGCCATGTATTCATGTTGCTACCGAGTGATCCATGCCTCTTTTGAGCATGATCAGTAAGGATGTTTTGTAGATATTATTGTGCTCTATCCATCCATGTCTTTGTTTGCATTTATGGAGCACCCTAGCTTGACTCAATTGAGCTCTACTTTTGCTATAAAAAGTTCCCGGCAGAATGTTTACATGTTAAGTATTTTTGCCGAGCTTATTGTATTTGATCCATGCATGCTATGTTGTTGTTCTTGCAATGTCTAGCTTCTACGCCATGTCTACTTGCTGGGTGTATGCTTAGTTTGTCATGCAATGCCTTGTGGTGAGTGCATCGAGCTCGTAAACATGCCTACTTAATATCTGTTTTGCCATGTTCCAGTTTTCTGCTAAGTCTGAATCTGTTAACGATAATTGCTATGTTCACATGTTTGACATTATACTTTCTGATCCCTTTTGGCTTATGGTAAGTAAGGGACGTTTGTTGTATGCTTTGAGTAGCTTCATTCCATGCCTTTCTTTGCCATGATATGTTCCTGTAGCATGTTGTTATCTTGCTCTAAACATTGCTTCCTGATATTAAATTCCTGGCATGTTGTTATTTTCACTAAGTCTGTAACCTATTTTCTTTTGCACTTTTGCCATGCTTGTTTGAACCTGCTATTGAGTGAATTAGCCGTAGCTCAGTGTTCATCTTTTGTCAAGCATCTTGAGTGGATCCCTGCCATGTATTTTGTTGCTATGTTAGAGTGCATTAGCTTGTTGTTCTTGATGCATTTAGATGGCCTCGTGCTGTTAATCATAGATCGGTGTCATATTTGTCTTGCTTGCCATTTCCAAACCGTGCATCCGATTCCGGTGATCTTTATATCGATTTCGACCGAAATCAACTCCTATTTCCAGTGGCACTCTTGGATTTCCAAGTTGAGGCCAGATTCAATATTTCCTTTCCGAAACATTCATATGCATCGCATATCGCATCCCGCATATCATGCCATGTTTTACATCATGTTGCTTGTGCATTGCACGTGGTTGATTGTGTCTCTCTTTGCTTGTTGTTCTTGCTTGGGTAGAGCCGGGAGACGAGTTCATGTTCGAGGTACCCATTGTGTACGCTTTTGAGGATCAAGCTTTCGTCTACTCGGAGAACTTTGCAGGCAAGATGACCATACCCTCGAAATCACTTCTATCTTTGCTTGCTAGTTGCTCGCTCTATTTCTATGCCTTTACTACGATACCTACCACTTGCTATGTCATGCCTCCCATATTGCTAAGCCAAGCCTCTAACCCACCTTGTCCTAGCAAACCGTTGTTTGGCTATGTTACCACTTTGCTCAGCCCCTCTTATAGCGTTGTTAGTTGCAGGTGAAGTTTGGAGTTTGTTCCTTGTTGGAACATGGATATTTGTTGGGATATCACAATATCTCTTATTTAATTGATGCATCTATATACTTGGTAAAGGGTGGAAGGCTCGGCCTTATGCCTGGTGTTTTGTTCCACTCTTGCCGCCCTAGTTTCCGTCATACCGGTGTTATGTTCCTTGATTTTGCGTTCCTTACACGGTCGGGTTATAATGGGAACCCCTTGACGGTTCGCTTTGAATAAAACTCCTCCAGCAAGGCCCAACCTTGGTTTTACCATTTGCACTAACAACCTACTACCTTCCCTTGGGTTCTGCAGACTCAAGGGTCATCTTTATTTACCCCCCGGGCCAGTGCTTCTCTAAGTGTTGGTCCGAAATGGGCAGCTTGTGGGGCCACCTCGGGGAAACTTGAGGGTTGGTTTTACTCGTAGCTTGACCTATCCGGTATTGCCCTGAGAACGAGATATGTGCAGCTCCTATCGGGATTGTTGGCGCATCTGGTGGCTTTGCTGGACTTGTTTTACCATTGTCGAGATGTCTTGGAACCGGGATTCCGAGTCTGATCGGGCCGTCCTGGGAGAAGAAATATCCTTCGTTGACCGTGAGAGCTTGTGATGGGCTAAGTTGGGACACCCCTGCAGGGTTTCGAACTTTCGAAAGTCGTGCCCGCGGTTATGGGCAGATGGGAATTTGATAATGTCCGGTTGTAGAAAACCTGAAACTTAACTTAAATAAAAATGGATCAACCGCGTGTGTAACCGTGATGGTCTCTTTCCGGCGGAGTCCGGGAAGTGAACACGGTGTTGGAGTTATGCTTGACGTAGGTTGTTCTAGGATCACTTCTTGATCATAGTTTCTCGACCGTGCCTTGCCTTCTCTTCTCGCTCTCATTTGCGTATGTTAGCCACCATATATGCTAGTGCTTGCTGCAGCTCCACCTCATACCTTTCCCCTACCTATAAGCTTAAATAGTCTTGATCGCGAGGGTGTGAGATTGCTGAGTCCCCGTGGCTGACAGATTACTTCCAAATCCAGTTGCAGGTGCCGATGAAACCATGCAGGTGACGCAACCGAGCTCAAGGAGGAGCTCGATGAAGATCGTGTTCGTTATGTCGTTTCCGTTTCCAGTTGATCAGTAGTGGAGCCCAGTTGGGGTCGATCGGGGATTTGTAGCATTAGGGGTAGTCTTCTTTCTTTTGGTTCCGTAGTCGGACCTTGTTTGTATCTGGATGATGTAATGCTTTATTCATGTATTGTGTGAAGTGGCGATTGTAAGCCAACTATGTATCCTTTTCCTTATTCATTACATGGGTTGTGTTAAGATTACCTCTCTTGCGACATTACCTTCCATGCGGTTATGCCTCTAAGTCGTGCTTTGACACGTGGGAGATATAGCCGCATCGAGGGTGTGACAACTTGGTATCAAAGCCTTCCCCGACTTTAGGAGCCCCCTGCTTGATCGAATCGCTGGCGTTGTTGAGTCTAAAAAAATGTTTGGAGTCATTTAGGATTATATATATATATATATATCGGAGAGTAGGATTCTTTTTACTCCTCGGTCCCTTCGTCGCTCTGGTGAGGCATCCTAACGTAGAGTTTTGACTCTTCTCTTCTCAAATTTCACTAAATTTTTTTTTAGGATCACGCGGGTATCTTGGAATCGTTCCGATGGTTTTGTGACGAGAACATTGTTCTTGGTGCCTCCTGACATTTAGGGGTTGTGGCAGTGTCCCGGGGAGTTGAGCTCCGAGGTGTTGTCGTCACAATTTTATCATTGCGGTTCTGGAATACCTAAGTTTCGCCGACATCGAAAATCTCTTTTATGCAGTTGTTGGTGAGATAACCTCGACGCCACCCAGTACTGGGGCGGGAGTTCGGGAGTATTGCCATAATTCGTATAACGGATGCTTTTCGAAGGTTGAGGTAAATGATTTCCGAAGGTTTCTTGGTTATGTGTTGAAGGATGGATACAACTGGATGTAGGATTTGTTAGTTTTGGGTGAGATATTATGCTTCCCCTGTATCCCCAACACCTGATTGCATAACCGGAAAATTTCGGGAGTTTATAAGTGGGAATTCAAGTAGCTCTTAGGATATCTTTCTGACAGATGTATGATATGAAATTGGGGTTCGACGTCTAGTGGTCCGCCTATCCACGGTTGGTTTTACAGTGGTCTCGTTGTGTCTTAAAGAGTCCTTGGCTATGCTGACTCGGGGATGCTTCGTATGTCATGTGCACACCCTTGTACATGATGGTGCTGTACGATCGAGCCCGTGTAGGCCCCACCACGAAAACTTTGGACGAAATCTCTATCATATGTTTGTTCCGGCTTATTCTGCAAGCCAATCCTTTGTTTTGTTTTTGAGTTGTGGTATTCGAGTTGCTTCAATGTCAAGTGTTGATTCCATACTTTTCCTAAACAGTGTTCTCATACTCCGATGTGAATACTAATCCTTCATGAGAATCGAGATTGTCATATCAATCCTTTTCAACCGCGCGTGTTTTCTCTTCAAGTGGATCCGATCACTTCAACATCCGCAAGATTCAATCTCAGCTTTCTCAACGGTGTTCGTTTCATCCATCCCAAGTTGTCTTTGTTTTCCCACCCTCCCACCCTTTTTCTTCAAGGACTCGGATTTATTAATTTGTTATCCATTTTATGGATGTGAAGTCTCTCCATTCTTTTCAATCAACGTTCTTACCCGGTGGTTCTCTTGAAGATGCTCTACTCGTTCATCATTCTCCATTCTTTTCTTCTCCGGTGGTTTCAATTCAAGCTTTCGGTGTTTGATCACATTCTTTTCCTTGTTTCAAATGTTTTCTCGTGCCGGTGCACCTCTTAATCATCCACTTCTCGCTATTCAATTGTTCCGGAGTGCTGAAGATATCTCAGAAGATGCTAGTGTTTATTCTCATTCGTTCAAGATCTTTCTAGAATGTTCTCTCATGCAAGCCTTTTAATTCAACCGGTGCAATCTATCTTCCAAGCGACTTTTCCAACAGTGTTTCTTTTGAGTGGGCCTTAACCCACATGTCTTTTCCCAGGATCTTACCTGACTCTTCTTATTCTCCCGGAGTTATTCTCAAATCTTCTAAAGTTTGACGTAAGAATGAATTATCATCAGTCATATGTCTTTCTCCAAGATCTTTCAAATTCTTCTCATCATTGGTTCAACCTTTCTAATTGTCATTCCAGAGTGTCTCAACAATTATTGGTGGTGTTTCTCGTCGTCATTCTCTGCATTTGAAGACCGAAGAAGAGCTCTCCTCCATATCTTATCCGTTCCCTCAGAGATTCATGGTTCTAGCTTGTTGCCATCCTCTCATAATTGTTTTCTTTGTGAGAATACTTTTCTCCCATCCGAAGCAATTCAGGAGTCTTTTCAGTTTGATTCTCCGGAGCCCATCATCTCAGAATTATGCATTCTCAGCTTTCAGCTCTCTTTCTCTAAATCTTACCGGTGCATCGTTCAAGTATTATCTAAATTAGCTCGTGATTTCTTCGTTCACTTGCACCTAAACTCTCTCATGTATCTTCGTTCATTTGCTAATTCTTACCGGTGATTCATCCCTTTACTTCATTCGTTTTTCAATTCTTACGGTGGTTCGTTCAAGATTTCTCTTCATTCGTTATCATATCAATTGACTCGTTCTTTCCAAATTCCACCGGTGGATCGTTGAAGACCTTTCTCTAGTTTGCGCTATATCTCTCTTAATCCTTTCTACGAGAATAAGTAGTGTGCCAAATCCGTTGCTTGTCATAAATTTAATTGGTGAAGGATAAGCATAATGTAATTCTTATTCTTGTTCCATCCGAGAGCATTCAATTCCTTATTCCGGAGGTTCATCAAATTCTTGATTTCTTTTGTTCTTCTTTCTTTTCCGGAGTTCCAAGTTTTTCCGCATTATCTCGCCGCGAAGCTCCATCTAAATCATCGCAAGGTTTCACCTTGTGTTTTCAACTTCTCTTTCCTTTCGTTTGATCATCCTTTTGTTACCGGAGTTTCTTCATGTAGGCTCTACATGTTGGTTCATCAAGGACTTAAATTCCTTCTCAAAGTGTTCATCAAGATTCTTTTCAGAGGAGCCCAAGTATTCTTCTTCTTGCAATCCGGAATGCAATTCTTTCTTCCATATCATTGGAGGTGGTATTATGTCATTCTTGATAATTTGAGTTCATGTTTCATGATTCACATGTTGTTAAGAATGAGGCATTTTAAATCCTTCAACCTCTTCGTTGGAGTTATCTTGTGTCATATTTCACCTAAAGCTTTCCCTAAGGATCGTTGCTAATTATGGTATTTATAAATGACCCAAGTTCTTCATTTATCCTCTCGGTGAAATAAGCTTCTCGTCTCCTTGTTGACATCAATCAAAGCAATTGTTTCTGTTTGTGGCAAGTTTTCACCTCAAGTTTTTGAGATGTTTTCCATAAGGCCACTACAAGCTTACTCTTTTCGTTGTTGGTTTTCCAACAACTCCGTTCGACCCTTCCCCTAAGGATGCCTTTTTCAAGCTCTTTTGTGGCAGAAGTTGGCATTTTCTTCTCCATTTTGTTATTCCAATGATATATCTTCTATTCTTCCTTCCGGAGGCATTGTGTTGTTACTCTCTTCGTCCCAACTCATTTTTGCCAAGATCATATTATTTTCTAGTTTATCCATTTAACCGGAGTGTTGTGACCTCTGCTCTGGTTCTTTTCGCCTTATCAAGTCTTGCATCCCTTCTCAACCGGAGTGCTGCCCAAATTTGTTCTCCTTTGTTTCTCTTTTCTAACGGAGTGCTTTCAACTTTGTTCATCTCCGTTGCATTATTTCTTTCAAGTTGTTCAACCTCTCAAGATTCTTTGGTTTCACTCATTTGTCAAAGAAGCAACTTAGTTTTACCTCTTCTTTTTCTCTTCCGTTTTCCCTCTGGTGCCATTCTAGATCTCGGGACGAGATCCTCTCGTAGTCGTGGAGTGTTGTAACGCCCCGAGACTGTTGTGCCAGGTGTCTTCCAGTTATTCGCTGTTGTTGCCTTGTCATTTGCTTGCGTGTCATGCATTTCATATCATGTTACCATGTGCATTTCATTTGCATACGTGTTCGTCTCATGCATCCGAGCATTTTCCCCGTTTTCCGTTTTGCATTCCGGCGCTCCTATGTCCTCTGGTGTCCCTTTCTACCTCTTTTCGTGTGCGGGTGTTAAATGTTCTCGGATTGGACCGAGACTTGCCAAGCGGCCTTGGTTTACTACCGAAAGACCGCCTTTCATGTTTCGTGCCATTTGGACTTCGTTTGATACTCCAACGGTTAACTGAGGAACCGTAAAGGCCTCGTGTGTGTTGCAGCCCAACACCCCTCCAAAGTGGCCCAAAACCCACCTAAACCTCCTCCATCCTCTCGGTCGTTCGATCACGATCACATGGCGGAAAACCGCACCTCATTTGGTATCTCCTAGCTCCCTCTACCTATATATATGTGTCTCCCTCCGAAATTCTCGCGCAAGCAAACCCTAACTTCATCCTCTTCGCGCCGCCGGACGAAATCCCCACCGCGCCTGGACATGTCCGCCCCTCCCCTCCACCTCACCACCGCCACTTGTCGCGCCGCCACTCGCCGGTGCCGCCACAGCAGCCTCCCTCGCCCACTCCTCGCTCGCCACCTGTCCTCCCGATGTCTCCCAGCCGCACGGCCCGCCCAAGCTCGAGGCGAGCCCACGAAGCCCATCGGGACCCGAGCGCTCCGCCGCCGCCTGGTCCCAAGCGCCTCCCACTCCGAAGCTCCGCCGCCGCGCACCTCCCTGCCGTCGCGCCGCTTCTCGCCTTCCTCCGGCGAGCCGCCGCTGCCGTCAAGCTCCGCCGCCCGCGCCTCCACCGTCCCGCATCCGGCCGGAGCTTCGCCGCCCGGCGCCGGCCGCCTCTCCTCCAGCCAGATCCGGTGACGGTCCGGCCAGATCCATCCCCCTCGCTCCGGTGACTTCAACTCCGGTGTCCTCGGTAACTCCGGCGAGATCTGTCGCCGCCTCAGTTCGCGTGCCCGACAAACCCTAGATCTGAGAAGGTCGTTTTTCTGCCAAGTCCCAGATTATTTTAGCATTTTTCATCGCATCATAACTTTGCACCCGTGGCTCCGTTTTGGGCGTGTAGCATATCAAATTGTTCTTCTCGATGAGTTCTTCATTTCATTCCATTGCATCATGTTCATTTGAGCTCATCTTGATGCCCTAAATGCTATTGCAAGAGTGCTAGTTTCTGTTAGTTTCAGATTCATATCAGTAATTGGACATTTGTCATTTTTGCCGTGATTAATGTGTGCCTCCTATGAACTTGAGCCCTTCATGTGTTTTGAAGTATGCCATGCCATCTTTACAGGGGTGTATGCCATGTATTTTTGTGATCTTTGTGGTGACTAGCACAAGCATGCAAAGTAGCCCTCGTAATGTTGCTGATTTCAGGGACTTAGAAATCCTCTAAGTCTTTGTTCTGTCAATATTTTTATGCCATGTATTCATGTTGCTACCGAGTGATCCATGCCTCTTTTGAGCATGATCAGTAAGGATGTTTTGTAGATATTGGTGTGCTCTATCCATCCATGTCTTTGTTTGCATTTATGGAGCACCCTAGCTTGACTCAATTGAGCTCTACTTTTGCTATAAAAAGTTCCTGGCAGAATGTTTACATGTTAAGTATTTTTGCCGAGCTTGTTGTATTTGATCCATGCATGCTATGTTGTTGTTCTTGCAATGTCTAGCTTCTATGCCATGTCTACTTGCTGGGTGTATGCTTAGTTTGTCATGCAATGCCTTGTGGTGAGTGCATCGAGCTCGTAAACATGCCTACTTAATATCTGTTTTGCCATGTTCCAGTTTTCTGCTAAGTCTGAATCTGTTAACGATAATTGCTATGTTCACATGTTTGACATTGTACTTTCTGATCCCTTTTGGCTTATGGTAAGTAAGGGACGTTTGTTGTATGCTTTGAGTAGTTTCATTCCATGCCTTGCTTTGCCATGATATGTTCCTGTAGCATGTTGTTATCTTGCTCTAAACATTGCTTCCTGATGTTAAATTCCTCGCATGTTGTTATTTTCACTAAGTCTATAACCTGTTTTCTTTTGCACTTTCGCCATGCTTGTTTGAACCTGCTATTGAGTGAATTAGCCGTAGCTCAGTGTTCATCTTTTGTCAAGCATCTTGAGTGGATCCCTGCCATGTATTTTGTTGCTATGTTAGAGTGCATTAGCTTGTTGTTCTTGATGCATTTAGATGGCCTCGTGCTGTTAATCGCAGATCGGTGCCATATTTGTCTTGCTTGCCATTTCCAAACCGTGCATCCGATTCCAGTGATCTTTATATCAATTTCGACCGAAATCAACTCCTCTTTCCAGTGGCACTCTTGGATTTCCAAGTTGAGGCCAGGTTCAATCTTTCCTTTCCGAAATATTCATATGCATCGCATATCGCATCCCGCATATCATGCCATGTTTTGCATCATGTTGCTTGTGCATTGCACGTGGTTGATTGTGTCTCCCTTTGCTTGTTGTTCTTGCTTGGGTAGAGCCGGGAGACGAGTTCATGTTCGAGGTACCCGTTGAGTACGCTTCCGAGGATCAAGCTTTCGTCTACTCGGAGAACTTTGCAGGCAAAATGACCATACCCTCGAAATCACTTCTATCTTTGCTTGCTAGTTGCTCGCTCTATTGCTATGCCTTTACTACGATACCTACCACTTACTATATCATGCCTCCCATATTGCTAAGCGAAGCCTCTAACCCACCTTGTCCTAGAAAACCGTTGTTTGGCTATGTTACCGCTTTGCTCAGCCCCTCTTATAGCGTTGTTAGTTGCAGGTGAAGTTTGGAGTTTGTTCCTTGTTGGAACATGGATATTTGTTGGGATATCACAATATCTCTTATTTAATTAATGCATCTATATACTTGGTAAAGGGTGGAAGGCTCGGCCTTATGCCTGGTGTTTTGTTCCACTCTTGCCGCCCTAGTTTCCGTCATACCGGTGTTATGTTCCTTGATTTTGTGTTCCTTACACGGTCGGGTTATAATGGGAACCCCTTGACAGTTCGCTTTGAATAAAACTCCTCTAGCAAGGCCCAACCTTGGTTTTACCATTTGCACTAACAACCTACTACCTTCCCTTGGGTTCTGCAGACTCAAGGGTCATCTTTATTTACCCCCCCCCCCGGGCCAGTGCTTCTCTAAGTGTTGGTCCGAAATGGGCAGCCTGTGGGGCCACCTCGGGGAAACTTGAGGGTTGGTTTTACTCGTAGCTTGACCTATCCGGTATTGCCCTGAGAACGAGATATGTGCAGCTCCTATCGGGATTGTTGGCGCATCGGGTGGCTTTGCTGGACTTGTTTTACCATTGTCGAGATGTCTTGTAACCAGGATTCCGAGTTTGATCGGGCCGTCCTGGGAGAAGGAATATCCTTCGTTGACCGTGAGAGCTTGTGATGGGCTAAGTTGGGGCACCCCTGCAGGGTTTTGAACTTTCGAAAGTCATGCCCGCGGTTATGGGCAGATGGGAATTTGTTAATGTCCGGTTGTAGAAAACCTGAAACTTAACTTAAATAAAAATGGATCAACCGCGTGTGTAACCGTGATGGTCTCTTTCCGGCGGAGTCTGAGAAGTGAACACGGTGTTGGAGTTATGCTTGACGTAGGTTGTTCTAGGATCACTTCTTGATCATAGTTTCTCGACCGTGCCTTGCCTTCTCTTCTCGCTCTCATTTGCGTATGTTAGCCACCATATATGCTAGTGCTTGCTGCAGCTCCACCTCATACCTTTCCCCTACCTATAAGCTTAAATAGTCTTGATCACGAGGGTGTGAGATTGCTGAGTCCCCATGGCTCACAGATTACTTCCAAATCCAGTTGCAGGTGCCGATGAAACCATGCAGGTGACGCAACCGAGCTCAAGGAGGAGCTCGATGAAGATCATGTTCGTTATGTCGTTTCCGTTTCCAGTTGATTAGTAGTGGAGCCCAGTTGGGGTCGATCGGGGATATAGCCGCTTCGACACGTGGGAGATATAGCCGCATCGAGGGTGTGACAAGGAATTAGAAGAAATCATCAAGGACAGACAGCAATGGGCCGCTAGAGCCAAAGGCACCAATGTGCCTCTTCTGCCAGATCCCAAGCTGATCCTAGACTTCATTTATCTCTGGCATAAGGACCCCAACACTCCTATGCCTGATTTCAAACTCACACCTGGGCAGAATCACATGTTGACAACCTTCATAGGCGAGGAAGCTAAAGAAGGCTCAGTACAAGAAGGAGCATATTCTGAAGAAGAACGTTGTCAGAATGACAACTGATGAACTTGTGACCATGCAAGCTGAGATCAAAGCACTCAGTGATGAATTTGACGTATAGCATGCAGATTGGCTAGGAGCCAAGGTCAGATTCGTCAGCATGGCAAATGGATTCACCTCAAATGTTGCAGCCCCAACGCAGCATGAAATTCCTCAGGCTGAAGCATCTGCTCAGCCTACTAAAGAACATGCCAGCACCGCTGATGAAAATCAGGCTACTGAAGAAACTAAAAGCACTAGGGCTGATGAAGACATTCCAGCCGCTGAAGAAACTGCCAGGGTAACCTCTAGTGTTGCGCCTGAAGAACAAGCCAGGCCTGTTGAAGCATCTGCTACAGTGCCTGAAGAAACTGACTAAGCCAGGACAACTGCATCAGTTGTGCCCGAAGAAACTGAACAAAGTTCCTCTGCTCCTCCTGCACCAACAACAAGCATCAACCTTCCTTCCGCATCAGTAGCGAAGAAAGCGAAGGCTGCGAAGCGAGCAGTTGTGAAGAAAAGGAAATCATCTGCTACCTCAGAGTCTTCAGCTCCGAAGAAAGTGAAGACTTTGACAAGCTCCTATGAAAATCCCATAGATGCCATTCCTCTATCAAGCATGCCATCAAAGGGGATTGTTCCCTTTGGTGAGGAATATATGATTCCCAATGAATCAGATGAAGAAGATCCCTTTGCTACTTCGACAAAGCAGTTGGCTGAAGAAATTGAAGTGGATAACATCCCTTCAACTCCACTGGTTTCATCGCCCATGCCTCAGTTCACAGCTGAAGAGGCCGGCTTTGAAGAAATAGATGAGGAAGATGAAGACGTGGACATTGGGTGTGCCACTCCAATTCTGAATGATGAATATTGGGAAAGTCATCACCCCAATTCACCACTGTTCACCCCTCTGCAACAGATTCCTCAGTCCCTTGTTCAGACTGAAGAAATTCACACGGGCTCTGAAGAACACCAGGCATCTCTCCTCACTATTCCTGAAGAAGTTCCATCCACCAATGCTGATGAAAATGTTGTTGTTGAGATGGAGGCCAAGGCTGCTGAAGATATTCCCACTAAAATTCCTCAGCCTGAGGCTCAAGAAACTGTGATTCAAGAGGCTATGAAGGCAACAACTGCAAATCTTCAGCCCAAGCCTCAGAATCCTCACTCCAAGAAGCAGAAGTTCAAGGCTGGTGACTTCTTTGCTAAGCACATTTTCTTCACGGATTACAATCCATATGACTCTGCAAGACTCAAATGCAAGCGCTTCTGGACAACAAGTCAAATGAACTTCTATTCCTCACTGTTGTTTGATAAAGACAAGATCTTTGACCATGAGCAAATTCCTCATGTGGACATGGAGTCGCTGTCCTGCTTCACCCCAGTCCTCAGTGTTCTTCATGACGCTGGACTGCTCAACCTCTACACTAACATCTGCGACTAGAATGAAGAACTCATTCTTCAGTTCTATGCCACATTGCACATCACTAGCAACGTTGAAGATGTGAATTCATGGGTACTGGACCGGATGACTGAAAATACTCACTACAAAGCACCAACCTCTGAATTGCTTCATGCCGTCCTAGCCAGCCCTCCCACTAAAGGTGCAAGGCGCATCTATGATGAACCTGAACTTTTCAAATCATCTGATGCAAGTGTCGATGAAGCCTTTGAAGCCAGGCCAAGCTCCCAGAACGAAATTCCTCATCAAGGAACTGCTCTATGTGCCAAGGACCATATACAGGATATTGACCAAAACCCTCAGTCCAATCAAGGGCCACAACTCTGATGATGAAGAAGTTGGCATCATGAAGAATCTTCTTTTCAACATCATACATGGTATTCCTATCAACTACCACAATTTCTTCATGAGGACTTTGGCTAATGTCGCTCTGTCACCGTTTGAATTGAAGCCTTATGCTCCTTGGATTATTAGATTCCTCAGATCAAGGTCTTCAATTCATTACAAGGCTGATTTGCAAAATCAAGTCAGCTACTTGCCACCTATTGAAGTCCTCAAACAAACTATTTCCTCAGCTGATGAGAAGGGCAAGGCTGCTGTTATCGATGAAGGCACTCGTCCATTGGATGGCCAGTTCTGCAAAGCTGCATCCTACTCCACCAATGATGACTCTGCCGCTCATGAAACTGCCGCAAATGCTTCAAAGGAATTTCCTCAAGCCACTTCTCCAAGGGTGATGACTGATCGTGAGCTTCTCCTCAGTCTTCATCAAAAGGTCGATCGCAACCACAAGTGGGTCAAGCGTCAGTTTGGTGCTATTCTTCAGAACATGACAATCACTCAAAATACTGTGAAGAAGAATCACTACTATCTACATGAAGTCTTTGACCGCACCTGGGCTATTCCGTCTAACCTGTACAGTGCTGAAGATCTCCAAGAGATGGAATTTCAACAGAACTTTGACTGGGCACAGCTACCTTCGAAGAAATTCAAGAAGGTCAAAGTTCCTCGGCTAGTTGTCAGCTCATATTCTTCATCACGCGAGACTGATGAGCATGAAGACTTGGATGACATTGCGGCAGGCCCTACTCCAACGGACGACCCCAACAACGCTGGCGCTCCTCTATCGACTTCATGATGATATTCTTCAGGGGCGTTAGTCCTCACTTTTTGTCCCTTTTGGTCATTCGATGACAAAAGGTGAGAAATTTGAGTTAGTCTTCAAGCGGGTCTCATATATGGGCGTTCTTTTGCTAAGTTACAACTCTCGTTCTTCTGAAGTATTTGTTGGATCGAGTTGTAAACTTAAGTCTAATGGTGGTCTGATACTCTCACTATGTTTTTCTGCATGCTATTTCCTCATATATGTTAATGCACGCATGCTAAATTACATCAGTCCCATATTTCATCATGCATTTCAAATTCTTCATATCATATGTTAAATGCGTGTATGAATTACAAGATATAGGGGGAGATCTCCATGATTCTATTCTACAATGTGCATTTGCTCTTCAAGGAAAATTCCTCACACATGCACATCTTCAGGGGGAGTTTTTCTATAAATTTCAATCAAATTCCATAAATTTCAGTATTTACACTTCATATGTTTATCCCCGTTGAAAAATTAACCTATATTGTCATCAATCACCAAAAAGGGGGAGATTGTAAGTGCATCTAGTGCCTCTTAGTGATTTTGATGTATTGAAGACTTACAGGTTAAGGGACTAATGCGTTTGTGAGTGTACACAGGTCTATAAGTCTATGAGGAGTTTGATATTTACAGTGAAAGTCGACCCCTAAAAATTAATATCTTCAACTGAAGACTTTGACTTTCTGAAAACTTTGAAAGTGAAGAAATTGGTGTGATCCTGAAGACTTGATATTCATGCGAGGAATATGAAGCTTGAAGACTTTTGTTTTCGTAGTTTCATTTTTCTCTTTCTTTAGTCATAGGAAACACTGTACTGTTAAAGGGGGTCGAGGTAATACTAAGGGAAATTTTTCAAGTGATGCTCATCTCAAAATCCTACACCTACCAATCCTTTCGAGTGAAGCCATTGGAAATCTCATACAGTTTAGTCAATTTCTTCAGTGACAGAGACGAAGATCTTCTGGTCTCTGAGGAATTTGTCTTGACTGAGGAGTTAGGAATTCGTCAGTGCGGATTGACTACAAGTGAGGAACATGATAGCCCTGAGGAATTTGAGAGACAAATTTCTGACCGTTGCTATTCTACGCACCAGCTGTCCCAAAATATCTACCCACCTAACGGTCATATCATTGAAGGGCATTTATGTCTTATCATGTCATGCTGCTCCCTAGGCTATAAATAGCCGCCCCCTACAACCACTAGCTAGTTGGCTGCTCCACGAGAAACTGACAGTTGTCATTGAGAGCATCCCATCCTCCGAGGACTTTGAGCAAAAATCATCAAGTGAGGAAAACCCAAACCTAAACACCTACAAACCCAAAGTGTTTGAGCATCACTGAAGAGATTGTTCTTGTGTGGAACCGACGCTTGTTACCTTTGAGGACTGTGCATCCTCCAGACGGTTAGGAGCCTTGGTCTAGAGCATCCAAGAGGAAATTGTGGATCGCCGAGTGACCGAGTCTGTGAAGGTTTGGAAGTCACGTGAAGACTTACCACGAGTGATTGGGCGAGGTCTGTGTGACCTTAGCTCAAGGAGAATACGGTGAGGACTATGTGTCCTCAGGTTTAAATACCTAGCCGCTCCAACCAGACGTACGACCGTCACATCAGTTGTAACTGCTCTACCAAATCATCGTCTTCACCAAGCTACTGTTTCTATTTCCTCAACTCTTCTATTTCCTCATTTTTGTGTAGAAGTACTTGATCGTTACTGTTTGAAGACTTTGACTGAAGACTTTCTCAATTTCCTCAATCCTATTTCTTCAGACAGTTTGTCTTCAGCCTGCTTATCCTATGTTTACGCTACTTGTACTCTGTGCTTGTTTTCATTTCTTCATGAGGACTGTGCTACTACTCTATTATACTTGCATCTGAGTACTTATTCCGCTGCTAAGTAGTTCGTTGCTTAGGAATTTCCTCACCCTGAAATTCCTTAGTGACGAATTTGTAAAAATCGCCTATTCACCCCCTCTAGTCGATATAACGCACTTTCAGCAAGTTCAACATAAGCTTTGGGATAATGATATAGTATACAATATTCCCATTCAACAACCGATTCCACTTCATCATAGGTTTCTTACATTACATGACTTCATCATGAACAAAAAGAGTAGTGTGCTAGCCCTGTCAAGACATTTTTAGGAATTCTGAACAAATTGGTATAAATCGAATTCTGAAATTTAAAGATTACACGGTATAACACAAAATTATGGCAGCACAATCTCCCCAAACTGCAACAGCTTGTCAATAGCATATGTTTCAACCTACTAGAACAGTCTGAGAAGCTCCACAAGAAATTTAAGTTACATGGAAGGATGCGACCATAATACTTCATGGTATGTTCCAATTTCCCTCAAGGCAATTGTGAATCTGGTGAGCAACTTGAGCGGATGGACGTCGAGGAAGATATCAGTGAGTCTTTCCTCTGTAACCTAACAAATGGCCATCATCATTACATCTAACATGCAGTCAAGAATATAGCCATGAATACATAGGAAGCACAACGTTACTTTTTTGCATATATAACCTAAATACAAAATTGGCAAAAATGCAAACTTGAAAGACCATCCTAATATCTGAATATGAGCAATTTAGTGTTCCTTTTCTTTTTCTTTTTGAGAGCTTATGAATAACTTGTGTACTCCTTGATCTTCCATCAATTAGCAAGTTTGTGCAAGTCAAAGAACCTTCCAGGGTCGGTGCTCTTGCAATGCATGAGCCGCAGATTGCTTTAGTCTCCAAATTGACTTGGAAAAAATGTACAGGGAAAATGAAGTAGCTTGATTAAAATAGTCATGGATTTTTGTTCACCTTAACTTGACAGCCAAAAGTGGCATGACAAGCTTGTATAACCTTACGAGCTTTAACTTTACTTGAATTGTAAATTTGTAATTAATGTCCAAAATTAGCACAAACTAAAGCTGGAAAAACATTGATATATTGGCATTTTAAAAGCTACACTAAAATGGTGATAACCAAACAAAATCGAATAGGAGATAACATAAATTTTCTTATTTACAAAGAACATTCAAATAGAGCTTTGAGTTACCCCCCTCGTGAATACACAGACAGTGCATTAGTCTCACGGGACTTAGCAAGATAATCTAGCATAGTGTATTGCAGAATCCATTTAGAACTTTCCCTATAGTAGTAAGCATATCTGCACATGTATGTCTCGAAATAGGCTTTTCCCCGCTTTATAAATAAAGCAACGGTCCACATATCCAATCCAACATCCAACCAACATGTATGTGTTGGAGAGAATCATTTTTCATGAAGAAAAATATTTTTGAGCAATATACACCATACATAATGCCCATCAAGAGGTCCATATCAACCTCCCTCTCATAAGTAGATAAAAAATCAAAGATTGCATACAAGGATCATGAATTGCAGGTTGGAGAAAAGAGCATGGGAGCTTAACTGGGAGGGCAACCACACTCCACAATGCACAAAAGAAGAGAGCATGTGTAAACCTTCTATATTTGATGAAGGCCTAGCAAAAGATGCAAAAAAGGAATCAAAATTTCAATTATATGGAGAAGATAATAAATCTAAGTGCAATATTTTGAATTAACCAAATATTCTCGTCACCTAAACATTCAGTAAAGGCACATCAATTCCGGTTTGCAGCCATACACAGAATCCTATCGATCAACAAATATAATTGGAAAGTGATGACAGAGATAATTATTAGAAAGTAGTAGATTCAGAAGCGACATTGATATGAAACTTCTAATTCAATCGTCATCTAATCATACCAAATCACACAGAGTAGCAGTCCGGTTGGTCTGAAAGTCCAAAATTGCACTACTTTAATGTTAGTGTTAGTTGGTTATTAAGAGAACCAAAAATTGTGCTATTCAAAAATTAATAATTGGAGTCAGATGGGAGCGCGTACACATTCAAGAAAAGGTAGATGTGCACGGATGAAAACATAAGTTGCAAGAAGGATGCTAGAATGCTACTCTGCACCAAGTGAGAACTAAGCCATAGTAGAACCGAGCTCGAATCCGTCGACCTAGAAGCCTGCATCGATTATGAGGAGAAAGAACAACATTAATAAATAATACTAAATTTGATGTAGATAAAATTGGGGAGAGGGTGTGGGGAGACTGATAGTATGGAATAGATGAAGCATCAACCATGGCTGCCGAAGACGATATTGATGAAGCAAGGACGGGACGGGGGAAGGAACATCACCACAGTCGACACTATATATATGGCCGCGCCTGTAGAAACGGAAGAGCATGCATCGACATGGTAACTAACATGCAATTCTTGGTCGTAAATTGCCATTATTCCATTATGATTTACATCCTCGATCACCGACGAATGGATTCAATTGATAGCGGATGCTTCGCTTCCTCCACCAGCGCCCCATGGCATAACCCAACGAGATGAACCTATCGCTCGCGTCGGTCGGACAGAGGTGCGATCGCCATGGGAGACACCCTGCTCGGCGAGGCACACATAGGTCGTGGGGTTGCTGTTTTCTTTTCTAAGAAGATCACGGGGCTGTTGTTGTGTGTGGACGGGGAGTCTCATCAACCAACTGGCTTAGCCCATTTGGCCCAATTCATAGCGGATCTCAGAAATTGTTGCTGGAGCAGCGACCCAGTAACGTGGAGTGCTAGGTGGTAAAAAACTGACCATATGTTGTACCAGGACCGAATTTAATGGTTAGAAACTCCCAAAGCAGCAAATCCTATGATTAAAAAGGCTAATGGCCTGAGAGGGCAGGATTAGTGCACAGTTATAATGTATCTAAATTAGAACTGCTATTGCTTTTGTATGATCTTATTCTGATGCATAGCCTGATTTTGTAACCTGCAAATGTTACCTTATCTGCTTATTCTAAACTGCTTAGTATAGGTTGGTTAGAGATCCACCAGAGACCCCTCACCTTGTCCCGGTTGCCCCCGCTTGATGACTGATGACTCGATCAACGTGATTGACGTCCAGGCTCGAACACTGCACATCACCCCCCCTTTAGCTGTATGACTCTGCAGAGTTACTATCGAGTGCGGAGGGTGATACCTCGTCATCACTTCTGATGTTAACCCTGTAGTGTAGCTATTCGGTCATGGTCATCGAGCGTGATTCCTCCTTCACCACTCCCGTTAACGACTCTGTCGTGCAACCCCTCAAGTGTGAATCATCGAGGGTGATCCCTGATCCCTCCAAGTCCACCTTGACGGCTACATCGAGTGGGAATCCATCAAGGGTGATTCCTCGGGTTTCCTCCTTGCTGTCTTGGACACACAGTTACTTTGACTTTACCACAGAACCATGACTGAAGTCAGGTCAGCCCCGAGGGGTACCCGCGAGAGAAATGTGAAGTCGGGTTGACCGTGAGTGTACCCACGAGTTGATGTGTAGTTGGGTTGATCTGGAGGATACTCGTGAGTTTTCTACGCGGCACGACCGGGCATTCTTAGCCCTTATCATTAGTCCGCGAGACGGGGCGACGGGACCACATATCGTGGATCATTGATCGTTACCGCGTGCTCCCAAGACATTAACGATTTGGATATGTGATCCGAATAGGCCTATGAACTTTTCGCACTGACCACCATGCAGGAATAAGTATGGGCATTCCGCGTCGTATGTATCAGCCGAAAACTCTTCGGACGTCAGCGATGGAGCAGCACGCGCCCGGGTGGCCCGCGTAAGCACCTGCCTTGTATAAGGAGGTTGCTATGACCTATCCTGGCCGTCCAGGCAACATGCAGGAGTGCAAAGGGCGATGGGCCCAAGACCCCTGTGCGCTTAGGATGTAGACCGACGTGCTGGACTCTCTGTTGAGCCTAGGTAGGACTGCGGTGTGTTGATCGGTCGATGTCGGTCATGACCTGATAGTGTGTCCGGCCGGAGTTGATCGAGTGTGTTGGGTAAGTTTGTGCACCCCTACAGGGAAGTATTATCTATTCGAATAGTCATGTTCATGGTAACGAACGCTCGGAGTTGTATCCCGATCGAAACAACTAGAACTGGATGCTGAGGCATGAAATGAATGTGTGGCTGCGAGATTCCTTTCTCGCAAGGAGTCGAGAAAGTTATCTCTAGGCGTTGT
Organism: Triticum urartu; assembly: GCF_056163025.1. Taxonomy (NCBI): domain Eukaryota; kingdom Viridiplantae; phylum Streptophyta; class Magnoliopsida; order Poales; family Poaceae; genus Triticum; species Triticum urartu. The sequence goes on from NC_141878.1 coordinate 234,751,728, forward strand.
TACAACATACTTACTACTATAATATGCTAATCTGCACTCTTCTAATGTTGCAAGATGCTTCAAGATGCTGGTCTTCGATAGGCTAGGCTTTCCCCTCTCTTCTGGCATTCTGCAGTTCATTCCAAAGATATAGCCCCATTCCTTTGACACCGATGCATACTTAGTATAGTTCTGATGTGAGTCTTGCGAGTACTTTGGATGAGTACTCACGGTTGCTTTGCTACTTATTTTCCCTATACCCAATTGTTGCGATCAGACGACGGATTCCAGGAGCCAGACGCCACCACCAGTGATTACTACTACTCCGATAGATCCTACTACCACGTGGAGACTGCTGACGACCGGGAGTAGTTGAGAGGCTCCCAGGCAGGAGGCCTTGCCTTTTCGATCGTTGTTTGTCGTGGCGGAACACGATCACCTATGGGGCCATCGGCCCCTTTCTGGTTCAGCAGGGGGCGATCACGTAGCACAAAGAGCAGAGGCCATGGCACAGCACGTCAAGGATGACACGATCGTTCTTACCCAGGTTCGGGCCGCTGTGAGGCGTAAAACCCTACTCCTGCTTTGGTGGGATTGATGGATGGACCGTGGTCGCGGCATGGCGCTCAAGCCCAACAAGGTTGCCTCGGGAGAGCAGCTACGCGCGTATGAGTACACAAGGGTCTGAATCCTTTCTAAGGTTTCCATGGCCCTCCTTTCATAGGCCAAGGGGTTACCACAATGGAAAAGTGGTCATTATCCAGCGATTAGATAGCTAACAGTGCTATCATACCTAACTCTGGCAGACAGGACAAATCGCATTAAATGCACCGCTATATGTCACGTCGTGGACGTAGCTCGGCGAGCCTTGCCGCGCCGTTTAGTCATCTGCCTCTCTGTTTGCTTGACACGTCTCTGGACGGGTGTCATGTTGAGGTAATCTTCCTGCTAAGTGGCTACCACGTGCTAAAGGGCTGCCGCTTAACCATCTGGGGGCTCGACATCGCACCGACGGGAGACTTGCATTGCGGTGTGGTGGAGCGGTGGAGTCTTGACGGGGGAGTGAACCGCCGCTGGCCCCGGTAGGCTTGCCGGGGTGTATTGGTTTCACCTTCGGGGGAGGCCTCGACCTGACCAGGCTCGCCTGCCCGGCAAGGGAGGCTTCTCCCTTAGTCAAATCTTGTTCTTCTGGTTTTTCTTGGTCTTCTTGATCCGCCCTTAGAGCTCTCAAAGAGCTCCTCACTTGACTTGGTCTTGACTTGTATGCTTTGTGAAGCTTGAATCTTTGTCGTCGTGCCTCTGTAAAGTCTGGTCAACATACACGAGGGTTTGTTGCACCGACAGGAGCCCCGGGCCTGGCCCAAACGTGCTGCTGGGCATCATTGGGGTAGGTCCTACCAGTTACATAGGCAGGGGCCTTAAGCTGATATCCTTCTCTCTTCGATATTTCCTTTGCTTATTCATTAACCTGTGCTTGGGTCAGTTTCTGGTTTTCCCGTGCGTCGTGTATGGCGTCGTGGGGGAGGTCTTATTGAAGGAAATATGCCCTAGAGGCAATAATAAAGTTGTTATTTATATTTCCTTATATCATTATAAATGTTTATTATTCATGCTAGAATTGTATTAACCGGAAACTTAGTACATGGTGAATACATAGACAAAATGAGTGTCACTAGTATGCCTCTACTTGACTAGCTCGTTAATCAAAGATGGTTAAGTTTCCTAGCCATGGACGAAGAGTTGTCATTTGATGAACGGGATCACATCATTAGAGAATGATGTGATTGACTTGACCCATCCGTTAGCTTAGCATGATGATCGTTTAGTTTACTGCTATTGCTTTCTCCATAACTTATACATGTACCTATGACTATGAGATTATGCAACTCCCGAATACCGGAGGAACACTTAGTGTGCTATCAAACATCACAACGTAACTGTGTGACTACAAAGATGCTCTACAGGTGTCTCCGATGGTGTTCGTTGAGTTGGCATAGATCGAGATTAGGATTTGTCACTCCGATTGTTGGAGAGGTATCTCTGGGCCCTCTCGGTAATGCACATCACCATAAGCCTTGCAAGAAATCTTACTAATGAGTTAGTTACGGGATGTTGCATTACAGAACGAGTAAAGAGACTTGCTAGTAACGAGACTGAACTAGGTATTGAGATACCGACGATCGAATCTCGAGCAAGTAACATACCGATGACAAAGGGAACAACATATATTGTTATGCGGTTTGATCGATAAAGATCTTTATAGAATATGTAGGAACCAATATGAGCATCCAGGTTCCGCTATTGGTTATTGACCAGAGATGAGTCTCGATCATGTCTACATAGTTCTCGAACTCATAGGGTCCGCACGCTTAACATTCGGTGACGATCGGTATCATGAGTTTATGTGTTTTGATGTACCGAAGGTAGTTCGGAGTCCCGGATGTGATCACGGACATGACAAGGAGTCTCGGAATGGTCGAGGCATGAAGATTGATATATTGGAAGGTTATGTTTGGACACCGGAAAGGTTTCGGATGAGCTCGGGCATATACCGGAGTACCGGGGGGGTTACCGGAACCCCCCGGGGGCTATATGGGCCTACATAGGCTTTAATGGGAGAGAGAGGAGGCGGACAAGAGGTGGGGGTGCGCCCCCCCAAGTCCAATCCAAATTGGGAGGGGGTCGGGCCCCCTTTCCTCACTACACCACATCACTTAATTGGGGCAATCAACTGCCGGGAGAAATACCAGGTGAACGACAAACTATCTGCCAGGAATCTCATTACTGTCGGCAGTAATACTTAAGGGCGGGTGAACTGCCGGCAGAAGTTGAGCAACGCAGGCATATAAACTGCCGGCAACGATGTCCACATTTTAGGTCACCTTATCTGCCGGGAGAACTGAACCCCGATTTGTTATTTGCGGGTACTGTGTGTGCCGAGACATATCAGCCAAAAGATAAAAGAACAGTTTTGCCAAAGCACATCTAGATGTGCCATAAGTATTGCACATCTAAGTCATATATCATTGATCTTACGTTGTGTGGGTATTTTTTTTCTTTTTTCTTTTTCTCTTTGTGCTTAATTCACTCACTTAGACGTGCAATAACTAGAGCACATCTAGATGTGTTCTAGACACACGCAAGAAAGAAATAGCCGCACCTCACCCTCACCTCTTCTATTCCCCCAAGTCGCACCCCCAAATCAGGCAGCCTTCCACCCCTGATCCCAGCCGCTGCCGACCAACCTTCGCCGCTCCTGACCTCAGCGGCAGTCGATAACCCTCCACCGTCCCCGACTCTAGCCTCACCCTTCGCCGTCCCTGACCTCTACCGCACCCGGCTTCCTTCCCGACCACCTTGGCGGGCTAGGGTTTGACACCGCCGGCCCTCCTGGTCGTCCTCCGGTTGGTCGCTAGAGGAAACGGCTTCCACCCTCCTTCCAAAGCCTGTGAGCACGGATGTGGCTCCTCCCACCATTCCTTCCCCTCTCCTGCTTGGAGCCGCCTGTGACAACGGATCTGGCTCTCCTCCACCAGCGGCGGATGGGATGGCGCGGATCCACCTCTTCTCCACAAGCACCGGCTGAGACGACGTGGATTCGCATCTCCCCCTCCCTCCTTGCCATGGCCGCCTTTATCCGTTGCGCCCCCGCCTTGCAGCTCCGCTTCTGGACGGAGATTTGGAGGAGTACCCGCCGCTCACGGTGGCTTCAAGCCTTGTTCCCAACTGGCCCTAGAGGCACACTGTTATGGCTCATTTATATACGGGGGTAGGGGGGCTTCAAGCCTTGTTCCCAACCCGCCGCTCACGGTGGCTTCAAGCCTTCTTCACTAAGGGTGCAAGCTCGACTGATTCAACGGTCTACCTTGGTGTGATGGCTCCCCGTCAACAACCAGGTTGACGATGGCCTATGCTAGCTTGTAAGCCCTTATTCTTGTCCACCTAATTGATGGGGCTCTCTTCATTCAATGAATTATCTTGATCTCGTAACTATTTTCAATCTAATGATAAGATCCGATTTATGCAAATCTTCTATACATTGTTTAGGTAGCAGGTATCGTCTTATTGGTTTAGAATAGCGGTTCTATTCCTGGGGAAAAAAAGTATTGCTTGAATTTTATCTTGATCATCAGACCATATTCATGAATTACTAGATGTTTCATGTGAGTTGTCTGGGGTCCGAAGTCCCTTTGTTCACATAGTACATTTTTGTTTCTGTATGTGGATGTTTATTTATTCTATGAACATAAGTGTTGCAAACTTCTTTGAAGTCTGATAAAACTAGAACAATGCAGCAGTTTCTTACCCTGTTCCAGTCTGCTGGAAGTGTCTCTGCTGCCTCCCCAAGATGCTGGAAGGTCACCTCCATCGATGCTCTCTCCGCCGCTTCCACAAGCCGCCAGACTGTACAGTTCTGCAAGGTACAAGTTGCTCCTCCCGTGCTCCCTCCGCTGCCTGTGTTTGCTATGATATATTGCTGCTAATGCTGCTCTTTCTCCTCTCCTATGATTTTATGTCCCTAATCTACATGCCATGTCAAGCTGCATCCTCTTCTTTCTTAGCTGCAAGTGCTCAATGCACCAGGATATACTCCCTTTGTTTCTAAATATAAGATGTTTTGGAAGTTTAAATTAGACTGCCAAAACGTCTTATATTTAGGAACGGGTGTAGTATATAAAAATCTACCTCTTACTAAGCTCTTGTTGTATATTGGGAAGAGAAATATGCTTTGAATCATCTCCACGAGGATGTAGAATTACATTTATGGAAGGTTCATATTCAATTTACTAAAAACATGAAGCAATGATCTCCTTTTAAATATGTTTGACTAGTAAATGGTATTTCTGTGTAGCAGCTGTGTGCGCAAGAAAGATAATACAAGATATCACCCACTTTCATGACTTGGCTCAATAAAGTGACATTAGTGAAAAGTAAAAACTGACAACTATACTTACTGGTAGACTGGTACCTAGAGCAAGTATAGGGTCTTGTAGACTGGTGCAAGAAGAAATTAAAACCAGTCCAAACAGGTCCTTTATGGTTTTTTGTTGGATGTCTGCATTCTAGATAAACATGACCTTGAAGTTAATTGTCCTCCATCTTGCTGTGATGTTCAAATTTCTCTGTTTTATTTCGAATATTCTATTTTTCCTGTCGTAATGATAGTCATGTGGTAAGTGGCAGTACTATGTCAGAGTGATGTTGCTCTGCTTTGTACCAACTTAGAATTCATGTTTTAGACTAACCTCAAATTTCAGCTCGGCATTGTAACTTAGGTCTTGAAAGGTTTGACACAATCTTGAAGGTGTTGGAGGTTGGGCAAGATCTGCAAGGCGACCATACTAGTTTTTTATGCTAATTTTGGTAGTAGCTTCTCTGTTTGTGTTCTGCAAAATCCGACGGAAAAAACAAGTGCTATGTTTTTATAATATAGATGATGATATTCAGCAACTAAAGTTTGTGCCTTTCTTTCCAGTTTTCAGTTACATGCTTATCTGCATGACACCTAACGTGTCAATCCTAATGTGCCACGAATTCTCGTTTCAGGAAAAAGAATGGAAAAGGAATAGAAGAAGACAATGCTGAAGCACAAGAGCAAGAGAGGCTAGCTATACTTAAAGCAAGGAATAGTGATGATTTTGAACGATTTGGGTCCTTTACATTCTCAAATCTAAAAGAAGATTTTGGAGGACGAGCCTGTCAGCGACAAAATAAAAGAAAGAAGGTGATCTCTTTGGTTACTGCATCTATTGTACAATTGCATCTATCATAAAACTTCATCTTGTTACATGCTTTGCGCATCTCACTTTGTCATGCACATTAATTCATGCTTTGCAGAGTTCACTTTGTCATGCATATTAATTCATGCTTTTTGCAGTTCACTTTGTCATGCACATATTAGGTGCATGTTGATGTTAAGTTTGCACATCATCTTGTTGCTTATTTGTAGAGCAATGTAGAAAATCCTACTGTTAAAGTAACTCATCTTAGGTCCTAAATAAATAGTGATACTCCGTGAGCAGCATAGATGAGATCAGTGGCGAATCCAGGAAGACAATGAAGGGTGGGCTCAAACTTAACAACGAGAAACTAAGCATCATTTTAATTAAAGAGAAAAGGGCATTATCTCCTAATTTTTTTATCCAAATAAGCTAATATTTGCCAGAATGCTACTGAAAATATATGTCTTATTACTGTCATCTTATGGTTTTCTGAAAATATCAAATTTTGAACGGAAATTTATATCTATCTAGCTAAATAGTCATTATCTCCAGTCCTTTCGCTCCAAACAAGCTGAAACTTTCTTAGATTACTACTAGAAACATGTAGTATTTGATAGATTTAAAAAATCAAAATTTTCACCCAAATATGAATTAGTTAGCAAAATATAGCCATTATTACTTAATCCTTTTTCTTCAAATAAGCTCAAAATTAGCCAGATTACTATTGGAAACATGTAGTATTTACTATAGTTGTTCTGAAGTTTTTAAAAAATAGAAAATTTGATTATATATTTCATATTTTCCTACTTAAACAGACAAATATTGATATTCTTTTTTACAGCAAACAAATATTGATATACTTGTCTTGAGCCGTGGAGCGTGAGGGTCCGTCATCTCGCTATGTCCATACTCGATATCCTGTGTGCTACTTGCGTGTGGGCTGTTGGAGTGTTGGTGCTGTTCGGCAGAGAATAAGATATTGGGTTGCTGAGCTGCGACGTGAGTACTAATTTTTTAAATATTTTTGGAGGGTAGTCTAGAGCGTGTTGAAGCCCCCCTACTAGACTCGCCACTGGATGAGATACTTCTATTCTTGTCAGCCTGCCTGAATGCACGAGAGCCTAGCTGTTGCTCAAAGACCGAATGCACAACCCACTGCAGCTCAGTCTATGAGAACAGCAGACCAGCAAGCCTGAGATGATGTGTTTCCAAAATAACTAAGTGTTGACTAATGCCTTAGTACTACCATGATTCAAATTTTGAGTTTTTTTCCTGTGTTTTTCTTTAAGCTGGCCCGCCCAACTATTTTGTTGTAGCTCGGCCACTGATCCAAATTAAATTCCATCCCATTCAAATCCTATAGCAATTTCTTTGTAGGATAGTTCTCTATCATTTAAATCCTATGTCACTCGTAAGAATAAATAAGCTTTATACTAGTATGTTGTAACTTGGCATCCAATCAATGTATATTACCCAAAGATAATAATATCTTTCTGTGAACACTAGACACAAATCTGAGCAGTATATACTCCATTTGCAAATCAATTCCATATCCCTAATCATAGTTTTCACTAGTACGGAGTAATTTGTAACTTTGCATTCGAACCAAGCAGTATATACTCCTTTTGGGAAGTTTTTGTATGCGTAGTTCAAATAATTCCCTGCTTGATCTAATTATGTAATATTGCTTGCTGCGATGATGAAGTGCTGCACATTCAGAAGAGTTTTATTTATGCGGATCAGTTAAACTGCAGCATGTCAAAATCTTTAATGTGTTAATTGAAAATCTGAAGCAAGAGATCCATTTTGAGTTTTTGATTTGGTGCAGGTTTCTCAAAGATTGACAAGTTGATGGAGGTTTGGGAGATCTACAGGTTGACGAAGATTATGAACGCCTACAATTAAGTCAGTGTAGTGACAATGGAATATGCCTTGTTTGTTGAACCTGGAGACTTGCTCTGCTCATTTTGGTGGTTGTTAAGTCAATGTATGCTCATGTTGGTTGTGTGGTGCATCAAGAAATAAATGCGTTTCTCCTTTTTTGGCACAACTTCGGCTTGGTTGTGTGGCACATCTAAAAACAAATATAAGCACTTCTTTTGTGGCACAACGTCTTTGTGATTGCTATGATTATTGAGTGAAGTTCAATACTTATGACGAGGCCTTTATGTAACTTCAATTGAGATGTATATATAAATTGCATGATACGTCCTGATTGCTTGAACATAGCGAATGGATGCTAAACTGGGAGATATGTTTCCCTTTGCTAGTGAAACAAACGTGATGGCATATTAATTGCCAGGCAAACAAGCTTCTGCAGGCAGTTCCACTGCCGGTATTTGTAGTCTCCCGTGCCTTGACCAATCTGCGGAGAGAACATTAACTGCCGGCAAATACATGTGCCAGGGCAGAAAAACTGCCGGGAATAGTTTATCTGCCGGGACAAGTAATCCCCGGCAGCCGTTCTCGTGGCAGTTCTGTCTGCTGGAAGAAATGCTATCCCGGCAGTTTCTCTGCCCTTTAAAGGGCTTTCTCCCGACCAATCTGCGGAGAGAACATTAACTGCCGGCAAATACATGTGCCAGGGCAGAAAAACTGCCGGGAATAGTTTATCTGCCGGGACAAGTAATCCCCGGCAGCCGTTCTCGTGGCAGTTCTGTCTGCCGGAAGAAATGCTATCCCGGCAGTTTCTCTGCCCTTTAAAGGGCTTTCTCCCGACAGATTACATGCTGTTGCATTGGTGTTGTGGTGTAGTGCCTTCATCTCCTCTTCCCCTTCCTTCCTCCTATTAGGACTAGGAAAGGGGAAAGCCTACTCCTAGTAGGAGTAGTAATCCCCCTTGGGGCACACCATGAAGGGCCGGCCGGCCCCCTCCTCCCCTCCTTTATATACTAGGGAGGGGGGCACCCCATAGACACACAAGTTGATTGTTTTAGCCGTGTGCGGTGCCCCTTTCCACAGATTTTCACCTCGGTCATATCATTGTAGAGCTTAGTCGAAGCCTTGCGTCGATAACTTCATCATCACCGTCATCATGCCGTCATGTTGGCCAAACTCTCCCTCGACCTCAGCTGGATCTAGAGTTCGTGGGATGTCACCGTGCTGAACGTGTACAGATCGCGGAGGTGCCATACCTTCGGTGCTAGGATTGGTCAGATCATGAAGACGTACGACTACATCAACCGCGTTGTCATAACGCTTCCGCTTACGGTCTACGAGGGTACATGGACAACACTCCCCCCTCTCGTTTCTATGCATCACCTAGATGGATCCTGCGTGTGCGTAGGATTTTTTTTTTGAAATTACTACGTTCCCCAATAGTGGCATCCAAGCCAGGTCTATGCGTAGATGTTATATGCACGAGTAGAACACAAAGGAGTTGTGGGCGTGGGTATATACATATTGCTTGCCGTCACTAGTTGATTCTTGATTCAGCGGTATTGTTGGATGAAGCGGCTCAGACCGACATTACGCGTATGCTTACGTGAGACTGGTTCTACCGACGTGCTTCGCACACAGGTGGCTAGTGGGTGTCTGTTTCTCCAACTTTAGTTGAACCGGATTCAATGAACAGGGTCCTTTCTGAAGATCAAAAAGCAATCACTGTACCACGTTGTGATTTTTGATGCGTAGGTAAGAACGGTTCTTGCTAAGCCCGTCGCAGCCACGTAAAACTTGCAACAACAAAGTAGAGGACGTCTAACTTGTTTTTGCGGGGCATGTTGTGATGTGATATGGTCAAGACATGATGCTAAATTTTATTGTATGAGATGATCATGTTTTGTAACAGAGTTATCGGCAACTGGCATGAGCCATATGGTTGTCGCTTTATTGTATGAAATGCAATCACCATGTAATTGCTCTACTTTATCCACTGGTACAATGACGTCCTAAACAAACGGTTTAAAACCCTTTTCCGCGACAGCATTTGGAACCGTCGCCAAGTGAGTGTGGCCAATAGGGGGGTCCTTCCCACACGACCCAGAAATCGTCAGGGATAGGCCCTCGTGGGACCTAGGCTGGGGCCGTGTGCGATCAGGTGAGGCATGGAAACCCAATCATTTCCGTAGGTATGTACATCCCACACGGTGAATCCTAGAAATCATTTCCGTAGGTATGTACATCCCACGTGGTGAATCCCATAAATCATTTTCGTAGGTATGTACATCCCACACGGTGAATCCCAGAAATCATTTCCGTAGGTATGTTCATCCCACACGGTGAATCCCAGAAATCATTTCCGTAGGTATGTACATCCCACACGGTGAATCCCAGAAAATCATTTCCGTAGGTATGTACATCGCACACAATTCTTTGTGTGGAAACGTGTGTGCAAGGTGGCCTAACGCAAACATTTCGCCGCCGGAAGCCATGTGTGATTGTTAGTTGATCGAACACGCCTACTTTCTAGAAACCGTGCGGGTTGTTTGAGTTCATCGCCCATGGTGCTGTCCGAGTAACCGTTTGCAATAGAAAAACCCAATAAGCAGGGTAATTAGCCTATTATTGATAATCCATGTACTAATCAAACTGATATTTCTTATAAAACACGCCAGATATTTCAGATCCATATAAAAGCAACCAGGATTTCATAATCGAATTACATCAGATAGCTTTGGCACTCAGTTATGCCATTACACAACAGCACCAAGTTTCACATGTAGCATAAAAAACCTTTGGAAAGTAGCATCATACACGGTAAATAGACAGATGAATCTCATCTGGGAAACTACAGAAGCAGAAGGCAAATATTGAGCCTTCAGTGATGTTGAATGTCCTTGCAACTTTAGGCCAGTGGCTATGGATAATTGCCCGCCCAACCTTCATCCTCTTCAGCAAGACTTCAATATTGTACCGTGGGTGTTGAATGAATACCTTCCTCGCCTCTTGACCATGCAGGTGGTTTGATAGGTAATCATCAGTGAACTGCTTTGGAAAGTACTGAAAACAAAGCTATGCATAAATTGCTGTTGTAAATTTTGAAATGGCGCAAGGGGTAAAAACAAGGTAAAAGAGTTGGTACCATCCTATAGTTGACTGATGTCTTCTTCATTGTGCAAATAAAGATCTTGCTGTTATTCATCGCAAGTTTCTTCATCCTAACAACCTTTCTAAGTTTCTTGACTTGACTGATATTCATGGACATCTCATTTCCTCATATGCAAAATGGGTCGAACAGTGGGTCTAAGCCTCTGACAGAAGGACCTACATGTGCAAGACCAAATTGTAAGAAACCTAAATATTATAATGATTCCTGCAACTGCAAAATAATGTGCTATTAGCCAAAGGATCCTGCTTGAACAAACCTCGATGGTAAACCACAGTGTCTCCCATTGTTTCCCTGCAACACACATAAGGAAGATCTTGATCAGGTTAACTGAGAGTTGCCATACTATCAGTAGAATATGTATTGAGTACAGCCAAATTCGATTGGTGTCACATGCATAACAATACAAAATTGTACCCACAGCAAATGAAAATCAAATTGCAGAACTGAACCAAACAGTTAAATGGACAGCAGACCAAATGAACCAAAATAGTTAACTGAGCACGACATTGCAGAATAGAAACATGTACTAGAAGATAAGACAATTAACAAAATAAAGAATGCTTGAGAACGGTACTACGAAATGTAGCAATTGTTGGACCAAAGTGTTAACTGAACATTACATTTCAGAGGACCAAACTGTTAACTGATCATCAGATTGCATATTAACATTACAGAGGACAAATCACTAGAAGGCACTGGTGGTGGCCTCGAGAAAACATCATGAACTGTATTTTAAAGTAGACAACCACGCGGCGGTGTCGACGATGGACTCGAAGATGAGGTGCTCCTCCAAGATCTGGCAGTCGACACACATGTCAGCCATATCGACCTCGTTCGTGTGTGCGGTCGCATGCTACTCAGCTTCATGTTATATTGCGTGTAAAATGGCTGTAGGCGGCTCTTAATTGGAGGAGGGGCAGTGATTTTGGTGGAAGGTGTCGCTCCGTTAGTCGGGGCATGTGGGACGGGAAAGGAGGAGGATGGTGTGGGTGGGGTGTGGATTACCTGACCATATCGACGAGGCCGCGCAGCAAGAAGAAGGGTCGGCGGTGAGGAGGCCACGCAGCAAGAAGAAGGATTGCCGGCGAGGAGGCGGCGCTGCAAGAAGAAGGGTCGCCGGCGAGGAGGCGGCGCTGCAAGGAGAAGGGTAGCCGGCGAGGAGGTGGCACTTCAAGAAGAAGGGTCGCCGGCGAGGAGGCTGAACTGCCAGTAAGAAGCAGTGAAGGTTTGAACTTGGAAAGCAAGGAGGAACAGTGGAAATGTGGCTTTTGGTAGGAGGGAGGGGGCGGGGAGATAGATATTTCCGCGACGGCAAACAAATTTCGCTCGGTGCCACGAGAAACTGACGCGCAAGTGTGGTTCAAGCGGGGCCGGTGGATTATAGACGACAAAGCTTCCTGCATAAGCCAGACAAGACGGTGCGCCAAGATATTTTATATCGCATCCCACACGATTCTTTCTAATAAACTGTTTGTGGTATACTTGATTTTTTCATTATGTTTTGAAAGACAAAATGGTGTTATGGAGGGAATGGATGGTGTTTGAATTGCTAGAACATTTACGTATAGTGAACGTGCAACTAGTACATGAGTATCATGTTTAAATTTGGAATTATTCCAGGTTTGTTTGGCATTTTTATGCATTAATTGAGTTTCTGGGCATTTAATGTGCATAATTCAAATTTGAACTACAAGCACAAGCTCCAATGCACCAAAGTTTGCTGAAAAATCACATGTGTCTTTGGGTGAATTTATAGGTCCCACGCAAGAACTGGGAACAAAATTCAACCATCTGGGTGTCGTGGCTCAGCCGGAATGATTTGGAAACTTGGTTTTTTAATTCCTGTAAATCCAAAAGACGGCTGAAAATCATGAAACTTGCCATGGTGTCATGACATGGCACCAACATGCTGCAGTAATTTTTTTGCCCGAGTTGAGACAAGCTTTGGTGTAAGCTTATTGCAAACCGGAGCTTCCCTCAAGAAGGCTCGTGGTTCCGAGAGGGAACGTGTCACCTCCGTGTGCGAAATGACATGCGTACACTGCCTTCTCCCGCCTTAATTTTTTTACACAGGAAGATTAGACCAAATAGAAGTATCGTGCTAAATTTTGGAATTATTCCATGTTCGTTTGGCCTTTTTATACATTAGTTGAGTTTTTGGGCATTTAATGTGCATAATTCAAATTTGAACTACAAGCACGTGCTCCAGTGCACCATAGTTGTTTGAAAAATCACATGTGTGTCCTTGGGTGAATTTCGAGGTCCCATGCTAGGGATGGGAGTGAAATTCAAACATCTGGGTGTCGTGGCTCGGCCAGAAAGATTGATAAACTTGGTTTTTTAATTCCTGTAATTCCAAAACACGCCTGAAAATCATGAAACTTGGCATGGTCTCATGACATGGCACGAACATGCTGCAGTAATTTGTTTGGCCGAATTGGGACAAGCTTTGGTGTAATATTCTTGAAAACCGGAGCATCCCTCAAGAAGGCTCGTGGTTCCGAGAGGGAACGTGTCACCTCCGTATGCGAAACGACATACGTACACTACCTTCTCCCGCCTTAATTTTTTTGCACATCCAGATTAGACCAAGTAGAAGTACAATGCTAATTTTTGGAATTATTCCGGGCTCGTTTGGCCTTTTTATACATTAATTGAGTTCTGGGCATTTAATGTGCATAATTAAAATTTGAACTAAAAGCACATGCTCCAGTGCACCAAAGTTGTTTGAAAAATCATATGTGTGTCCTTGGGTGAATTTCTAGGTCCCATGCAAGAGATGGGAGTGAAATTCAAACATCTGGGCGTCGTGGCTTGGCCGGAAAGATTGAGAAACTTGGTTTTTTAATTCCTCTAATTTCAAAACACGCCTGAAAATCATGAAACTTGGCATGGTGTCATAACATGGCACCAACATGCTGCGGTAATATTTTTAGCCGAATTGGGACAAGCTTTGGTGTAAGCTTCTTGCAAACCGGAGCTTCCCTCAAGAAGGCTCGTGGTTCCGAGAGGGAACGTGTCACCTTCGTGTGTGAAACGACATACGTACACTGCCTTCTCCTGCCTTATTTTTTTACACAGCCAGATTAGACCAAATAGAAGTACCGTGCTAAATTTTGAAATTATTCCGGGATCTCTTTGCCTTTTTATACATTAATTGAGTTTGTGGGCATTTAATGTGCATAATTCAAATTTGAACTACAAGCACATGCTCCAGTGCACCAAAGTTGTTTAAAAAATCACATGTGTGTCCTTGGGTGAATTTCTAGGTCCCATGTAAGAGATGGGAGTGAAATTCAAACATCTGGACGTTGTGGCTCGACCGGAAAGATTGAGAAACTTGGTTTTCTAATTCCTGTAATTCTAAAACACGCCTGCAAATCATGAAACTTGGCATGGTGTCATGACATGGCACCAACTTGCTGTGGTAATTTTTTTGCCCGAATTGGGACAAGCTTTGGTGTAAGCTTATTGCAAACCGGAGCTTCCCTCAAGAAGGTTCGTGGTTCCGAGAGGGAACGTGTCACCTCCGTGTGTGAAACGGCATACGTACACTGCCTTCTCCCGCCTTAATTTTTTTACACAGCCGAATTAGACCAAATAGAAGTACCGTGCTAAATTTTGAAATTATTCCGGGTTCATTTGGCCTTTTTTATACATTAATTGAGTTTCTGGGCATTTAATGTGCATAATTCAAATTTGAACTACAAGCACATGCTCCAGTGCACCAAAGTCGTTTGAAAAATCACATGTGTGTCCTTGGGTGAATTTCTAGGTCCCATGCAAGAGATGGGAGTCAAATTCAAACATCTGGGCGTCGTGGCTCAGCCGGAAAGATCGTGAAACTTGGTTTTTTAATTCCTGTAATTCCAAAACACGCCTGAAAATCATGAAACTTGGCATGGTGTCATGACATGGCACCAACTTGCTGCGGTAATTTTTTTGCCCGAATTGGGACAAGCTTTGGTGTAAGCTTCTTGCAAACCGGAGCATCCCTCAAGAAGGCTCGTGGTTCCGAGAGGGAACGTGTCACCTCCGTGTGCGAAACGGCATACGTACACTGCCTTCTCCCGCCTTAATTTTTTTACACAGCCAGATTAGACCAAATAGAAGTACCGTGCTAAATTTTGAAATTATTCTGGGTTCATTTGGCCTTTTTTATACATTAATTGAGTTTCTGGGCATTTAATGTGCATAATTCAAATTTGAACTACAAGCACATGCTCCAGTGCACCAAAGTTGTTTGAAAAATTACATGTGTGTCCTTGGGTGAATTTCTAGGTCCCATGCAAGAGATGGGAGTCAAATTCAAACATCTGGGCGTCGTGGCTCGGCCGGAAAGATCGTGAAACTTGGTTTTTTAATTCCTGTATTTCCAAAACACGACTGAAAATCATGAAACTTGGCATGGTCTCATGACATGGCACCAACATGCCGTGGTAATTTTTTTGTCCGATTTGCGAAGGCGCACACATTAACAATCAACAAAGTCAGTTTGGAACAAGTGTTGCCACGTTACAAATCAGAAACGCAAGTATTATTGAAACCATGGGCGTTCGACCTACCAATTACGTGCGTCCACGCGTCCCCTTTTTTTATTGGCTAGGAGGTGCCGTGCGGGGTAGCTATTTGAGTACGGGAGGCGTGCGATCAGACCCCTGCGCGTGCTCATCGGGGGGAGAGCCCTTTTGACCGCTACCCGCCGTGCACCTCCCTCCCAACATCTCCATTAATGGTGCCCGAGCACCTGTTCTACGGCGTGGCTATATGTCTCACTGGACTGAGATTTAAGATAGAAAAATGAAAATCTGAAAAGAAAGTTTTGCACGGATCTTGATGTAAGATCTGACGGACCTATATAGCATCGACTGCAACTTATAGCAAGCATGATGAATATAAGGATGATGACATTGGATAATAATTGTCTTACATATTTATAAACATAATTAAAAAAGCCACATGCGGCAATGCCCTATATACACAAGGGCAAAAGAAGAAGGAAGCCACAACAGGAACTAATCTCCGCGGCGGGTGGCGACGAGCTCTTTCTTGTCCTCAAGATGCTGGTTGAGAGCATCCACGGATTCCTCCACCAGCCTTCTGCGCTCGATGCGCAGCATGGCATTCTCGTCCATAAGTTTCTTGACGATGATGCCAGTCCTCTTCGACAAGGCACTGCTCTGCTCTTGCTGCTCCGCACTTCCAACGATCTTCGCCCTTAGCAGGTCACACTCGGCCCGGAGCTTCGCATTGCTTTCATTTAGTTGCCGGATGACGTCGGTAGAATGTTCAAACGAGGCTTGCAGGTCATCCAGCAACCTCGCCCACCTAGAGATCTGATCCATCTGCTTGAGGACGAGGGCACGCATGCACCTGTAAGAGTCATCGCCTGCCTGCGAGGAAATTTCCCAGGCCGCCGCAGTGTGGGAGGACATCTCTGCTGCATTCGTGGCGCGGCGGGACATCTCTTCTGCTTCCGCGGCGCGGCACGACCAGTCTGCTGCATCGACGGTGCGGCGGGTCCTCCGTGCTGCTTCGGCAGCATGGCGGGACCTCTTTGCTGCTACGGTCGTGCGGCGGGACATGTTGGCTGCTATCGCGGCGAGGCGGGACATCTCTCGTGCTCCCGTTTCTAGGCTCGCCTCTTCCTAGGCGCAATCTCTTGACCCTGAACTCACGCTGGCCATGGCGGACGCAAGGGAACGATGATGAATGACTTGTTTGTTTTTGACTTTTTGTGGATGAGGAGTTGAGGAGGAATGTGCAGTCATCTTGGAGTAGTAGTATTTATAACCGCGTAGTAATACACTCCTAAGTGGGAAACCGTTTAGGTTTTGATTGGTTTGTACAGGTTCGCAATTTGGAATGTGACGGGACGCATGCTCAAAATTTACTGACGGTTATAAGTGCGGCACTATTCCCAGAAGGCGTAACATGGGCACGTATGCCTTCTCAGCCGCGTACGTGGCGTTTGCACCATAGCGTGCACCGCAATAGGCAATGTCAGCACACGTCTTTTAATTAGAATGGGTATGCCCGTCTAGCGCACACACGTTGATCTATCTAACTGTTCCAGTTTGTTGTGGCTAATCGCAAACCGTTCATCCATGTGAAGTGTATGCCATCAATCGCAGACACTTTGATCTGGCTTACCCATTTCTGTTATGTTGCCTAATCGCAAACAATTAATCCTTCTGAAGCGTATGCCCTTAATCACATACACCTTGATCTGGCTGACCATTTCTTTTGTGTTGCCTAATCACAAACAGTTCATCCGAGTGAACCGTATGATGTATATCACACACACCTTCATCTGGCTGCCCGTTTCTTTTGTGTTGCCTAATCACAAACAGTTCATCCGAGTGAACCTTAGGCTCCATATCGCACACGCCTTCATCAGGCTTCCCGTTTCTTTTGTTCCGCCTCATCGCAAATAGTTCATTGGACTGAACCGTATGCCCTGGATCGCACACGCAACTAAAATCCGAACCGTGTTTGATGCATCCTCCATAGCAAATGTTTTCACCTTTTTTGACGGTTCTCATACAACACCGTTTGTGATTATGGCATCACACACAGTTTCTCGAAGGGTCTCTGATCGTAGTGTCGTGTTAGCAGCATCCTGCAGTAGTGATCACTAAGCGGTAGCGATAGTCGTAGAAGCAATAGTTGGCGAGATGACAACGATGCTTCGATGGAGATCAAGGTGTCAAGCTGGTGACGATGGTGATCATGACGGTGCTTTGAAGGTGGAGATCAAAGGCACAAGATGATGATGGCCATATCATATCACTTATATTTATTGCATGTGATGTTTATCCTTTATGCATCTTATTTTGCTTAGTTCAGCGGTAGCATTATAAGATGATCTCTCACTAAATTTTAAGGTTTAAGTGTTCTCCCTTAGTATGCATAGTTGCTACAGTTCGTCATGCCGAGACACCACGTGATGATCGGGTGTGATAAGCTCTACGTTCAAATACAACGGGTGCAAGCCAGTTTTGCACACGCAGAATACTCGGGTTAAACTTGACGAGCCTATCAGATGCAGATATGGCCTCGTAACACTGAGACCGAAAGGTCGAGCGTGAATCATATAGTAGATATGATCAACATAGTGATGTTCACCATTGAAAACTACTCCATCTCACGTGATGATCAGACATGGTTTAGTTGATATGGATCACGTGATCACTTAGAAGATTAGAGGGATGTCTATCTAAGTGGGAGTTCTTAAGTAATATGATTAATTGAACTTTAATTTATCATGAACTTAGTACCTGATAGTATTTTGCATGTCTATGTTGTTGTAGATAGATGGCCCGTGCTGTTGTTCCGTTGAATTTTAACGCGTTCCTAGAGAAAGCTAAGTTGAAATATGATGGTAGCAATTACATGGTCTGGGTCCGT
Organism: Triticum urartu; assembly: GCF_056163025.1. Classification (NCBI taxonomy): domain Eukaryota; kingdom Viridiplantae; phylum Streptophyta; class Magnoliopsida; order Poales; family Poaceae; genus Triticum; species Triticum urartu. The sequence continues at coordinate 234,769,890 of NC_141878.1, forward strand.
AACTTGAGGATTATCCTCATTGCTGCACAGAAGAATTACGTCCTGGAAGCACCGCTAGGTCACAAATCCGCTGCAGGAGCAACACCAGATGTTATGAACGTCTGGTAGAGCAAAGCTGATGACTACTCGATAGTTCATTGTGCCATGCTTTACGTCTTAGAACCGGGACTTCAACGACGTTTCGAACGTCATGGAGCATATGAGATGTTCCAGGAGTTGAAGTTAATATTTCAAGCTAATGCCCGGATTGAGAGATATGAAGTCTCCAATAAGTTCTGCAGCTGCAAAATGGAGGAGAATAGTTCTGTCAGTGAACATATACTCAGAATGTCTGGGTACCACAACCACTTGACTCAGCTGGGAGTTAATCTTCCTGATGATAGTGTCATTGACAGAGTTCTTCAATCACTGCCACCAAGCTACAAGAGCTTTGTGATAAACTATAATATGCAAGGGATGGATAAGACAATTCCCGAGCTCTTCGCAATGCTAAAAGCTGCAGAGGTAGAAATCAAGAAGGAGCATCAAGTGTTGATGGTCAACAAGACCACCAGTTTCAAGAAAAAGGGTAAAGGGAAGAAGGGGAACTTCAAGAAGAACGGCAAGCAAGTTGCTGCTCAACTGAAGAAGCCCAAGTCTGGACCTAAGCCTAAGACTGAGTGCTTCTACTGCAAAGGGACTGGTCACTGGAAGCGGAACTGCCCCAAGTATTTAGCGGAGAAGAAGGATGGCAAAGTGAAAGGTATATTTGATATACATGTTATTGATGTGTACCTTACTAATGCTCGCAGTAGCGCCTGGGTATTTGATACTGGTTCTGTTGCTAATATTTGCAACTCGAAACAGGGGCTACGGATTAAGCGAAGATTAGCTAAGGACGAGGTGACGATGCGCGTGGGAAATGGTTCCAAAGTCGATGTGCTTGCCGTCGGCACGCTACCTCTACATCTACCTTCAGGATTAGTTTTAGACCTAAATAATTGTTATTTGGTGCCAGCGTTGAGCATGAACATTATATCTGGATCAAGTTTGATGCGAGGCGGTTATTCATTTAAATCAGAGAATAATGGTTGTTCTATTTATATGTGTAATATCTTTTATGGTCATGCACCCTTGATGAGTGGTCTATTTTTACTAAATCTTGATAGTAGTGATACACATGTTCATAGTATTGAATCCAAAATATATAAGTTTAATAATGATAGTGCAACTTATTTGTGGCACTGCCGTTTAGTTCATATTGGTGTAAAGCACATGAAGAAACTCCATGCTGATGGGCTTTTAGAATCACTTGATGCTTGCGAACCATGCCTCATGGGCAAGATGACTAAGACTCCGTTCTCGAGAACAATGGAGCGAGCAACACACTTGTTGGAAATAATACATAGTGATGTATGCGGTCCGATGAGTGTTGATGCTCGTGGCGGGTATCGTTATTTTCTTACCTTCACAGATGATTTGAGCAGATATGGGTATATCTACTTGATGAAACATAAGTCTGAAACATTTGAAAAGTTCAAAGAATTTCAGAGTGAAGTGGAAAATCATCGTAACAAGAAAATTAAGTTTCTACGATCTGATCGTGGAGGTGAATATTTGAGTTATGAGTTTGGTCTTCATTTGAATCAATGCAGAATAGTTTCGCAACTCACGCCACCTGGAACACCACAGCGTAATGGTGTGTCCGAATGTCGTAACCGCACTTTATTAGATATGGTGCGATCTATGATGTCTCTTACTAATTTACCGCTATTGTTTTGGGGTTATGCTTTAGAGACGGTTGCATTCACGTTAAATAGGGCACCATTGAAATCCGTTGAGATGCCACCTTATGAACTGTGGTTTAGCAAGAAACCCAAGTTGTCGTTTCTTAAAGTTTGGGGCTGCGATGCTTATGTGCAAAAGCTTCAACCTGATAAGCTCGAACCCAAATCGGAGAAATGTGTCTTCATAGGATACCCAAAGGAGACTGTTGGGTACACCTTCTATCACAGATCCGAAGGCAAGATATTCATTGCTAAGAATGGATCCTTTCTAGAGAAGGAGTTTCTCTCGAAAGAAGTGAGTGGGAGGAAAGTAGAACTTGATGAGGTAACTATACCTGCTCCCTTATTGGAAAGTAGTTCATCGCAGAAATCAGTTCCAGTGATTCCTACACCAATAAGTGAGGAAGCTAATGATGATGATCATCAAACTTTTGATCAAGTTACTACCGAACCTCGTAGGTCAACCAGAGTAAGATCCGCACCAGAGTGGTACGGTAATCCTGTTCTGGAGGTCATGTTACTTGACCATGACGAACCTACGAACTATGAGGAAACGATGATGAGCCCAGATTCCGCAAAATGGCTTGAGGCCATGAAATCTGAGATGGGACCCATGTATGAGAACAAAGTGTGGACTTTGGTTGACTTGCTCGATGATCGGCAAGCCATAGAGAATAAATGGATCTTCAAGAAGAAGACTGACGCTGATGGTAATGTTACTGTCTACAAAGCTCGACTTGTTGCAAAAGGTTTTTTTACAAGTTCAAGGAGTTGATTACGATGAGACCTTCTCACCCGTAGCGATGCTTAAGTCCGTCCGAATCATGTTAGAAATTGCTGCATTTTATGATTATGAAATTTGGCAAATGGATGTCAAAACTGCATTCCTTAATGGATATCTTAAAGAAGAGTTGTATATGATGCAACCAGAAGGTTTTGTCGATCCAAAAGGTGGTAACAAAGTGTGCAAGCTCCAGCGATCCATTTATGGACTGGTGCAAGCCTCTCAAAGTTGGAATATACGCTTTGATAGTGTGATCAAAGCATATGGTTTTATACAGACTTTTGGAGAAGCCTGTATTTACAAGAAAGTGAGTGGGAGCTCTGTAGCATTTCTGATATTATTTGTGGATGACATATTGTTGATCGGAAATGATACTGAATTTCTGAATAGCATAAAAGGATACTAGAATAAGAATTTTTCAATGAAAGACCTTGGTGAAGCTGCTTATATATTGGGCATCAAGATTTATGGAGATAGATCAAGACACTTAATTGGACTTTCACAAAGCACATACCTTGATAAAGTTTTTAAGAAGTTCAAAATGCATCAAGCAAAGAAAGGGTTCTTGCCTGTGTTACAAGGTGTGAAGTTGAGTCAGACTCAATGCCCGACCACTACAGAAGATAGAGAGAAAATGAATTCCCTATGCTTCAGCCATAGGTTCTATCATTTATGCAATGCTGTGTACCAGACCTGATGTGTGCCTCGCTATTAGTTTACCAGGGAGGTACCGAAGTAATCCAGGAGTGGATCACTGGACAACAGTCAAGAACATCCTGAAATACCTGAAAAGGACTAAGGATATGTTTCTCGTTTATGGAGGTTACAAAGAGCTCGTCGTAAATGGTTACGTCGATGCAAGCTTTGACACTGATCCGGATGACTCTAAGTCACAAACCGGATACATATTTTTATTGAATGGTGGAGCTGTCAGTTGGTGCAGTTCCAAGCAGAGCGTCGTGGCGGGATCTATGTGTGAAGCGGAGTACATAGATGCCTTGGAAGCAGCAAATGAAGGAGTCTAGATGAAGGAGTTCATATCCAATCTAGGTGTCATACCTAGTGCATCGGGTCCAATGAAAATCTTTTGTGACAACACTGGTGCAATTGCCTTGGCAAAGGAATCCAAATTTAACAAGAGAACCAAGCACATAAAAAGACGCTTCACTTCCATCCGCGATCAAGTCAAGGAGGGAGACATAGAGATTTGCAAGATACATACGGATCTGAATGTTGCAGACCCCTTGACTAAGCCTCTCTCTCACGAGCAAAACATGATCAGCACCAAGACTCCATGGGTGTTAGAATGATTACTATGTAATCTAGATTATTGACTCTAGTGCAAGTGGGAGACTAAAGGAAATATGCCCTAGAGGAAATAATAAAGTTGTCATTTATATTTCCTTATATCATTATAAATGTTTATTATTCATGCTAGAATTGTATTAACCAGAAACTTAGTACATGTGTGAATACATAGACAAAATGAGTGTCACTAGTATGCCTCTACTTGACTTGCTCGTTAATCAAAGATGGTTAAGTTTCCTAGCCATGGACAAAGAGTTGTCATTTGATGAACGGGATCACATCATTAGAGAATGATGTGATTGACTTGACCCATCCGTTAGCTTAGCACGATGATCATTTAGTTTACTTCTATTGCTTTCTCGATAACTTATACATGTTCCTATGACTATGAGATTATGCAACTCCCGAATACCGGAGGAACACTTAGTGTGCTATCAAACATCACAACGTAACTGGGTGACTATAAATATGCTCTACAGGTATCTCCAATGATGTTTGTTGAGTTGGCATAGATCGAGATTAGGATTTGTCATTCTGATTGTCGGAGAGGTATCTCTGGGCCCTCTCGGTAATGCACATCACTATAAGCCTTGCAAGCAATGTGACTATTGAGTTAGTTACGGGATGTTGCATTATGGAACGGGTAAAGAGACTTGCCAGTAACGATATTGAACTAGGTATTGAGATACCGACGATCAAATCTCGGGCAAGTAACATACCGATGACAAAGGGAACAACGTATGTTGTTATACGGTTTGACCGATAAAGATCTTCGTAGAATATGTAGGAACCAATATGAGCATGCAGGTTCCGCTATTAGTTATTGACCGGAGATGAGTGTCGTTCATGTCTACATAGTTCTTGAACCCGTAGGATCCGCACGCTTAACGTTCGGTGACGATCGGTATTATGAGTTTATGTGTTTTGATGTACCGAAGGTAGTACGGAGTCCCGGATGTGATCACGGACATGATGAGGAGTCTCGGAATGGTCGAGAGATGAAGATTGATATATTGGAAGGTTATGTTTGGACACCGAAAAGGTTTCGGATGAGTTCGGGCATATACCGGAGTACCGGGGGGTGTTACCGGAACCCCCGGGGGCTATATGGGCCTACATGGGCTTTAGTGGGAGAGAGAGGAGGCAGCCAAGAGGTGGGGGCGTGCCCTCCCAAGCCCAATCCGAATTGGGAGGGGGCCGGGCCCCCTTTCCTTCCTCTCCTCTTCCCCTTCCTTCCCCCTCCTATTAGGACTAGGAAAGGGGGGAAACCTAGTCCTAGTAGGAGTAGGAGGGGGGGTTACCGGAACCCCCGGGGGCTATATGGGCCTACATGGGCTTTAGTGGGAGAGAGAGGAGGCAGCCAAGAGGTGGGGGCGCGCCCTCCCAAGCCCAATCCGAATTGGGAGGGGCCGGCCCCCCTTTCCTTCCTCTCCTCTTCCCCTTCCTTCCGCCTCCTATTAGGACTAGGAAAGGGGGGAAACCTAGTCCTAGTAGGAGTAGGAATCCCCCCTTGGGGCGCACCATGAAGGGCCGGCCGGCCCCCTCCTCCCCTCCTTTATATACGGAGGAGGGGGGCACCCCATAGACACACAAGTTGATTGTTTTAGCCGTGTACGGTGCCCCCTCCACAGATTTCCACCTCGGTCATATCGTTGTAGAGATTAGGTGAAGCTCTGCGTCAGTAACTTCATCATCACCGTCATCATGCCATCGTGCTGGCGAAACTCTCCCTCGACCTCAGCTGGATTGAGAGTTCGTGGGACGTCACTGAGCTGGACGTGTGCAGACCGTGGAGGTGCCGTACCTTCGGTGCTAGGATCGGTCGGATCATGAAGATGTACGACTACATCAACCGTGTTGTCATAACGCTTCCGCTTACGGTCTACGAGGGTACATGGACAACACTCTCCCCTCTCGTTGCTATGCATCACCTAGATGGATCTTTCGTGTGCGTAGGAATTTTTTGAAATTACTGCGTTCCCCAACACTTATGCCACGATCTGTGGGCCACCCACGTCTCACGTTCACATGGCGGTAACTGCCATTCCACTGGCTTTTCGATCCCAGCCGTTTTCGCCATGTATGATGCATGCATTGCGCAGGGTTGGTGGCGGATGCGGAGGATACGGGAGTGAGCACCATGGTGACACGCCTCCAACATATCTACTTTTCCTAACACTTCTCCTCTTGTTTTGGACTCTAATTTGCATGATTTGAATGAAACTAACCCTGGACTGACGCTGTTTTCAGCAGAACTATCATGGTGTTGTTTTTGTGCAGAAATAAAAGTTCTCGGAATGGAACGAAACTTTGCTTGGAATTTTTATACAATAAACAAGAATTTCTGGAGCCAAGACCTACCGGAGAGGGGCACCTAGGTGGGCACAACCCACCAGGGCGCGCCCCCTCTCCTGGTGTGCCAGGTGTGTTGTCCCCACCTGGTGGCCCCGCAGACCCCGACGCTATAAAATCCTATTTTTCCAGAAAAAAAATCGGGGAGAAGGAATTATCGTGATCCACGAGACGAAGCCGCCATCAACTCCTGTTCTTCATCGGGAGGCCAGATCTGGAGTCCATTTGGGGCTCCGGAGAGGGGGGTCTTCGTTCTTTGTCATCACCAACCCTTCTCCATCGCCAATTCCATGATGCTCCCCACCGGGAGTGAGTAATTCCTTCGTAGGCTCACTGGTCGGTGAGGAGTTGGATGAGATTCATCATGTAATCAAGTTAATTTTGTTAGGGCTTGTTCCCTAGTATCCACTATGTTCTAAGGTTGATGTTGCTATGACTTTGCCATGCTTAATGCTTATCACTTTGGGCCTGGGTGCCATTATTTCAGATCTGAAACGTTTATGTTATCACCATTATATCCATGTTCTAGATCCGATCTTGCAAGTTATAGTCACCTACTACGTGTTATGATCTGGCAACCCGGAGTGACAATAGTGAGGACCACTCCCGGTGATGACCGTAGTTTGAGGAGTTCATGTATTCACTGTGTGTTAATGCTTTGTTCCGGTTCTCTATTAAAAGGAGGCCTTAATATCCCTTAGTTTCCAATAGGACCCCGCTGCCACGGGAGGGTAGGACAAAAGATGTCATGCAAGTTCTTTCCATAAGCATGTATGACTATTTACGGAATACATGCCTACATTATATTGATGAACTTGAGCTAGTGCCGTATCGCCCTAGGTTATAACTGTCTCATGATGAATATCATCCAACAAGTCACTGATCCAATGCCTATGAATTTATCCTATATTGATCTTGCTAAGTTACTATTGCTATCATCACTGTTACACTTGCTACAAAACTATTGATATCACTGTTACCGTTACTGTTGCCACTATTATCAAAACTATCATACTACTTTTCCACTGATCACTTTGCTGCAGATAGTTAATCTCTAGGTGTGGTTGAATTGACAACTCAGTTGCTAATACCTTCAAATATTCCTTGGCTCCCCTTGTGTCGAACCTATAAATTTGGGTTGAATACTCTACCCTCGAAAACTATTGTGATCCCCTGTACTTGTGGGTTATTAAGACCTTTTTCTGGTGCCGTTGCCAGGGAGCATAGCTATATTTGTTGATTCACTTGGGATTATTATCAATTTATCACTATGAAGAATCTGAAGGATGCTAAGACTATGATCTTTCCCTCAAATACGAGGGGAGGTAAGGAACTGCCATCCAGTTCTGCTTTAGATTCACCTTCTGTTATAAGTAAACTTGCAACACCACCACATGCTATTAATTCTGATATGTCGCAAGTTATTGATGATACTACTTCTACTATGGATAATGCCTATGATGATGCTAGTACCTTGCTTGATAATGATGATGTGCCACTTGGTGAATTTCTTGATAAACAAATTGCTAGAGTAATACAACATGATATTGTTGAATCTGATGATGAGCTTGAAACTGAATCTCTTGAAACACCTGCTAGAACTAGCCCTCCTAGATATGAACTGCCTAAGGTATCGGAAGGTTATGTTATGAATGAGGAGACAACTAGAGATATTCTTGCTTGTAAGGATAGAGATGATCTAGAGAAATTATTATGCAAGTTTAAAGAAAAATCTCTGAATGCTAGAATGCAATATGATCCTAAGTTTCCTACTTCACCTATCTTTATATATGATAAGAATTATGAATTCTCTGTCGACCCAGAGTTGATTACTTTGGTTGAATCTGACCCTTTCCATGGTTATGAAACTGAAACTGTTGTGGCACATCTTACTAAGTTGAATGACGTAGCCACCCTTTTTACTCATGATGAGAAAACTCGCTATTAGTTTATTCTCAAATTATTTCCTTTCTCATTAAAGGGTGATGACGGTGTCCTGGACTAGGGGGTACTCATCACATCGTCTCCCAATCAGTTGGATTGGGCCGAGGACCCCCATGGCCGCATACTCATGGGCCAGTTCGTACAGCTGCCGCATACAAGGAAGATTCCACAAGACTTGGCGATCAAGACAAGGACTCCACCCCACCGACGTATTCGGCTAGGACTCTTGTTATCCTAGGCCTCTGGTGCATTATATAAACCAAGGCCAGGCTAGTCGATAGAACATACAGAACAACAATCATACCATAGGCTAGCTTCTAGGGTTTAGCCTCTCCGATCTCATGGTAGATCTACTCTTGTACTACCCATATCATCAATATTAATCAAGTAGGACGTAGGGTTTCACCTCCATCAAGAGGGCCCGAACCTGGGTAAAACTTTGTGTCCCCTGCCTCCTGTTACCATTGATCCTAGACGCACAGTTCGGGACCCCCTACCCGAGATCCGCCGGTTTTGACACCGACATTGGTGCTTTCATTGAGAGTTCCGCTGTGTGATCGACAAAAGGATCGATGGATCGCCTGCAGATCAACTGCGACTTCGGCGTCTTCGTCACCAGCTTGACTGGTCACCTTGGTTCGACCAAGGACTGCGCCCTATCTCCGATCGTCATGTTCGGATGAGGGCCTTCATCAACTTCAACTCTGATCTCTATCAAGATCATGGAGGAATCATCCAGGGATCCCGGGGGCTCAACGTCAACATTGCCCTCGGGCAACCGTGCTGTTTTTCTGGACAGCGAACTTGTATCCACCACCACCGCCTCCTCAAGTGTCGTTTTAACGATTTCTTTGGTAGGATTGTGCGGAATTGGGTCTACAACAACCCTGGAAAATTTCGTCGTGTTCCGATGGAGGAATCTCTAGAAATCCGCGATATACCGGAGCCCTGTCAAATCTGGACGGGAATCTAGACGAGTTTAGGGCGTGGTGTCCAGCTTCTAGCTCGGACGTCCTTTGGAAGATCCAACCGTTGATCGGCTGCGGAATTCCTATATCTACCCCCTCCGAATTTCAGCTCGATCCGACCATCCAAACTCCGGGAACCTTCCGATTAGTGCATCACTTTTCAGATCTGTTTTCTGCACGAAAACGAATCCGACCCGAGTTCGTCTTTTTTATGAACGGGATTTTGGACATCCTTTTTGAAGGAAGGTTTGTATGGGGTATTGTGTTTTGTTCCCGAACACATCCCACTAATTTTAAAATCTTTTGAAGATGATCTTCAATATCATGCTGGTGTCAAACCAGTCCGGCAATATTGCTCCACGGTTGCCGACCTGCGCTAGACACGTCGTCACTTTATTGAGCCGAGCTCAACTTCTTCGGATCATCACCTTGGCAAGCTGAACAACAGTTCGGCATCGCAAAGAATAAATCATCACCAACATCGCCGCCCCACGGGTTACACGAAGCGGGCACACCGGCATCACCGCATGGTCACTTCATCAAGCCGACATTGACCACGTCACGACCTGCATCGGCAGGGCCGCACTATTGCTCCTCCGAGCCGGTGTCCATCACGCCGACCTACTTCAACATCTCGGCTGGACCAGGGGCTTCATCATCTCTTCATCAACCTACTCCGGTAACGGGTGTGCGGATCGAGTCCCAATTTTGGGAATCACCTTCCTTCGAATGGCTACAACAAATAAACCAGGTGTTATTAATCCCAGTTTTTTTATTTGGGTTCATTTTTTCCAAGGAATTATTACTCTCGTTTGTCCATCATATGTACACAGGTCTATCAAATGGTGGCCGCATTAACGACGGTCGCATGGTGGTTCGATCAGTTTCCGTACATAGTCCGGCGAACCCCGCATCCGGAGCTCGGACCGACCTGTGAATTCAGGCTTTGCTACGCCTTTACTACATCACGCCGACGCCCTGCATCGACATTGACTTCGGCGCCAGGCCATATTTCTTCTATTACTCACTTTGCATAAATTATTTATTATGCAATGATTTTTTTAATTATTATTATTACTATTATCTCTGGTTTGCACTATTTTATGTGGCACAGGAAAATGATCCAGTAGGACTATATCCTTTGGCGTCACCTCGGCTGGACGGGGGGCTTCGTCAACACTTCATTACCCCATGCCGGGGACTTCGGCATCACTCTGCCAGCCTGCGTTGACTGTGCTATGTCACCACTTCGGAGTGCCGAGCTCCTTGCTCCGCCACCTCAGGACCGGCTTGGGGGATGGCACCTTGTCCCGCATCAAGCTCGGACCGCGTCATCAATACCGAACACATTAACCAGCTAAGTTGCCTTCATGCTCAAAGTTTTAAAATTTTTACTTGTGTTCGGTTCGTCCAAGCATTATACTTTTTTGGAAAAAAGTTGCTTGTAAAATTTTTTCCTTGTCCAAACTTTGTTTGTGACACACAAATTCAAGGACCCAATTCACTTGGGGGCTTCCTTTATGAAGCTTTTCCTCTTGCATATGATTATACTTGTACGGCTTCGTTCCTTCTTCATGTATTATGCCACAATATGCACCATATTGACTTAAGCGATTTGCAAGCTGGGTTGCCTCGCTCCTATGTTTACCCCTACGTTCCCGATTGTTCGGCTAGGGAGTAAAGGGAGCACCTCTGCGATTGTCACGATCGGGTCACCCGAGCCGGACCTCAGACTGGGTGAAGCCGAAAGCTAGCGCTCTTATAGTTTTCAATGATGGTCGGCACACAACGGAACTCATGAGTACAAAAAATCTATTGCACAAGTCTCATAGTAATAATGAGCACCGAAGAAAGGTATCGGTGGGAGTACTATTTTCTTCGAAGATGCTTCTTACACTTTGCAGTAATATAGCATAAGTTCCCTGAGCGCGCTTTGTCTGTTACAGCCTTATGGCCTGATTGCCTGGTTATTGGAAACACCGTCGATATTCTCGGCAGATGGAGTACATAGCACTTTTCGGTCCTTGATCGAAGAGGGAGAAGCCGACGGTCGGTTAAGACGCGTTTAAAGTTCGGTTGAACATAGATATGATATAAGTACTTCGGTACATGGAATCATTCTTTTACTCAAGTCACTTGGGGGCTCTTAAGTTTATTTGAGCCGTTTTATAATAAGTGTTCTTCTTCTTAGTCGTTGCAAAGTTTTATTATTATTATTATTTATCACTCCTTTTTTCGACGCGAGTGTGCGGTCACTAGCTGGGGAGCCTAATTTCTCTCTCAAAGCCGCTAGAGTTTAGTTTGCTAAACTGGCCTAATGAGAAGTACTCCGCCCTCGGGATAGGAGATTGAAGCCGTAGGCTGACCCGCTCGAAGTCTTGAGATAGGATGTATCATGTTAAAGCACGACAGAAGCACTTCTTTTTTCTAAGACCAATTTTCGGATTGGCACCGAACACTTGATCTTGTTTGGACGTCATGTTTTTACTGATGTTTCTTGGTTTTCCAAGCTTTTTGGCACTTTTAAACTATTTGTGCTTTTCCAGCATTAGTCTCGCAGTGCAACGCCGGACACCTTTAGGGATTCGGCAAAAACATTCTCAGATATTGCTATATATGCATCGGTTTCGAATTGTGTCTTCGGTCAATAGTTGGGTTGCCCGGCTCCTGCACTTGCTTCCTACGTTCCGTTTTGTTCGGCTAGGCATGCAAAGGGAGAACCACTACGATTGTGCTTCCAGCTCACATGGTTAAGCACCTCAGTGGAGAAAGCCGAAAACTGACTGTCACAATAAGCGTAAACTGGTCAGCGATCCGATGACTATGTTAAATGACGGGCCGTTCATAACATTGGCCGAAGTGTTTACGGCTTGACCCCGACTGTCGCCAAACACTATCGGGGGCTATTAACTGGCCTCCCAAACTAAATCCTCGATATTTTGCTCTTACATTAGAGCTGAGGTTTAATGATCATGCTTAGCATGACAACCCAAAGAAAGGAAGCGATAGCGGGACTATTTTCTTTGGAAGACATTTCTTCTGTTAAACAGTAATATAACTCTCTGTGTACCTTTGTTTATAAAACCGTATGGCCAGATTGCCTTGTTTGTTGTAAATCTTTGCCCTCATAAAGGCTTTATAAAGTAGGACAAACACTCCTCGGCTACTGGCCGAGGAGGTGGAAGCCGATGGTCGGTCAACAAAGTTTTGTACAATGCGGATCCGAGCATTAATGACGTAAAGTACTTGGATACATAGAGTCATTACACATAATTTGTGATTTTACTATGGATATTGATCCTTAATTCGGCCACTCGTGCCCGCATTAAGGCTCGGGGGCTACTGGGCTTCGGGCTTATTATTTACAAATATTAAAGGGGCACATCGATCCCCTGATCTGGTGTTACCACCCGACCAGTGTCTCGGGGGCTACTGCATTGCTTGTCCAATGCAGAAAATTTTATGTGCAATATAGTTTCCGAGGAGATTTTGATCCTCAGGTTGGTCGGCCGCACACAACCTGAGTCTCGAAGACTGAGCACGCCGCTTTTAGTGTCCCGAAGTATTCTGCCGAGCTTGGACTTGATCCTCAGGCCGATTTTGCAAATCAACCTGAGTCTCAGCGGCTACTGGGATCAATGGTCTTACGTCATCCTTCAGGTGCATCTCAGGTTTTAGACCGATACACACCTTGGGGGCTACTGGCTATATATCTCGGCAGAGAATAAATTGCACCAATAAAAAATATTCACAAAAATCGGCCCACATTCGGGGTGGTGCACCACCTCGGAAGCAGTCCGGCATAAAGCTCGGGCGCTAGTGGCTGGCTCCGTAGAGGGCATTTCCGGCGTTAAGCTCGGCTAAACTCCTTCAAACTTTTTTGAACCAAGGTGATATGACACCTCGGATATAGTCCGGCGTTGGAGCTCGAATACATAGTCCGGCGTTGGAGCTCAGATACATTCCGGCGTTAGAGCTGGGAAGCAGTCCAGCATTGGTGCTCGGCTGCAAAAGATACCTCGAATACAGTCTGGCGTTAGAGCTCGAACGCAAGAGGACACTGCCTCCCGGGAACAACTTCAAACTTCTTTGAACCCGAGGTGTGGCATAAAAATAACAAGGCATTGATAAAGGCCGGAAACTTAAAGGGGCTCCTCGGATACCCGACGTGTAAACTCGCCGAATGCATTTCGGCGATCCTCAAGATCGAAGATGAGAAGATTTGTTGAACCAGTTTTCAAGACCGTCAACCGAAGATGAAGAACAGTTCGGAAGAATCGAGGAGCGTCCCTAACTTGAAGACCGGTTCAGGGGGCTACTGGCGGTGTCCTGGACTAGGGGGTACTCATCACATCGTCTCCCGATCAGTTGGATTGGGCCGAGGACCCCCATGGCCGCATACTCATGGGCCAGTTCGGACAGCTGCCGCATACAAGGAAGATTCCACAAGACTTGGCGATCAAGACAAGGACTCCACCCCACCGGCGTATTCGGCTAGGACTCTTGTTATCCTAGGCCTCTGGTGCATTATATAAACCAAGGCCAGGCTAGTCGATAGAACATACAGAACAACAATCATACCATAGGCTAGCTTCTAGGGTTTAGCCTGTCCGATCTCGTGGTAGATCTACTCTTGTACTACCCATATCATCAATATTAATCAAGCAGGACGTAGGGTTTCACCTCCATCAAGAGGGCCCGAACCTGGGTAAAACTTTGCGTCCCCTGCCTCCTGTTACCATCGATCCTAGACGCACAGTTCGGGACCCCCTACCCGAGATCCGCCGGTTTTGACACCGACAGGTGATGCTAAAGCTTGGTCCAATATTCTTGCTCCTGGTTGTGTGTGTAGTCCCCAGGATATGATCTATTACTTCTCTGAAAAATACTTCCCTACTCATAAGAAACAAGCATTGGTACGCGTCAGTGCTATACAAACGGTTTTTAACCCCTTTCCACGACGACATTTGGAACCGTCGCCAAGTGAGTGTGGGCGATAGGGGGGTCCTTCCCACACGACCCAGAAACCGTCGGGGATATGCCCTCCTGGCACACACGCTCGGCAAAATGAGGTCGTGTGCGACCAGCGAGCGCTCAAATACGGAAATACATACAGTAGAGCTAAAAATACAATTAGACAGGCGAAATTGTTTCCGGTCGCAAGTACATCCCACACAGTCAGTCCCCGCTAAACGTTTTCGTTCGTATGTACATCCCACACAGTTGCTTCAAGGAAAACGTTTCCATTCACAGGTACATCACACACAATTTTTCCCATTAAATCGTTTGTGTTAGCGTTGCCATTGCACACGATATTAATAATTTTATCGTTTGCGTTATTGAATGCATCACACACGGTGCGTAGAAGAAACTGTGTGGGAAAGGCTGTCCATCACACACACTTTTTATGTGGTAAACGTTTGCGCAAGGTGGCCTCACGCAAACAGTTTTCAAGCGAAAGTTGTGTGTGTAGTGGAGATTGATCGCACACGTAGTGGATCCTAGAAACGTTTCTGATCTCCACGTATATCGAAGACGTTCCGCTTTTGCAAACCATGTGTAGTGTAATCCCTAATTAACCCCTAATTTAAAAATCACATGATTTGAATTTGAAAGTAGGCAATCACTTATTTCATATCCAACCATGTTTATTACAAATATAGGTTCAACCACGAATCCATAATTTGATGCACATGTACATATACTGAAGAACTACAGAACCACCAAGCAAAGAATGATGAACCCTAATTGTACTAAAGACTGTAAAGAGAGAGGTGAAAGACATTCTGGTTGCTGGAGAAGGTGAAGCGGAATGCCCATATTGTGCCCTCCTCAATGCGTAATGCGCGCACGACTCTAGACCAACCCCTTGTGATGGCTGCCCGTCCATCCTTCACTGTATTCATTAGGACTTCTCGATGCTCACTATAGTCTGGATTAAATACTCTAACCTTCATTGCGTGTCCACCAATCATGTACTTTGCGAGGTAATCTTGAGTGAACTTGTAACGCCCTCGATGCGGCTATAGCTCCCACGTGTTGAGGCACGACTTAGAGGCATAATCGCATTGAAAGCAATGTCGCAAGTCAGGCAATCATTACAACAACCCATGTAATACATAATAAAAGGGGGAGATAACATAGTTGGCTTACACTCGCCACGTCACATCAGAGTACATAAATAGCATCCATCAAACAAACACTCATGGCCCGTCTACGGCGCCAAAATAGAAAAGAACCCAACATGCGACAAGGCCCTGAATCAAACCCCAACTAGGCACCACTACTGATCATCCGGAAAAGACATGTAGTATCGCTGAGAGTCCTCGTCGAACTCCCACTTGAGCTCGTACTCGTCACCTGGAGCGAAATCACCTGGACCTGCATCTGGAATTATAGTATCTGTGAGCCACAGGGACTCAGCAATCTCGCACCCTCGCGATCAAAACTATTTAAGCTTATAGGAAGGATAAGGCAAGTATATGTGGAGCTGCAGCAAGCGACTAGCATATGTGGTGGCTAACTTATCCGCAAAAGAGAGCGAGAAGAGGAGGCAAGGCGCGAGCGAGAAACTAGAGGAACAACCTGCGCAAGCATAACTCCAACTCCGTGTCCACTTCCCGGACTCCGCCGAGAAGAGGCCATCACGGCAACACACGCGATTGATTCATTTTAATTAATTAAGGTTTAAGTTATCTACAACCGGACATTAACAAATTCCCATCTGCCCATAACCGCGGGCACGGCTTTCGAAAGTTCAATCCCTGCAGGGGAGTCCCAACTTAGCCCATGACAAGCTCTCACGGTCAACGAAGGAATAGACCTCCACCCGAGACACACTGATCAGACTCGGTAACCCGGTACAACAAGACAATTCGACAGGTTAAAACAAGACCAACAACATCGCCCGAATGTGCCGACAAATCCCGATAGGAGCTGCACATATCTCTTTCTCAGGGCACACTCAGATGAGACTAGCTACGAGTAAAACCAACCCTCAAGTTTCCCCGAGGTGGCCCCGCAGGCAGCTCAGTTCGGACCAACACTCAGAGGGAGCACTGGCCCGTGGGGGGCTAAAATACGATGACCCTTGGGTCTGCAGAACCCAAGGGAAAGAAAAGGGTAGGTGGCAAATGGTAAAACCAAGGTTGGGCATTGTTGGAAAAGCTTTAATCGAGGCAAAATATCAAGGGGTTCCCATTATAACCCAACCGCGTAAGGAACGCAAAATCCGGGAACATAACACCGATATGACGGAAACTAGGGCGGCAAGAGTGGAACAAAACACTAGGCGAGAGGCCGAGCCTTCCACCCTATACCAAGTATATAGATGCATTAAGATAACATAGCAATATAATGATATCCCAACAAGTAAATAAATGTTCCAAGAAGGAACGGCTCCAATCTTCACCTGCAACTAACAACGCTATAAGAGGGGCTGAGCAAAGCGGTAACATAGCCAATCAACGGTTTGCTAGGACAATGGTGGGTTAGAGGTTTGACATGGCAATTGGGAGGCTAACAAGCAAAAGGTAGGCATCGTAGCATTGGCAAAGCAAGAGCGAGCAAACTAGCATAGCAAAGATAGTAGTGATTTCGAGGGTATGATCATCTTGCCTGCACAGTTGTCAAAGTTGACTGGATCCTCACAAGCAAACTCAACGGGCTCCTCGGTAGCAAACTCGTCTCCCGGCTCTACCCAACAAGACAAACAAGCAACAAGGATACAATCAACCACGTGCAAGACCAAGCAATATGATGAAATGATGATATGCTATGCGGGATGCGATAAGGGATGCAAAATGCAAGATATGACAGGAAATGCATGAACCTGGCCTCAACTTGGACTTCCAAGGGTGCCACTGGATAGAGGGGATGAAATCGCTTGAAAACGATATAAAGATCATTGGAATCGGAGTTACGGTTTGGAAATGGCAAGCGTTTTAAGATATGACACCGGTCTGCGATTTACAGCAAGTAGGCATCTAAATGCAACGAAATGAACATGCTACATCCACCAAACATGAAAACAAAATACATGGAAGTGATGTACACAAGATGGTTAACAAAACACTAGCACTGAGCCATAGGCAAATTCATCCATTAAGAGGTTCAAAAAAGCATGGCAAAAATGAATATGCAAAACAGATTCCAGACTTAGTGAAATTAACACTAGCCTGAAATTTCAGATCACGAAGCCCTCTTCAGAGCAGCAAAACAACATGATACAAAACCTGAACATGACAAGTAAGAACATGGCATGGAGCTACTCAACAAGATTAACAAAACACCCAAAGTGACCTGGGGCCAAAATGGTTCACAAAATACTCTACCGAGCTCACGAACATAGCTCGAACACAATCAGTTTTCAGACTTTGTGAAAACTGAGACATGCAGAAATTTAACTCACGAAGGCATGTAAACGAGCTCGATGCACTCACCATGGTGCAAGTCACAGAAAGGCAAGCATACATCCATTAAGAAGGCACAAAATACAAGCTAGACATGGCAAGAACATTGGCATAGCATGCATGGAACACTAACGGTAGCATCGGCAAAATCGCAAACAAGTTGACGATCTGCCCAGATTAACAACGAAGCAAAAGTTGAGCTCGATTGAGTCAACCTAGAGCACTCCACATATGCAAAAAAAGACATGGATGGATAGAGAATAACATATATATCAAAACTCCCTTACTGATCATCCTCAAAAGAGGCACGGATCACTGGGAAACAAGCTGAACATATGGCATCATGAACTAAAATATCCCAGACTTGGTGAAAATCACTAAGTCACTGAAATCAGCAATCTCAGGTACCTCTCTTCACAAGCTTGCAAAAGACAACACACACATCCTAAAAATGCATGGGTGGCACCTCTGGAAAGAAGACAAAATGCATAACAATTCATCCCAAAGGGGCACAGGCATATCATGCACGGATTAAACATGGCAAAAATGACAAAAGTGCATGATGAACTAACGGATCTGCAATTTAACTCACGAAGCCTCCTTCTAACAGCATTTTGGGCATCAATATGAACTCAAATGCAAATGATGCAATGGAATGAAATGATGTACATGTCGAGACTAAGATTTTGATATATTATATGCCCAAATCGAAGCTACGGTTGCGGAGATACGAGCAGTCAAAGATAGCAAAAAAATAAGGGGGAGAGGGAAAGTCAACCCTAGATCTAGGGTTTACTGTAGCCGGATCGGGCACTGTAGCTGGGCGCGCGCGGCGAGGTTCGTCGGCGCCGGATCCGAGGCCGCCGGCGTGGGGGGAGGCGGTGGCCGGCGTCGAGGGGCGGCGGCGGAGCGGCGCTGGGGCGGCGAGGTGGCCGGCGGGGCCGGCCGCGGGCGAGGGCGCGGCCACGGAGGCGCGGGCGCGCGGCGTGGAGCGGACGGGCGGCGGGGCCCGGCGCGTCGGCGGCCGGTGCGGTGGCGGCGACGGCGCCGGTCGCTGGAGGTCGGGGAGGCGACGGCGCCGGTCGCTGGAGGTCGGGGAGGCGGCGGCGCCCGAGAGGAGGAAGAGGCGCGGGGGCGCGGGCTCGCGGGGGCCCCTCCTGGGCCTCCCGGGCCGGGACGGCGGCGGCGGCGGCGAGGGACACGTGGCGCGCAGCGACTGGCGGGGGTCGGCGGCGGACGTTGTCCGGCTCCGCCCGGACACGTCCGTCGGCGGCAGGGTGGATCTGCTCTTTTTTTTAGGAGGAAGACGGGGAGAAGAAGGGATCCGAATGAAGGGGGTATAAATAGGCATAAGTGGAGCTAGGAGAGTCCAAAAGAGGTGCGGTTTTCGCCCACGCGATCGTGATCGAATGCTCTAGGACATGGAGCAGAGTTTGGTGGGTTTTGGGCCAAATTTGGGGGGTGTTGGGCTGCTACACACACGATGCCTTTTCGGTCCCTCGGTTAACCGTTGGAGTATCAAACGAAGTCCAAATGATACGAAACTTGACAGGCGGTCTACCGGTAGTAAACCAAGGCCGCTTGGCAAGTCCCAGTCCAATCCGGAAATGTTTAATCCCCACACACGAAAGAAAGCTAGAAATGGCCACCGGAGGAGAACGAAGCGCCGGAATGCAAAACGGACAACGGGGAAAATGCTCGAATGCATGAGATGAACATGTATGCAAATGCAATGCACGAGATGACAAGATATGAGATGCACGAAAAAGAAAACAACACACGGAGACAAAGACCCGAACCCGAGAAATAGATATAACTTAACACCGGAAACGGCAAGAGTTGGATACAAATATGGAAAGTTACATCCGGGGTGTTACAACACTCCACCACTACGAAAAGATCTCGTCCCGAGATCTAGGACTGAAAGAACTCCGGGTACTCAGAACGGAGGTGATCCTCGCGTTCCCAGGAGGAGGAGGAGGAGGAAGCCAAAACTTCTGCTGCTTGGCCACTTGAGTAGAGGAAGACGGAGTAACATCTCTGACTCGCTTCCTGGAAGCATCACACCTCAACTGAGCAGCCTCTTGCTTCAGTGCCATGTTGTAGAACTCATCGTATCTCAAGGGCTCAAAGAGAACAAGAGCGAGCTGAATATCTTCTCTGAGACCACCCCTGAACTGATATATCATGCTCTTCTCATCAGGCACGTCCTACTTGGCAAAGCGGGAAAGCTTTTGGAACAATTTGTTGTAGTCATAGACAGACAAAGAGCCTTGCTTTAGATTGCGGAATTCCTCACGCTTGCTTTCAACCACGCTCTGTGGAATGTGATGAGCTCGGAAATCTTGATGGAAATCATCCCAAGTGATAACACGTCCACCTCTGGAATCCTTGTACTGCTGGAACCATTCTGCAGCTTGATCTTTGAGTTGGAAGGAAGCGAACTTCACAAAGTCCTCAGGCCTGACGTTACTGCACTCGAAATGCTTACACAGATCCACAAGCCAATCGTCAGCATCGGTTGCCTCAACACAATTGCTGAAAGTCTTTGGCCCATTAGCAAGGAACTGGTTGAGTGTAGCAAAGTGACTCTGATTGCTGCCTTGATTCCCTTGACTGCCTTGATTGCGCTCTTGGATAATTTGCATGATCAGCTGAGTGTTTGCATTGGTTGCGGCCATCACAGCTTGCCATGCCTCTGGAGGAGGTGGAGGCGGTGGCGGATCTTGATTCTAGTTCTGACTGGTGCTCTTAGCAGGAGCCATCCTGAAGAGGTTGACCACCGTTAGCACACAAATAGACAAATATTGAAGCTGAATCCAACGGAATGAAAATTGCAACATACAGTCTTCACATCCGAACAAAATGAACGAATGCATTTCTCTTGAAGTGGTCACATATTCCTAAATTGCGAAGCCACGAAGAATCAGGTAGAAGGGGTACAACAACGAGGGATGGAATCAACATATGACATCGAAGCAAAACGAATGCCACAACTCGAAATAAAACCAAGGGTTGGCTTGCGGAATAAGCCGGAACAAATACATGATAGAAATTTCGTCCGAAGTTTTCGTGGTGGGACCTACACGGGCTCGATCGTACAGCACCATCATGTACAAGGTAGTGCACATGACATACGAAGCGTCCCCGAGTCAGCATAGCCAAGGACTCTTTAAGACACAACGAGACCACTGTAAAATCGACCGTGAATAGGCGAACCACTAGACGTCGAACCCCAATTTCATATCATACATCTGTCGGAAAGATATCCTAAGGCTACTTGAATTCCCACCTATGAAATTCCCAAAATTTTCCCGGTTATGCAATCAGGTGTTGGGGATACAGGGGAGCATAATATCTCACTCAAGCTAGCAATCCTACATCCAGCTGTATCCATCCTTCAACACATAACAAAGAAACCTTCGGAAACCATCTATCTCAACCTTCGAAAAGCATCCGTTATACAAGTTATGGCGATACTCCCGAACTCCCGCCCCAGTACTGGGTGGCGTCGAGGTTATCTCACCAACGAACTGCATAAAGGAGATTTTCGATGTCGTGCACAAATCTCAAGTATACCAGAATTGCAACGATAAAATTGTGACGACAACACCTCGGAGCTCAACTCCCCGGGACACTGCCACAACCCCTAAAGACAGGAGGCACCAAGAACAATGTTCTCGTCACAAAACCATCGGAACAAAACCAAGATACTCGCGTGATCCTAAATTTTTTTTTGTGAAATTTGAGAAGAGAAGAGTCAAAACACTACGTCAGGATGCCTTACCAGAGCGATGAGGAGACTGGGAAGTAAAAAGAATTCCTAAGCTCTCCGATATATAATTCCTAAATGACTCAAAACATCTTTCTAGACACAACTCGGCTGCTAAAAACGATCAAGCAATGGGGGCTCCTAATGTCGGGGAAGGCTCTGATTACCAACTTGTAACGCCCTCGATGCGGCTATAGCTCCCACGTGCCGAGGCACGACTTAGAGGCATAACCGCATTGAAAGCAATGTCGCAAGTCAGGCAATCATTACAACAACCCATGTAATACATAATAAAAGGGGGAGAGAACATAGTTGGCTTACACTCGCCACGTCACATCAGAGTACATAAATAGCATCCATCAAACAAACACTCATGGCCCGTCTATGGCGCCAAAATAGAAAAGAACCCAACATGCGACAAGGCCCTGAATCAAACCCCAACTAGGCACCACTACTGATCATCCGGAAAAGACACGTAGTATCGCTGAGAGTCCTCGTCGAACTCCCACTTGAGCTCGTACTCATCACCTGGAGCGAAATCACCTGGACCTGCATCTGGAATTATAGTATCTGTGAGCCACAGGGACTCAGCAATCTCGCACCCTCGCGATCAAAACTATTTAAGCTTATAGGAAGGATAAGGCAAGTATATGTGGAGCTGCAGCAAGCGACTAGCATATGTGGTGGCTAACTTATCCGCAAAAGAGAGCGAGAAGAGGAGGCAAGGCGCGAGCGAGAAACTAGAGGAACAACCCGCGCAAGCATAACTCCAACTCCGTGTCCACTTCCCGAACTCCGCCGAGAAGAGGCCATCACGGCAACACACGCGATTGATTCATTTTAATTAATTAAGGTTTAAGTTATCTACAACCAGACATTAACAAATTCCCATCTGCCCATAACCGCGGGCACGGCTTTCGAAAGTTCAATCCCTGAAGGGGAGTCCCAACTTAGCCCATGACAAGCTCTCACGGTCAATGAAGGAATAGACCTCCACCCGAGACACACCGATTAGACTCGGTAACCCGGTACAACAAGACAATTCGACAGGTTAAAACAAGACCAGCAACACCGCCCGAATGTGCCGACAAATCCCGATAGGAGCTGCACATATCTCTTTCTCAGGGCACACTCAGATGAGACTAGCTACGAGTAAAACCAACCCTCAAGTTTCCCCGAGGTGGCCCCACAGGCAGCTCAGTTCGGACCAACACTCAGAGGGAGCACTGGCCCGTGGGGGGCTAAAATACGATGACCCTTGGGTCTGCAGAACCCAAGGGAAAGAAAAGGGTAGGTGGCAAATGGTAAAACCAAGGTTGGGCATTGCTGGAAAAGCTTTAATCGAGGCGAAATATCAAGGGGTTCCCATTATAACCCAACCGCGTAAGGAACGCAAAATCCGGGAACATAACACCGATATGACGGAAACTAGGGCGGCAAGAGTGGAACAAAACACTAGGCGAGAGGCCGAGCCTTCCAACCTATACCAAGTATATAGATGCATTAAGATAACATAGCAATATAATGATATCCCAACAAGTAAATAAATGTTCCAAGAAGGAACGGCTCCAATCTTCACCTGCAACTAACAACGCTATAAGAGGGGCTGAGCAAAGCGATAACATAGCCAATCAACGGTTTGCTAGGACAATGGTGGGTTAGAGGTTTGACATGGCAATTGGGAGGCTGACAAGCAAAAGGTAGGCATCGTAGCATTGGCAAAGCAAGAGCGAGCAAACTAGCATAGCAAAGATAGTAGTGATTTCGAGGGTATGATCATCTTGCCTGCACAGTTGTCAAAGTTGACTGGATCCTCACAAGCAAACTCAACGGGCTCCTCGGTAGCGAACTCGTCTCCCGGCTCTACCCAACAAGACAAACAAGCAACAAGGATACAATCAACCACGTGCAAGACCAAGCAATATGATGAAATGATGATATGCTATGCGGGATGCGATGCGGGATGCAAAATGCAAGATATGACAGGAAATGCATGAACCTGGCCTCAACTTGGAATTCCAAGGGTGCCACTGGATAGAGGGGATGAAATCGCTTGAAAACGATATAAAGATCATTGGAATCGGAGTTACGGTTTGGAAATGGCAAGCGTTTTAAGATATGACACCGGTCTGCGATTTACAGCAAGTAGGCATCTAAATGCAACGAAATGAACATGCTACAGCCACCAAACATGAAAAAAAAATACATGGAAGTGATGTACACAAGATGGTTAACAAAACACTAGCACTGAGCCATAGGCAAATTCATCCATTAAGAGGTTCAAACAAGCATGGCAAAAATGAATATGCAAAACAGATTCCAGACTTAGTGAAATTAACACTAGCCTGAAATTTCAGATCACGAAGCTCTCTTCGGAGCAGCAAAACAACATGATACAAAACCTGAACATGACAAGTAAGAACATGGCATGGAGCTACTCAACAAGCTTAACAAAACACCCAAAGTGACCTGGGGCCAAAAGGGTTCACAAAATACTCTACCGAGCTCACGAACATAGCTCGAACACAATCAGTTTTCAGACTTAGTGAAAACTGAGACATGCAGAAATTTAACTCACGAAGGCATGTAAACAAGCTCGATGCACTCACCATGGTGCAAGTCACAGCAAGGCAAGCATACATCCATTAAGAAGGCACAAAATACAAGCTAGACATGTCAAGAACAATGGCATAGCATGCATGGAACACTAACGGTAGCATCGGCAAAATCGCAAACAAGTTGACGATATGCCCAGATTAACAACAAAGCAAAAGTTGAGCTCGATTGAGTCAACCTAGAGCACTCCACATATGCAAACAAAGACATGGATGGATATAGCATAACATATATATCAAAACTCCCTTGCTGATCATCCTCAAAAGAGGCACGGATCACTGGGAAACAAGCTGAACATATGGCATCATGAACTAAAATATCCCAGACTTAGTGAAAATCACTAAGTCACTGAAATCAGCAATCTCAGGTAACTCTCTTCGCAAGCTTGCACAAGACAACACACACATCCTAAAAATGCATGGGTGGCACCTCTGGAAATAAGACAAAATGCATAACAATTCATCCCAAAGGGGCACAGGCATATCATGCACGGATTAAACATGGCAAAAATGACAAAAGTGCATGATGAACTAACGGATCTGCAATTTAACTCACGAAGCCTCCTTCTAACAGCATTTTGGGCATCAATATGAACTCAAATGCAAATGATGCAATGTAATGAAATGATGTACATGTCGAGACGAAGATTTTGATATATTATATGCCCAAATCGTAGCTACGGTTGCGGAGATACGAGCAGTCAAAGATGGCAAAAAAATAAGGGGGAGAGGGAAAGTCAACCCTAGATCTAGGGTTTACTGTAGCCGGATCGGGCACTGTAGCTGGGCGCGCGCGACGAGGTTCGTCGGCGCCGGATCCGAGGCCGCCGGCGTGGGGGGAGGCGGTGGCCGGCGTCGAGGGGCGGCGGCGGAGCGGCGCTGGGGCGGCGAGGTGGCCGGCGGGGCCGGCCGCGGGCGAGGGCGCGGCCACGGAGGCGCGGGCGCGCGGCGTGGAGCGGACGGGCGGCGAGGCCCGGCGCGTCGGCGGCCGGTGCGGTGGCGGCGACGGCGCCGGTCGCCGGAGGTCGGGGAGGCGGCGGCGCCCGAGAGGAGGAAGAGGCGCGGGGGTGCGGGCTCGCGGGGGCCCCTCCTGGGCCTCCCGGGCCGGGACGGCGGCGGCGGCGGCGAGGGACACGTGGCGCGCAGCGACTGGCGGGGGTCGGCGGCGGACGTTGTCCGGCTCCGCCCGGACACGTCCGTCGGCGGCGGGGTGGATCTGCTCTTTTTTTTAGGAGGAAGACGGGGAGAAGAAGGGATCCGAATGGAGGGGGTATAAATAGGCATAAGTGGAGCTAGGAGAGTCCAAAAGAGGTGCGGTTTTCACCCACGCGATCGTGATCGAATGCTCTAGGACATGGAGCAGAGTTTGGTGGGTTTTGGGCCAAATTTGGGGGGTGTTGGGCTGCAATACACACGATGCCTTTTCGGTCCCTCGGTTAACCGTTGGAGTATCAAACGAAGTCCAAATGATACGAAACTTGACAGGCGGTCTACCGGTAGTAAACCAAGGCCGCTTGGCAAGTCCCGGTCCAATCCAAAAATGTTTAATCCCCACACATGAAAGAAAGCTAGAAATGGCCACCGGAGGAGAACGAAGCGCCGGAATGCAAAACGGACAACGGGGAAAATGCTCGAATGCATGAGATGAACATGTATGCAAATGCAATGCACGAGATGACAAGATATGAGATGCACGAAAAATAAAACAACACACGGAGACAAAGACCCGAACCCGAGAAATAAATATAACTTAACACCGGAAACGGCAAGAGTTGGATACAAATATGGAAAGTTACATCCGGGGTGTTACAGAACTGCTTCGGGAACCACTAGGAACGAAAAAGATTCAAACATTGTAGTCTAACAACTCATTATGGGCAGTAAAAAGAGAAGGCTGCAGAGTTTGTAGTTACCATCCTACAGCTCCCTGTTGTGTTGAATAGAGCATAAACAAATAATTTGCTTGCCAACATTCGTATCTTTTTACTAATAATCCTTATCAGTTTCCTCACTTGATGCTTGTTCATCAATATCTCATTGCCCCATACGCAAAAAGGGTCGATGCGTGGATCCTTGCCAAAGGCATATGTACCTACAAGCAACAAGTCAATATTAGAAGCTAACTAGTGTCCAGGCCTGGATCTATATGCACGACATTATGGAACGACGGGGGGTGTCGTGGTTTTGTCACGGCAGATGTCCTCGTGAAAGGACTTAGTCATGGAGCCATCGCTACGGGTTAGCTTAAAGGGGTTAAACCAGACAAAGGACACGAGGGTTTTTATACTAGTTCGGCCCCTTCGATGAAGGTAAAAGCCTACGTCTAGTTGTGTTGGTATTGCTAGGGTTTCGATGACCAGGGAGCGAATCCGCTTTGCTTGGCTCTCGAGTTGTTGTGTGTTGTCCCTAAACCGCTGTCGGGTCGTCCCTTTATACACATAGGTTGACGCCCGCCGGTTTACAGAGTGTCGAGGTCGGATCGTAAACGTGTCCGGCTCGGTCTCTACTCCTTCTAACTTACAATACAAGTTACATGAGAGAACCGGTTTACATGTATAGGCCTTAACTCGCCTTTGGGCCTTGGGCCTTCGTAAAGCGCCACCATCCTGACGTCTTCCTGGGCTTCTAATCTTCCTAGAGTTTATCCAGCTACTCCTGGCCAGTTTACGTCCAGTAGTAATATCCCCAACATTAGGCCCCAGATTGATTTGGACTTGTTCATGTCAATCTTCAATACTTAGAAAAATTCCTCCTTTGCACCTTCACCTTGATCTTGTAAACCGCCGTGACGTCATACTCCAGGATCATGATAAATCGCCATGACGTCACCTTGTTATTTAAAAATGATACATCTCACCTTCAGTTAAGGAACCTCCGACAATCGAGGCGACCGCTCCTGTTAGGTATCCAATATTCTGGCTCCTCGATTCTCGCGCCTGTCACCTCCCCCCTTTACCTTATAAATAGGGCCAAGGGTCATTTCCTTTTTCCCCTCTGTCTCTTTGCTTCTTCTTCCTCCTCGCGACGCCCCTGCACTCGAGCGCCGCCGCCGAGGGAGTCCTGGATTAGGGGGTCTCCGGACAGCCGGACTATATCTGTCATGGAGTTGACACGGCAGATGTCCTAGAGCAAGGACTTAGTCATAGGGCCATCGCACTAGGAAGCTTAAAGGGGTTAATCGGGACAAAGGACACACGAGAGAGTTCTTATACTAGTTCGGCCCCTTACGATGAAGGTAAAAGCCTACGTCTAGTTGGGATTGGTATTGCTGAGGTTTCGATCTCCAAGAGGCTTAACTCGCCGGCTTGGTTCTCAACTTGGTTGTTTCTTGTCCTAAACCGCCACCGGGTCGTCCCCTTATATACATGGGTTGACGCCTGGTGGCCTACAGAGTCCCGGCCGGCTCATAATCGTGTTCAGCTCGGTGACTTCCTTTACATGCCTTTCTTTACAAGTCTTTCCTTACATACCGCGGTTTACAGTATCAGGCCTTAAGCCGGTCCCAGGCCTTTGGGCCTTCTATACGTTTAGTAAACTATCATCTTGAATGTTTATCGGGCTTCTTATGTAACCCGCCATTAGGTATGACCTGACCCCTCCTAGGCGGGTCATACTGGTAGTAATATCCCCAACATTAGGCCCCAGGTTGACTTTGAACTTTGTTCTCTATCAATCTTCAATACTTAGGTAGAATCCATCCTGTGTCTGAAAACTTCTGTAACCCGCCGTGACGTCATCTTCTGAAAACACAAAAAACTTTCATGACGTCATCTTCCAACGGATCTTTTATTTTTTAATGCCTTCCGAGAATCAAGGCATCCGTTTATTTGGATAATCATTATTCGGGTCTCCTTGATTTTCGCGCCCGCCTGTTCGCGTACTCCCTTATAAATAGGCTTGCCTCGGCCTTCCTCATTCTTCTATCTCTCTCTGTCTTCTTCCTTTCACGACCCTGCCGCTGCTCGAGCTTCATCGCCACCGCGCCTCACCTCCGTCGTCGACTCTGGCCGCTGCATCGACCTGAACCGATCCAGAGAGAACCGCGGTGACCTCCGCAATAGACCTGCAATCGTAAGTTTCCTTTCCTTCATGCCTCAGATCTTCATTAGGGTTTCCAAGCTCCTGCGAGTTCTTTGTAGTTCCTCATAGTTCTTCATAGTTCTTTTGCTGCCTCCTCTTTCTGATCCAAAAGAGATGTACGTTCATGCAGTAGCTGTTTGGTGCCTCCTTTTGATATTAGCAGACTCCTTTTTCTGGTACAAGAGCTATGCTTAGATCTGATGAACTCATCTGGACTGTATTTTTAGGTCTAGAAATTTTTCCATTTTGAACACCCATTTGATCTGAAATGATATCAACCATTTTGGGAAACTTGTTTGTCCCAATACTTAGCTGAATCCACTTTCTGAAAGGATCTATAGTCATGGCGGCTTACCGCACCGGCTTTCTTTTCCTTATATGTCATTAGCCCTTAGTTAAGCCGCCGTTACTTGTTTTTGCATCTTCATCCCTTAACTGTTAATCTTATCGTTAAACTGAACCGGCATGTTGCTTTTTCCAGTTCCTTGCACATCATGCCGTCCAAAACGCCAACCGTCTGTAATTGGGTTCCCTCAACCATAACTGAGGAACGTTTAAAAGAGTTCTTCATGATAGGATTTCTGCCATCAAAAGCCGTCATGTCTTACCGGGCCCCTGACCCGGAAGAAGAACGACCCAATCCAAAAGACGGTGAAGTAATTGTTTTTACTGACCACATGAACCGTGGCTTCTCACCGCCCGGCTCAAAGTTCTTCAGAGAGGTCCTTCACTTTTTCAAACTCCATCCTCAGGACATCGGGCCCAATTCCATATCTAATATTTGCAACTTCCAAGTGCTTTGTGAGGTGTATCTTCAGCAAGAGCCGACCGTAGAGCTGTTTAGAGAGTACTTTTATCTGAACCGGCAGAACGAATGCACCAACGGTCCCAGTTTAGAACTTGGAGGCATCTCAATTTAGCGCCGCCAGGGTGCTGTCTTCCCTCTCATAGTTTTACCAAGTCACCCAAAGGACTGGAACCAAACTTGGTTTTACTGTCAGGGTATCTCTCCAGCAAACGAGAAGCCGCTGCCGGGTTACCGCCCCGGTCATCTTGACTCCAAGTTCACCCTTCCGGATAAACTCACCGTTGCTGAACGCAAGAGGCTGCTTCCATCCATCAGAAGAATCAACGCTTTGTTGGGGAACGATTTAACCGGAGTAGATCTGACTCGCTGCTGGATCTCATGGCGGGTTATTCCATTAAGCCGTCGATCAAAACTGATGTATGAATACAGTGGAGGCCCGGACGACTCTCTTCGTCACAGCCCAGTTGAACTCACCGAAGAAGACATTGTTTCAATGTCAAACCTTTTGGTGAATGGGAAATATGAAGACTGCAGCATTGTTGGGTTAAACCCCTTCTGCAAGCTTAACCCGGTACCAGAAGTAAGTATATTATGATCTCTTCTCCTTTGTGTTTTGCCCAGCTATACTACTTTAGCACTGATCTTTCTTCTTGTCTTTGCAGGCCGGTTCTGACTTTTGGAAGGCGAAATATGACCATGAGGCTGCCAAGAAGGTGAAAGGCGCCGCCATGAACACCAAGAAGACGACTTGGAGAACGAAGAAGAAGAAAGCCACTGTTGAAGATTTAATGAAACTTGATGGCACGTCTGACTTGGAGGTAGCCCTTGATTCCCTTGGCCAACTTTTTAACAATCTTATTGACACTGATCCTTACCAGGATGACACTGGGGCCAGTCAGGCCGGGGAAGCAGAGGCAACTATCATTTCCTCTGACTCAGAGCCCTTACCAAGACACAAAGTTCGACGAGTGATCCGTAAAGTAAGGTTTTCTAACCCCTTAGCTCACTTGGATCCCAACTTTCATTTGAAAAAGCAGCAACATGAAAGCCGCCATGAAGTTGAGATTGAAGATGAACCGGCTGTCGTCCTTCAACAGACCCCTCGGAAACGCCCGAACAAGGTTTACTTATTACTGTCCTTAACTTGTTTTTAATGAATCCTGCTCCTTGTATTTCTTTTAACTCCTTTCTTTTACCTTTTCAGGAGGTGTCTCGTTCCTTAGGTGACTCATCACAAACACAATTTCTGGCTTTCAAGACTGCTCCTGGGTAATCAGAAATCCTTTTTTCTTCCGGGTTGGTCAATTGTATCTTGATGCTGACTACCCTGCAATATTTTTTCCTTAGCGGCCAGGCTAAATCCAAGAAGGCGAAGGCAGCAAAACCGGCGGAAGACCCGCCAGTACTAACGTCTGACCCAGCTAGGCCGCCTTCTCCATTAACTGACGCCCCAGAAGACCCACCTATTGTCAATGAAGCAAATCCTCCGGAGCCGTCCCTTGACAAAGCCACTAAGAATCCTTCTACATCTGGACTGTCAAGCTCAACCGACCCGCCGTCTCCACGTGTTCAAGATGTTCAAATTACTGGGAGCCGCTTTGTTGAGCCGGGGAACCCAACGGTGTTGGCTCGGTGCACAGCAAAGCAAGAAACATTGGAGAGGCAGAAGGTTCACTTTGATGTTGCCAATTATGACTGTCTCAATGCCAGTGATGTCTTATCTGGCTATCTCAGTCATGTACACTCCAGTCATGAGTTTGAGATCGAGATGGTCAAGCAGCTTCAGTTGAAGTATGAGGTACGTTGTTTCCGGTTTACTAATATTCCTTCAGCCCCCAAGTCTTCAGATTATGAGAGAAACAGAATAACATGTAGGCTTAAAGTATAGTCCGAGACTTTTACATCTGAATCTTTGCCTGATATTGATAGAAACAAAAACTTTACCTATAGTCCCCAAGGACCGGTTTATTTTGATCATCAAAGAATCGGTTCTTTAGAATTTAAGACCGTTTTCAAAGTACTTAACCCTCCGGTTTAACCTTGATAAACTTGCTGAACTGCGTACATTAGCCCCCAAGTGCCAAGTGTTGTTACTTTTTAAGGGACTTGGGACTTTAAATATGTCTATAGAGTCATAAAAATTTGATTTGGCATACATTAGCCCCCAAGTGTCAAATGGTTTACTCGTAAAGTACTTTGAGACTTGAATCTTGAATTTGAATATTTGAATTTGAAACCAAGTATTGACTTATCTGAACGTTTTCACAGAATGCCTTGTACGAATTGAACTCTCAATTGTCGGACACGAAGACCCGGCTATCAAGTCAGGAGTCCGAAATCAAATCTTCCACTTCCAAACTGCAAATGAGCCTTTCTGCAATGGAAAATTTGAAGCCTAGCTTTGCTGCCGAGGAAAAGGTTTGGGAAAATGAGAAAACACTTCTGACCCAACGAGCTGAGACGGCCGAAACAGCTCTGAAAGAAATTTCAATAGAACTGAACGGTTTAAAGGGTCGGGTGTCTCAGATGGTCGCTGCTATCTTTGGTAAGCTGCCTGATTTGACCTTTCGCATAATTTTTGCCAAACCGGAGTATAATCCGCCAACTTACTCTGTTAAAAATATATGCAGGTCCATGATGTCTACTACACAACCTTCTTCTTGTAGACGTTGTTGGGCCTCCAAGTGCAGAGATTTGTAGGACAGTAGCAAATTTCCCTCAAGTGGATGACCTAAGGTTTATCAATCCGTAGGAGGCGTAGGATGAAGATGGTCTCTCTCAAGCAACCCTGCAACCAAATAACTAAGAGTCTCTTGTGTCCCCAACACACCCAATACAATGGTAAATTGTATAGGTGCACTAGTTCGGCGAAGAGATGGTGAAACAAGTGGTATATGGATGGTAGATAATAGTTTTTGTAATCTGAAATAATAAAAACAGCAAGGTAGCAAGTGATAAAAGTGAGCGTAAACGGTATTGCAATGTCTGGAAACAAGGCCTAGGGTTCATACTTTCGCTAGTGTAAGTTCCCTCAACAATACTAACATAATTGGATCATAAAACTATCCCTCAACATGCAACAAAGAGTCACTCCAAAGTTACTAATAGCGGAGAACGAACGAAGAGATTATGGTAGGGTACGAAACCACCTCAAAGTTATTCTTTCCAATCAATCCGATGGGCTATTCCTATAAGTGTTACAAACAGCCCTAGAGTTCGTACTCGAATAACACCTTAAGACACAAATCAATCAAAACCCTAATGTCACCTAGATACTCCAATGTCACCTAAAGTATCCGTGGGTATGATTATACGATATGCATCACACAATCTCAGATTCATCTATTCAACCAACACATAGAACCTCAAAGAGTGCCCCAAAGTTCTACCGGAGAATCACGACGAAAACGTGTGCCAACCCCTATGCATAGGTTCCCAATGTCACGAAACCCGCAAGTTGATCACCTTAACATACATCAAGTGGCACATGGTATCCCATTGTCACCACAGATATCCACGGCAAGACATACATCAAGTGTTCTCAAGTGTTTAAAGACTCAATCCGATAAGATTACTTCAAAGGGGAAACTCGATTCATTACAAGAGAGAAGAGGGGGGAAGAAACATCATAGGATCCAAATATAATAGCAAAGCTCGCGATACATCAAGATCGTACCAAATCAAGAACACAAGAGAGAGAGATCAAACACATAGCTACTGGTACATACCCTCAGCCCCGAGGGAGAACTACTCCCTCCTCGTCATGGAGAGCACCGGGATGATGAAGATGGCCACCGGTGAGGGTTCCCCCCTCCGGTAGGGTGTCGGAACAGGGTCCCGATTGGTTTTTGGTGGCTACGGAGGCTTCTGGTGGCAGAACTCCCGATCTACGTTGCGTTCTGGAAGTTTTAGGTCACATGGGTATATATGGGTGCAGGGAGGACGTTGGAGGAGCCACGGGGGTCCCACGAGACAGGGGGCGCGCCCTAGGGGGGCGCCCCCCACCCTCGTGAGCACCTCATGTCTCCCCTGACGTGGGGTCCAAGTCCATCAGGTGTGTTTCCTTCCAAAAATAACTTCTCCAGTTGATTTCGTTCCGTTTCGACTCCGTCTGATATTCCTTTTCTTCGAAACGCTAAAATAGGCATAAAACAGCAAATCTAGGCTGGGCCTCCAGTTAATAGGTTAGTCCCAAAAGTAATATAAAAGTGGATAATAAAGCCCAATATTGCCCAAAACAGTAGATAATATAGCATGGGGCAATAAAAAATTATAGATACGTTGGAGACGTATCAAGCATCCCCAAGCTTAATTCCTGCTCGTCCTCGAGTAGGTAAATGATAAAAACAGAATTTTTGATGCGGAGTGCTACTTGGCATAATTTCAATGTAATTCTTCTTAATTGTGGTATGAATATTCAGATCTGAAAGATTCAAGACAAAAGTTCATATTGACATAAAAATAATAATACTTCAAGCATACTAACTAAGCAATCATGTCTTCTCAAAATAACATGGCCAAAGAAAGTTATCCCTACAAAATCATATAGTCTGGCTATGCTCTATCTTCACCACACAAAATATTTAAATCATGCACAACCCTGATGACAAGCCAAGCAATTGTTTCATACTTTTGATGTTCTCAAACTTTTTCAATCTTCACGCAATACATGAGCGTGAGCCATGGACATAGCACTATAGGTGGAATAGAATGGTGGTTGTGGAGAAGACAAAAAGGGAGAAGATAGTCTCACATCGACTAGGCGTATCAACGGGCTATGGAGATGCCCATCAATAGATATCAATGTGAGTGAGTAGGGATTGCCATGCAATGGATGCACTAGAGCTATAAATGTATGAAAGCTCAACAATAGAAACTAGTGGGTGTGCATCCAACTCGCTTGCTCACGAAGACCTAGGGCAATTTGAGGAAGCCCATCATTGGAATATACAAGCCAAGTTCTATAACGTAAAATTCCCACTAGTATATGAAAGTGACAACATATGAGACTCTCTATATGAAGAACATGGTGCTACTTTGAAGCACAATATATGAGACTTGCTATATCATGGTGCTACTTTGAAGCACAAGTGTGGAAAAAGGATAGTAGCATTGCCCCTTTTTTTATTTATATTTTTTATTTGGCCTTTCTCTTTTTTCGGGACAATGCTCTATTGAATGATGATCATCACACTTCTATTTATTTACAACTCAATGATACAACTCGATACTAGAACAAAGATGACTCTATATGAATGCCTCCGGCGGTGTACCGAGATGTGCAATGAATCAAGAGTGACAAGTATGAAAGAATTATGAATGGTGGCTTTGCCACAAATACTATGTCAACTACATGATCATGCTAAGCAATATGACAATGATGGATATGTCAAGATGAACTAGATGGTGGAAAGTTGCATGGAAATATATCTCGGAATGGCTATGGAAATGCCATAATAGGTAGGTATGGTGGCCGTTTTGAGGAAGGTATATGGTGGGTTTATGGTACCGGCGAAAGTTGCGCGGTACTAGAGAGGCTTGCAAAGGTGGAAGGGTGAGAGTGCGTATAATCCATGGACTCAACATTAGTCATAAAGAACTCACATACTTATTGCAAAAATCTATTAGTTATCAAAACAAAGTACTACGCACATGCTCCTAGGGGGATAGATTGGTAGGAAAAGACCATCGCTCGTCCCCGACCGCCACTCATAAGGAATACAATCAATAAACACCTCATGCTCCGACTTCATTACATAACGGTTCACCATACGTGCATGCTACGAGAATCACAAACATCAACACAAGAATCTCTAAATTCATAACCACTCAACTAGCATGACTCTAATATCACCATCTCCATATCTCAAAACAATCATCAAGCATGAAACTTCTCTTAGTATTCAACACACTCATAAGAGAATTTTATTATTCTTGAATACCTAGCATATTATGATTTTAAGCAAATTACCATGCTATTTAAGACTCTCAAAATAATATAAGTGAAGCATGAGAGTTCATCTATTTCTTCAAAATAAACTACCACCATGCTCTAAAAGATATAAGTGAAGTACTAGAGCAAATGACAAACTACTCCGAGAGATTTAAGTGAAGATCAATGAGTAGTCGAATAATTATGCAACTATGTGAAGACTCTCTAACATTTAATAATTTCAGATCTTGGTATTCTATTCAAACAGCAAGCAAAGCAAAATAAAATGACATTCTAAGAATAGCAAACATCATGTGAAGAAGCAAAAACTTAGGATCAACCAATACTAACCGATAGTTGTTGAAGAAGAAAGGTGGGATGCCAACCGGGGCATCCCCAAGCTTAGATGCTTGAGACTTCTTGAAATATTATCTTGGGATGCCTTGGTCATCCCCAAGCTTGAGCTTTTGTGTCTCCTTAATTCCTCTCATATCATGGTCTCCCTAAATCTCAAAAGCTTCATCCACACAAAACTCAACAAGGACTCGTGAGATAAGTTAGTATAAACCATTGCCAAAACCTTATCATATTCTACTGTAGCAAATCACTAAAATTATTATTCAACATTGCATACTAAATTCCCCTGCATATTTAATAGTCCTATCCTCAAATATAATCATTAAAGAAGCAAACATATGCAAACAATGCAAACATAACAGCAATCTGCCTAAACAGGATAGTCTGTAAAGAATGCTGCAACATCCATACTTCCCTAGCTCCAAAAATTATGAAATAAAATTCCCACTGTAGTAAATTTATCATGGCTTAATATGAAAAAGGTTTCAACATTTTATCACATTCTGACTTTTCTAGGGAATTATTGCAACAGCGGTAAACTTTCTGTTTTCAAACAGCAACATGTATACTTGTAACATAGGCATAGTAAAGGCTATCAATGCCACTTTTATTGAAATAAAAGATGCAAAACATTGTTCTAAATAACAGCAAGCAAATTCTAAGAAAATAAATTGACGCTCCAAGCAAAACACATATCATGTGGTGAATAAAAATATAGCTCCAAGTAAAGTTACCGATGAACGAAGACGAAGGAGGGGATGCCTTCCGGGGCATCCCCAAGCTTAGGCTCTTGGTTGTCATTTAATGTTACCTTGGGGTGCCTTGGGCATCCCCAATATTAGGCTCTTGCCACTCCTTATTCCATAGTCCATCGAATCCTTACCCAAAACTTGAAAACTTCACAACACAAAACTTAATAGAAAACTCGTAAGCTCTGTTAGCGAAAGAAAACAAAACACCACTTCAAGGTACTGTAATGAACTCATTCTTTATTTATATTGGTGTTAAACCTACTGTATTCCAACTTCTCTATGGTTTATAAACTATTTTACTAGCCATAGATTCATCAAAATAAGTAAACAACACATGAAAAACAGAATCTGTCAAAAACAGAACAGTGTGTAGTAATGTAGATCAAACGTATACTTCTGGAACTCATAAAATTCTCAAATAAATTGCTGGACCTGAGGAATTTATCTATTAATCATCTGAAAAAAGAATTAACTAAATATTACTCTCCAAATAAAAATAGCAGCAATTCTCGTGAGCGCTAAAGTTTCTGTTTTTTACAGCATGATCAACAAGACTTTCCCCAAGTCTTCCCAAAGGTTCTACTTGGCACAAACACTAATTAAAAGCATAAAACACATCTAAACAGAGGCTAGATGAATTATTTATTACTAAACAGGAACAAAAAGCAAGGAACAAAAATAAAATTGGGTTGCCTCCCAACAAGCGCTATCGTTTAACGCCCCTAGCTAGGCACGATGATTTCAATGATGCTCACATGAAGGATAAGAATTGAAACATAAAGAGAGCATCATGAAGAATATGACTATCACATTTAAGTCTAACATACTTCCTATGCATAGGGATTTTGTGAGCAAACAACTTGTGGGAACAAGAATCAACTTGCATAGGAAGGTAAAACAAGCACAACTTCAAAACTTTAAGCACATAGAGAGGAAACTTGATATTATTGCAACTCCTACAAGCATATGTTCCTCCCTCATAATAATATTCAGTAGCATCATGAATGAATTCAACAATATAACCAGCATCTAAATAATTCTTTTCATGATCTACTTGCATAGAAAATTTACTACTCTCCACACAAGCAAAATTCTTCTCATGAATAATAGTGGGAGCAAACTCAACCAAATAACTATCATGTGATTGAAAATTAAGATCAAGCTGACAAGTTTCATGGTTATTATTATTCTTTAAAGCATACGTGTCATCACAATAATCATCATAGATAGGAGGCATGCTTTCATCATAGTAAATTTGCTCATCAAAACTTGGGGGACAAAAGATATCATCTTCATCAAACATAGCTTCCCCAAGCTTGTGGCTTTGCATATCATTAGCATCATGGATATTCAAGGAATTCATACTAACAACATTGCAATCATGCTCATCATTCAAATATTTAGTGCCAAACATTTTATAGATTTCTTCTTCTAGCACTTGAGCACAATTATCCTTTCCATCATACTCATGAAAGATATTAAAAAAGTGAAGCGTATGAGACAAACTCAATTCCATTTTTATAGTTTTCTTTTATAAACTGAACTAGTGATAAAACAAGAAACTAAAAGACTCGATTGCAAGATCTAAAGATATACCTTCAAGCGCTAACCTCCCCGGCAATGGCGCCAGAAAAGAGCTTGATGTCTACTACACAACCTTCTTCTTGTAGACGTTGTTGGGCCTCCAAGTGCAGAGGTTTGTAGGACAGTAGCAAATTTCTCTCAAGTCGATGACCTAAGATTTATCAATCCGTAGGAGGCGTAGGATGAAGATGGTCTCTCTCAAGCAACCCTGCAACCAAATAACAAAGAGTCTCTTGTGTCCCCAACACACCCAATACAATGGTAAATTGTATAGGTGCACTAGTTCGGCTAAGATATGGTGAAATAAGTGGTATATGGATGGTAGATAATAGTTTTTGTAATCTGAAATAATAAAAACAGCAAGGTAGCAAGTGATAAAAGTGAGCGTAAACAGTATTGCAATGTGTGGAAACAAGGCCTAGGGTTCATACTTTCGCTAGTGTAAGTTCCCTCCACAATACTAACATAATTGGATCATAAAACTATCCCTCAACATGCAACAAAGAGTCACTCCAAAGTTACTAATAGCGGAGAACGAATGAAGAGATTATGGTAGGGTACGAAACCACCTCAAAGTTATTCTTTCCAATCAATCTGGTGGGCTATTCCTATATGTGTCACAAACAGCCCTAGAGTTCGTACTAGAATAACACCTTAAGACACAAATCAATCAAAACCCTAATGTCACCTAGATACTCCAATGTCACCTCAAGTACCCGTGGGTATGATTATACGATATGCATCACACAATCTCAGATTCATCTATTCAACCAACACATAGAACCTCAAAGAGTGCCCCAAAGTTCTACCGGAGAATCACGACGAAAACGTGTGCCAACCCCTATGCATAGGTTCCCAATGTCACGAAACCCGCAAGTTGATCACCTTAACATACATCAAGTGGCACGTGGTATCCCATTGTCACCACAGATATCCACGGCAAGACATACATCAAGTGTTCTCAAGTCTTTAAAGACTCAATCCGATAAGATTACTTCAAAGGGGAAACTCGATTCATTACAAGAGAGAAGAGGGGGGAAGAAACATCATAGGATCCAAATATAATAGCAAAGCTCGCGATACATCAAGATCGTACCAAATCAAGAACACGAGAGAGAGAGAGATCAAACACATAGCTACTGGTACATACCCTCAGCCCCGAGGGAGAACTACTCCCTCCTCGTCATGGAGAGCACCGGGATGATGAAGATGGCCACCGGAGAGGGATTCCCCCTCCGGCAGGGTGCCGGAACGGGTCTAGATTGGCTTTCGGTGGCTACGGAGGCTTCTGGCGGCGGAACTCCCGATCTATGTTGCGTTCTGGAAGTTTTAGGTCACGTGGGTATATATGGGTGCAGGGAGGACGTCGGAGGAGCCACGGGGGTCCCACGAGATAGGGGCGCGCCCTAGGGGGGCACCCCCCACCCTCGTGAGCACCTCGTGTCTCCCCTGACGTGGGGTCCAAGTCCATCAGGTGTGTTTCCTTCCAAAAATAGCTTCTCCAATTGATTCCGTTCCGTTTCGACTCCGTCTGATATTCCTTTTCTTCGAAACACTGAAATAGGCATAAAACAGCAAATCTGGGTTGGGCCTCCGGTTAATAGGTTAGTCCCAAAAGTAATATAAAAGTGGATAATAAAGCCCAATATTGCCCAAAACAGTAGATAATATAGCATGGAGCAATCAAAAATTATAGATACGTTGGAGACGTATCAATCCACGAAGTAAAAATCTGAGCCAAGACCCGTTGATTAAACTGAAGGCAGTATACACCTTGGTTGAACAATTGTATATTGGTGCACAACGGGCTCTGGCCGCTATCTCTCCTGTAAATCAAGGACCCAATCGGCCTAGCGATGTCCTGAAGAAGCTGTCCATCCTTCCTGCTAGATTCTAAGAAGTAAAATGCTCCTATGCGCGAGCCGGAGCTTTGACTGCCCTAAGCCGCTCCAAGGCTTGGGTGCCAGACCTAGACCCGGCGGGCGTAGCAAGAGGTTACCCTACTGTGAAGGAGGACGAGTCTCCGTTTGATCAGGATGATTTCATAGCATGTGTGCGCGAAGTCCGGCCTCAGGCGACTAGTCTTGGAGATGACACCAATGTTGACAAGTACCAGCCGGGTTTTGATAGTGAAAATAAGAAGATGGCCACTCCTTCATACAAAGTAGCAGATCTGATCCCACCAGTGAGAGAAGATACCTTTGCCCCAGAAATTGACCCGGTCGGCCTGATTGACGACGAAGCCGAAT
This sequence comes from Triticum urartu, assembly GCF_056163025.1. Lineage (NCBI taxonomy): Eukaryota > Viridiplantae > Streptophyta > Magnoliopsida > Poales > Poaceae > Triticum > Triticum urartu. The sequence goes on from NC_141878.1 coordinate 234,809,572, forward strand.
TTGTCGCCATGAACGGCTTGGATTGGTCAAAATCCAACTTCCAGCAAACAGAAGGTGGTGAACCGGCGAGGGAGGAACAATGATCATCTTCATGGGATTATAAAGCCTTGTAATAACTTAGTTGTGAAAACACCGTATGTTCTGCTTATGCCATCGCGCATAAAATACTTTGATGTGACTTCTGCATTTCCTGATGCCAATGTATGCATCACCTTTAATGTTTGTCTCTGCAATGTTTTAACTCTGTTGCCTGTAAACACAAAGAAAACACTTGCTTGGCGGCTTAGAACCAAACGATTTAAAACACCAATTTATAGCCAATATGTTTTCCACAATAAGAAATAGAGACAGATACAAATAAAGGACAAGGGCTGAAATTAATTCTGTAGTTAACGCCGCAGGTAAGTGCGTATAATTAATAACCATACCTTGTCCCTTTGGATCCTTAGACCACCGAGTTAAATAACCCGGGTGATGAATTTTGATAATTTAGTCTTTATAAGAAACCAATGACTGCCATACCTTGGTAGGTTGCATCTTTTGATCCGTAAGCCGCCGGTGTGAACGACCCGGGTGGCTGTGTTGCCAAATAGTCAAGCCAGTGGGGAAACCCAGGCTAATTGTTTGTAATATTGAAACAAAAAAAACTAAAAGACAAGCAACAGATAATAAGCATAATTTAATCCGGTATTCAAAAGGTGGGGGTTTCTGATTCGAATACGATCAGTAAATGGAAACACAGAAAATGGAAAGGGTCATAACAGTAAATGGAAACACAGAACGCTCGCTCCGTACGGAAGAGCACACTGCGGCCCTTGCTGCAGAGGCACAAAGCAGCCTGTTTAGGCAGACTACTCATTCGGTGTTATAGCCCCCGGACACCTTCAAGCGAGTCCGGAACAATCTGAAACAAGATCGCCCGGTGCGATCAGCGCTCGCCTAGCAATCCGGCCCCCGTCCCAGTCCCAGTGCAGCGACGAAACTTGTGCCGCGCGTACATAACTACGCATTGAAAATACCATGGACATAGGCGGGGGCACAATCAGGACACGCCCTGCATTGTGGCTTAACCACACCAGGGGTTGTATACCTTTGACACTCCTTTTCTCTTTCAGGGCCTAACTCTCCGGAAGCCCTTTCCGGCAGTCCGATTGCCGGACACATTCCGGAAGCAACAACCAAGGCAGCAAGAAGCTAAGATGAACACGGGAACCGCCAGGTGGTCTCTAGTAATACTTGATATAACCGCTTTTCACTATTTATGCGTAGCTTGCCTTGGGATAGGACATTTCGAATTGTCCTACTTTATGCTTATTGCACTACTTGTACCAGTACGCTTCAACGTATTATTCAAATAACAATGCATATTATTACTCTGTCATTGCATTATCTAAGTTTTTTTCCTCTTATATGTCCATTTAAGACATTCCGCACATGCACGCTCGGGTACGGTCAGTACGCCAGGGGCTCTCGTTTACCCGGTAATACGGCGCAAGAAGTCCAAACACTTTTGACAGTGCGGCACCCCGAACTTATAGCATTATATGCATCAGCTCCGAATCATGTCTTGGGTCAAATGTTGGGTCGCCCGGCTCCCATGCTTTGGTACCTTACGTTCCGCTATATCGGCTAAGGTAGCGGCGAGAGAACTACTGCGATTGTGTCCCGGTTCTTCCGGACAAGCACCTCAGTAGAGAAAGCCAAAAACCGACTGCCATGATAAGGCGAGAGATTGGTCGCTGTTCGAGAGGTCTCAAGTCCTTAAAGACTTTTTCCGCTTCGGGCGAGGAGTCGGCCTAGTCCGGCTTAGGCATGTACAGCGCCCCAAATTCGTCCCTCCGAATACCAGGGGCTTCGCCAAAAATTTAAAATCATATACTTCTATGGCTAAGTGAGAGTGATAAAGCATTATAGTCCGATTGCCTGGTTCGTTGGGCTGAACACCTCCCTCGAAGGACCCAAAATTGGGGTAAAGAGTGTTCAGATTTACCCCGAACACCCCAATACTAGTTACATGGGGGTAGAAACCGACGACTGGCCAACTCTCAGATTTTATAAACGGCCGCACATAAGGTAATATTTTAAATTAAGAAAGCATCGCATGGCGCAAAAGAACTCATTTCATATTACAGGATCACATGGGCATGTTCGTTCAAAAATTACATCCTTGGTACACTCATCTGCCACTAAGCGGGAACCCTTTAGGACGCTCTCATAGTAATTCTCGGGGCAACGATGCTCCTTGCCCTCCGGCGGCCCCTCCTTCACTAGCTTCACGGCGTCCAGCTTCGCCCAGTGCACCTTCGCCCGGGCAAAAGCCCTGCCTGCACCTTCGATGCAGACGGACCGCTTGATGACTTCAAGTCATGGGCAGGCTTCCACAAGCCGCCTCACCAGTCCGAAGTAGCTGATGGACAGGGGCTCGCCAGGCCACATCCGGACTATAAGGCCCCACATGGCCTGTTCGGCCGCCTTGTGAAGTTCGACCAACTGCTTCAGCTGGTCGCTCAAGGACACGGGGTGTTCGGTCCCAGTATACTGAGACCAGAACAACTTCTCTGTTGAGCTCCCCTCCTCAGCCCAGTAAAACTCCGTGGCATCCAGTACACTGTGGGGAAGATCTGCAAACGCTCCTGGAGAGCCCCGAACTCAGGTAAGAAAAAGGAAATTCTCCTTCACATGCTTGCTTTGCATATTGAATGCCTTACCCGCTGCTATCTTCTTCGCCTCGTCAATCTCCTGGAGGGCCTTGTGGGCTTCGGCCTTGGCACTTCGAACGCTTTCAAGAGCCTGCGCGAGCTCGGATTCTCGTGCCTTGGAGTCAAGCTCCAAGGACTCATGCTTTTTGGCGAGAGCCTCGAGCTCCTGCTGCACCTCGCCTACTCGGGCTTCTTGTTTCTCCCGGTCCAGGCGTTCTTTGGCAGCTTTGTCTTCGTCCTCGGACACCGCCTTCCTCAGGGTCTCCACCTCGGTTGTGGCCCCTGACAAATTCATGATGACCCTATTACTTTACACCCGAACTTCTTTTTAACTATATAAACTGGGGTATATCTTACCTTTGCTCTCTTCAAGCTGCCCCTTGGTAAGGCCGAGCTCGTCCTTGGACCGTTTCAGGGCCTGCTTCAGCGCAGAGACCTCCGCGGTATGTGCGGCAGCGGCCAGCAGGGAAGCCTGCACATACACATAGACATACTCTAATTAGACTCCTGAGTTATCATTTTATACTCTATTAGGCTTTTCTTCGCGAACGCCGAACAGAGCATCAGGGGCTACTATCTATGTGGTAATATTTTTATATTTTGAATGCTTACCTCAAAGCCTGTTAGGAGGCTGGCGCAAGCTTCGGTCAGTCCGTTTTTGGCGGACTGAACCTTCTTGACCACCGCACTCATGATAGTGCAGTGTTCCTCATCGATGGAAGCGTTGTGAAGCGCTTCCAGGAAGTTGTCCGGTGCCTCTGGTTGGACAGAGGACACCAGCACGGATGGTTGGCCCCCCTTAATGGGGGACCGCCTGCCGGAGTCCGGAACCATTGAAGGTTCCGGCGCAGTGTCCGGCTGAGGCCCGAACTCGAAGCCCGCAAGAGCCTCGCTCCCTTGGTACCCAGGGTCCAGGAGGTCGCCGTGAGGCGCCCCCAGGATCGCCTCCCCTTGGGTCAGTGCCTTTTGAGACACCACCTCGGCGTTGTCCGTAGGGCGAGGGGTGGAAGCCGTCGGAGGAGAACCGTTGTTCATATCCGACGAGCCCAAAGAGACGCTCGACGAGGGTACGTCGAGACGAGCTCGGGTCGTACTGCATAATTATGTTCGGCATGAGCAAAGGCAGTACAATAAAACATACCATGAAGTACTATGGTGTCCGGACACTTACGACTTCGCCAGGGGCTTTTCCCTGGGTAGCCACTTGTCGCCGATGTCGGCGGCCGTCGTGGCACAGTCCGGAGGGAGGGTCTTTCCCTTCTTGGACCCTTCGGCCTCCCCGGATGGGTTGGCCTTCCTTTTCTTGTCTCCCCCGGCTGGGGGAGAGAGCTTTTCTCCTCCTCCTCGTTTCCGTGGGAGGAGTGCGTGTCGGACTCATCGGATGATGAGTCCGATAGAACCTTGCGCCGGAGACCCTTTCGGGTCCCCGCGGCCTTCTTATTGGCCTTCTTTTCCGGCGCCTCGTAAGGTGCCAGAGTCAGCATCTTCATTAGAAGAGCGTTTGTGGGATCTTCGGGCAGGGGGGCTGGGCAATCAAGCTGCTCCGCTGTCTTTATCCAGTCCTGTTAATGACATGAAAGCTTAGATCCAGCACATAACTAAACTAGGGCAAATGAATACCCTGAGAGATATAAAAGCCTACCAGATGGGCGCGGCGCTTTGCGCTGAGTCCGCGGTCCTCGGTGAGGGAGGGAGGCATCTCGGCGCCCTTGAACAGCACCCTCCAGACATCCTCGTGCGTCGTGTCGTAGAGCTCTCGCAGCGTCTGGTGCTGGGCCAAGTCAAACTCCCACAAAACAAATGCCTGTTGTTGGCACGGAAGGATCCGGCGGAAGAGCATAATGTGGACCACGTTGACGAGCTTGATTTTCTTGTTCGTCATGTTCTCGATGCAGGTTTGGAGTCCGATCAGCTCTACCGAGGAACCCCAGGACAGGCCCTTCTTTTTCCAGGAGGTGAGCCGCGTGGGGATTCCGGATCAAAATTTGGGGGCCGCCACCCAGTTGGAGTCACGCGGCTCGGTGATGTAGAACCACCCCGATTGCCACCCCTTTATGGTATCCACGTAGGTACCCTCAAGCCAGGTGACATTAGGCATCTTGCCCACCATGGCGCATCCGCATTCTGCTTGCTGGCCACCCACTACCTTTGGTTTGACATTGAAGGTTTTCAGCCATAGGCCGAAGTGGGGCCTGATGCGGAGGAAGGCCTCGCACACGATGATAAACGCCGAGATGTTGAGGATGAAGTTGGGGGCCAGATCATGAAAATCCAGCCCGTAGTAGAACATGAGCCCGCGGACAAACGGGTGGAGAGGAAATCCCAGTCCGCGGACGAAATGGGTGAGAAAAACAACCCTCTCATGGGGTTCGAGCGTTGGGACGATCTGCCCCGCATTCGGCAGCCAGTGCGCGATATTCGCAGCTAGGTATCCGGCTTCCTGTAACTTTTTGATGTTCTCCTCCGTCCATCCACTTACCTCCTGCTCCAGACATGATTGGAGTGGTTTGAGAAGAACGCGAGCTTGCACGCTAGAGCTCGGGTGTGCGGGAATGGGTAAGCGAGAAGGAAGAAGGCGTGGGTGAAAAAAGTAAATCTTTGTCCCTTTATAAGGGCGGAGGAGGCGAGGAGTCTCCCCACTTGCCTGGCAAAACCGCTTATTCCTCAGGCGCCGTAATTGATGGCGCGGTTGGGTTACCCACGTCCGTATTGATGAGAATCCCGTGATAAAGGGAACACGATCTCTGCTTTGACAAGACGTATCAAGAAAACCGCCTCACGATATGTGTGGAGCTGGCTGAGAAAAGCGGTTCGAATAATAACCGGGCCATGAAGTGATGTCATACTATCAAAACGTGTCAGCAAATTGGATTTGTGGAAGTATTATTCTCTCTACGGTAGTATGTGGAACTTATTTTGCAGGGTCGGACACTATCCTTGCATTCAAACTCTTCCATGGTTTATTCGGAGGAGGAACCCGCCTTGCAATGCCGAAGACAACACTGCGCGCCGGACTCATCGTCATTGAAGCCTGGTTCAGGGGCTACTGAGGGAGTCCCGGATTAGGGGGTCTCCGGACAGCCGAACTATATCCTTTGGCCAGACTGTTGGACTATGAAGATACAAGATTGAAGACTTCGTCCCGTGTCCAGATGGGACTCTACTTGGCGTGGAAGGCAAGCTAGGCAATACGGATATGGATATCTCCTCCCTTGTAACCGACCTTGTGTAACCCTAGCCCCCTCCGGTGTCTATATAAACCGGAGGGTTTTAGTCCGTAGGACAACAGACAATCATACCATAGGCTAGCTTCTAGGGTTTAGCCTCTCTGATCTCATGGTAGATCAACTCTTGTAATACTCATATCAACAAGAACAATCAAGCAGGACGTAGGGTTTTACCTCCATCGAGAGGGCCCGAACCTGGGTAAACATCGTGTCCCCTGCCTCCTGTTACCATCCGCCTTAGACGCACAGTTCGGGACCCCCTACCCAAGATCCGCCAGTTTTGACACCGACAGCCGCCGTCTCCAAGCTCCGCCTCTACATCTCCTTTGGCCGCTGCATCGACCTGACCGCACCAGAGAATCGCGGCATATCTCTGCTGCTTCAACAGCCGCTGTAAGTCTTCCCCTTTCCTCCTTTGTAGATCTATCTAGGGTTTCAGTGTTCATCAAAGTTCATCGAAGCTCCGACACTGTTCTTCCCTGTTCCTCTTTAGTCCATAGATGAAAGACCTTAAGCTTGATGTATTCCGTGTAGTAGCTGTAGCATTCCTTGTCTTTGCTATCAAAACAAACCCTAATGCGCATAAAAACCAATCTGGACTTTTTGCGAATCACTTCAGGATCAACCTTTTTAGGTCTAAATCTTTTTGCTTTCCTGACCTGTGGTAGATCCGAAATGCTAATGTGATCTCTGTGAAATCTGTTTTTCCTCACTTAGCCATTTTTAGATCTGTACCTTCTTTATCACATAGGCGGTTTACCTTTGTAGAAAGCAATCTATCACATACCATTAGTCCCCTTGTAAACTGGCAATCCCTTTATCTCCGTTATCATACTTCGGTTTAATAATATGTGTATATTGCTTTTTCCACTTATTGCCTTGTCATTGATAATTATATCATCCTCTGGTTTACCAATTTCACATACTTGGACTCCCTTGTCCTTTTGTACCTTATGCATCACTATGAATGAATTGTAAACCGACATTTTTTTCTCAGCCCTTCACTTGCAATGGCGAAACAGTTTTATTCCTGCAACTAGGCTCCCTCCCGGGTTACAGAGGAGCAACTGAATGGAATTGTCAAGATCGGCACCTTACCAAAGAAGAATGAAATCCGGTGGCGAGTTCCTGGACCGGAAAATCCTCCCACCCCTAAGCAGGGTGAGGTAGTGGTGTTTGTTGATCACATAGGCCGTGGTTTCAAACTGCCCGGATCAAAGTTTTTCCAGGATGTACTTGCCAGCTTTCAACTCCACCCTCAAGATATTGGACCCAACTCGGTATCCAATATATGCAACTTTCAAGTTTTCTGTGAAGTGTACCTACAAGAAGAGCCAACTGTTGAGCTGTTCCGGGACTTCTTTCATCTGAACCGGCGCACTGAATTTGTAGACGGACCCAATACTGAACTTGGTGGCGTATCCATTCAGAAAAGAGAAGAGGTTGAATTTCCTCACGCCAAGCTACACAGTCACCCCAAAGAGTGGAATCAAACTTGGTTCTACTGTAAAGACACCTCCCCTGAAGATGAGAATCCTCTGCCGGGTTACCGTGCCCACCGGCTTGCCAATACTCATCCACTTCCACAACTTCTAAGTGCCCAGGAATGGGCCCCGTATGCACCTCAAATCACCAAGCTGAGAGCCTTCTTGGCCAACGGTTTAACAGGTGTAGACTTTGTCCGTTGCTAGATATCCTGGAGTATCTTGCCGCTAAGTCGCCGCTCCCGCTTAATGTGCGAGTACACTGGGGAAGCAGAAGACTCTCAACGTCATATAAATATTGAACTAACAGATGAAGAAGTCACTGAGGCTGTCAAGAAGATATTGAATGAATCGGAAGCTATCTATCGCCAAACTGGATTAGACCCTTTTTACAGGCAAAACAAACCGCTTGTTGTAAGTATTGTTCTTCCACTTTACACCTGATATCTTTAGACTGTCCAATCTTTGAATATTCTTCTGCTTATTCTTAAATAGGGTGATGATCCATTCTGGAAGAAGAAACCTCAAGAGAAAGCGGCAAAGCCTTCCCGTCCTAAAACAAAAGCCGTCAAGAAAACCTCAAAGTGGAAGGCACCTGAACGCATCAGTATGGAACTAGATGACGACCCGGATGAACCAGAAGTTGAGGTAGAACTTGATTCACTTGGTTCACTTTTCATGCATCTCATTGACAATGATACTTATCAGAAGGACATTGAGGGCAACCAAGCTGACGATGCAGAGGTAATTATCCTTTCCTCCGGTTCAGACTCTCTGCCAACACAAAAAATCCGTCAAGCGGTCCGGAAAGTAAGCTTTTCTCATCCTATTGCTCACTTGGATCCAACATTTATTTTGAAGAAGCAGCAGCACGAGGCTCGCCGCACAACCCGGCACAGCGGCCAAAAGGTCACTTCGACCGGTTTACCAGACACCCCGGTTCGAAAGCGTCGATCTGAGGTCTCATCCACTTCTGACACTTCTTATCCCAAGGCAGGCTATTTCCAACAACCTCTTAATCTGTCCAATTCGAATTATCAGGTGACACATCCTTCATCTTCTAGCGAGTCAACAGCAACACAACTCCCTCCTCTCAAAACTGTAGCTGGGTAAGTACTTCACCCCTTTATTTTGATGTTTCATACTTTATATGTTGTGCTAACCTTTGCATCTTATTCTGTTTAGAGCCAAAGCTAGACCCAGTAAAAAGGCTCGGGTGAATAATCCGCCCGAAGACCAGGTGGTTACTGAACCGGAGCAGACTGCTGAACCAGAGGGTCCAAATCCTGAAGCTACCTTTGATGAACCACCCCCTCAAGATCACAATACTGATGAACAAGCAGAAGTTGATACTGTTGTGCCTGCTGACGAACTGGCAAATCCAATCCGGGCTGTTGACAGATCTTCTAGTCCGGTGAGAGATACAGACACTCATCAACTCCAGAAAAGGCTGCTGGAGACAAAGAAGGCGAAGTTATCATTACTGGTATTGGTCACACCTCTCCTGGCCATCCTGTAATCTTGGCCAAACATAGTGCCAAGGAAGAGCGTGCTGCCATGGAAAAAGGCAAATGGAGCACCGACTTGTCAAGCTACGCCCATCTCATCGCTCAAGAACTCCACTCCGGTTTTCTAAACTATCTGCACTCAAACCGTGATTATGAAGCCGGTTTGGTGAACATGATGAAGGAGCGCTATGAGGTATTTTCATCACTTTTCCTTTCTTAAATCTAAAGTACAAATACCAACCCAAGTAGCCCCCAAGGGCCAGTTTATGATGGCAATCACAAACGGGACTTTATAATATCTTAACCCTTGCAAACTTGTCCTCCATATACCAACTGATCTTTTGAAGTAAACCAGATGTGACCATTGTATTCCTGTAGTGTTCGCCTATGTAGTCCCCAAGGGCCAGTTTATCTTTCCAAGGTGAATCGGGTCTTTAATCCATGCATCCATTTGAACAAATGTACATTAGCCCCCAAGTGTCAAGGATAATGCTTGCATTGTACTTGAGACTTGCAAATAAAATTTTTATGATAGAGAAAATAGGCATTAGCCCCCAAGTAGAAAGTGCATAACTTGTTATACGCTTGGTACTTCAAAAATACATATCTCATTGTTGATATATCTTGCCTTTACAGGCCGAGCTGAGTAAAAGGGATGCTCAAACCACTGACCTTCAGGAGAACGTCAAATCTCAGCAAGCAGAGGCTTCCAAGGCCAAGGAGGAGTTGACAAATGCCTTAGCAGCCATGGAAAGGCTGAAAGAGACCTTTAACAAAGAGCATGCAGACTGGGAGACAGAAAAGGCTGGTTTAACAAAGAAGGCCGAAGACGCAGAAGCGGCCCTGAAACCGGTGGTTGAAGAACTGACTGGGTTAAAACGGCAGATTAACGCCATGACCTCTGCTGTCTTTGGTAAGTATCTGCATATGAAGTTTTTCCAATCCATAACATCTTATCAGAAAAACGGCTTACTGATGCTTTACCATGACAGGGACCCGCATTACTCATCTGGGCTCCTATATGCGGATGAAGCTTAAAGCGGCCTATACTTTGATAGAACAGCTGTATTCTGGATCCCAGCGAGCCATTTGCGCTGCAGCTTATAACAAGCCTCCGCCAACGCTGATCAAAGAAACAATTGAAAAGCTGACCATGCTACCTGCCCGGTTGGATGAACTGAAGAGAGCAGCTGCAAGGTCAGGTGCACTGACCGCGCTAATCCGGGCCAAGGCGTGGATTCCAGATCTTGAACCGACACATATTGGCCAAGGCTACCCCAGCGTGAAGGAAGATGGTACCAACTTCAACAACGATGATCTTGGAAGACTGACGAAGGAGATGCGGCCTATAACAAGCAAATTGGCGGATGACACAGATCTATCTCATTTTCAACCGGTTTACGACGCTGAAGGGAAAAGACAGCCCGCGTTGATTCACAATGTGGAAGATCTTGTGCCGCCAATCCGTAAGCACACTTACGCTCCCGACATCAACCCTTCCACCCTTATTCATGAAGAAGCTGTTTTTCAAGCCTTAACCGGAATCGATTGGTCAATGATTGACTTCCAGCGACTGGGTAGAGATGAAGAGAATGTGACCACTCAAGATGATCCTCAATCGGCAAGCCGTCCAGATGAGGAAGCATAAACCGGAGGTCGGTTTACCAGTTGTAGTCTTCCACTCTTTAAAACAATTATTCAATTTGGGTTGTTGAAAGCGCCTTGTAATAGGATAGCGTGAACACCTTTATCTGCCATGCCATCGAGCATGTTTGTTTTGCTTGTGACTGAAAACTTGTCATGCCTTTGGTATGCACAGTCCATTATGGCTTTTGTTCCTGCATATAAAAAACTTGAAAATGTCCTAGTGGTTTACCACTGTATGGGTCATAATGCCCGAAAAATATATACATAACCTGGATGGATAACCAAGATTGTAATAACCAGATATAAAAATAGATGATACCTGGGATATACCTTGTTGGCTAACCAACTGTTTGTATAGTAAGGGTGAAGAACACCAATCTGGAGTGTTGATGACTCCTTACCCTTGTGCCGGTTCATAGAAAAAACCATACCGGGCTATAATAGGCACCGATTTGTTCATATAATGCTGGTGACATTTAATCAAAACCAGACCGGAGCAACGTACTGCCGGTTTAAAACTGATCATGTACTAACAACTGAGCGTTGAAAGCCACGCCGGTTTGTAATAAACACCGGTTTATCAAAAAATATTCATAAATCCCTGATCAAAAGATTTTAAAACAGCAAAGACAAAAGAAATATGCAAGGCTTTTCATGGGCTGCCAAGCCCTAAATCGAGGCTTTTCATGGGCTGCCAGGCCACTGAGTTAAACCATTTCACAAAGCCTTTTAAGATGGACCTCAATCTTTAACCAATCACCGTTTTAACTTTGACAAGTTCAGGATCTATGAGATTGACTTGTCAAACGTTCGATGGGTCATACCAGGTTTACCTGGACGGAGTCGCTTACTTAAAGAGGCAGGATAACCCGGGGTTATAGGTGAATACACCTGGCTTCCAAGCCTGGCTTGATAGCCTATTACAAGGGTGCAAGCTCGTTGTTCTTTGAGAAGCAAGGAGCCCCCAGGTAATATTTGAGCTATGCTCAGTGGTTACCTATGTTTGAGTTGTGCTTTATGCAACAGACTCTCTTTGGTGCCACATAATGTCCTTTTGGCCTTAAGCCTATCAAAAGGTGTAGCTATGGTGTAAAGACAACCAAGCCCCCTAGTGATTTCCCTTTTTGGTTTTAAACCGATCAAGAGGTGTAGCTATGGTTCGGATACGACCAAGCCCCCTAGTGATTTCCTTCATATCTGTGTGGCTTTGTAGGCCGGGTTAATAGAACCCCGCTTTGTAAATAGAAGCCCCCATGGAACCACACATGATGTAAAAAAGAACAGAGACCCTGCTTTAGCTAAGGCTCCAGTTTATTATATAATATATACATTGTCATAAGTATGTACATAAGAAGAGCCTATGGCTCAAGTATAGTAAGGCCGAAGAAGAGCTATATTCCACGGCCGCTGGGTCTCCTCCTCCGATTTGCGTGAGTCTTTGTGCTCTCGAACATCGATGAGGTAGTATGACCCGTTGTGCAGGTTTTTGCTGACCACAAAAGGTCCTTCCCAAGGTGGGGATAACTTGTGCATATCTGTCTGATCCTGGATGAGCCGGAGCACCAGATCGCCTTCTTGAAAAGTTCTGGTCTTAACCCGGCGGCTGTGATAACGTCAGAGATCTTGTTGATAAATCGCCGAACGTGCTGCTGCTAAATCATGCTCCTCATCTAACAGGTCCAGTGAGTCCTGACGTGCTTTCTCATTCTCAGCTTCAACATACGCCGTCACACGGGGTGAATCATGACGGATGTCATTAGGGAGAACCGCCTCTGCTCCGTAAACCATGAAGAAAGGGGTGTAACCCGTAGATCTGTTTGGTGTGGTGTTGATACTCCATAATACGGAAGGTAACTCCTCCACCCAACAACCAGGCGTCCGCTTTAAAGGAACCATAAGCCGGGGTTTGATACCTCTCATAATTTCTTGATTTGCCCTCTCTGCTTGACCATTAGACCGGGGGTGAGCCACTGATGCTACATCAAGCCAGATGTGCTCATGTTGACAAAATTCCTCCATATCACCCTTGGAAAGATTAATACCATTATCATTTATAATACTGTGTGGAAAACCAAACCAGAATATCACCTTTTTGATGAATTGAACCGATGTGGCTGCATCACACTTACTGACTGGCTCTAGTTCTACCGACTTGGTAAACTTGTCAACTGCCACTAACAGGTGGGTCTTTTTGTCCTTGGATCTCTTAAAGGGTCCAACCATATCGAGCCCCCAAGTTGCGAACGGCCAAGTAATTGGAATCATTCTCAACTCCTGAGCCGGAACATGAGCGGGGCGTGCAAATTTCTGACAACCGTCACACCTTTTGACTTAATCCTCAGCATCAGCATGAGCCGTCAATCAATAGAAGCCGTGACGAAAAGCCTTAGCCACCAAGGATTTTGAACCGGCGTGGTGACCACAATCTCCTTCGTGAATTTCTCGCAAAATCTCACAACCCTCTTGAGGAGACACACAACGCTGAATTGCTCCTGTGACGCTGTAACGATGTAATTCCCCATTAACAATGGTCATTGACTTGGATCGCTGGATTATCTGCCGGGCCAAGGTTTCATCCTCCGGTAACTCGCCCCGGTTCATGTAAGCCAGGTACGGGACTGTCCAATCCGGTATAACGTGCAAAGCTGCCACCAACTAGGCCTCCGGGTCAGGAATAGACAACTCCTCCTCTGTGGGTATCTTGACCGATGGATTATGAAGTACGTCGAGGAAGACATTAGGTGGCACCGGTTTTCGCTGAGAGCCTAGATGACTTAAAGTGTCCGCCGCTTCATTCTTTCGCCGGTCTATATGGTCAACTTGATAGCCCTTGAAATGACCAGCCACTATGTCCACCTTTCGTCGATATGCAACCATGAGTGGGTGCTTAGAATCCCAAGTGCCAGATACCTGTTGAGCCACCAGGTCCGAGTCACCGAAGCACTTAACCCTGCTTAAGTTCATCTCCTTAGCCATCCAAAGACCATGGAGTAAGGCCTCATACTCAGTTGCATTGTTAGTGCAAGGGAACATTAAACGAAGAACATAACAAAACTTGTCACCTTGTGGGGAAGTTAATATGACTCCAGCCCCCGAGCCCTCCAATTGCCTGGATCCATCAAAATGAACAGTCAAATAAGTGTTGTCTGGCTTTTCCTCTGGTGCTTGCAACTCTACCCAATCATTGATGAAGTCCACGAGTGCTTGAGATTTTATCGCTGTGCGAGGTGTCTACTTGATCCCGTGAGGTCCAAACTCAATAGCCCACTTGGCAATCCGGCCAGTCGCCTCTCTATTTTGGATGATATCTCCCAAAGGGGCTGAACTAACCACTATGATAGGATGACCCTGAAAATAGTGCTTGAGCTTCCTGCTTGCCATAAAAACTCCATACACCAGCTTCTGCCAATGCGGATACCTCTGCTTTGATTCAATAAGCACCTCACTGATATAATAAACCGGCCATTGAACCGGATACTCTTTTCCAGCCTCCTTGCGCTCCACAACAATAGCCACACTAACAGCCCGGGCATTAGCAGCCACATATAGTAGTAAAGGCTCTTTATCGACTGGAGCAGCAAGGACAGGCGGTTCAGCTAACTGTCTCTTCAAATCCTCAAACGCTTGATGAGCCGCATCACTCCAGACAAATTCATACGTTTTCTTTAACATATGATATAAAGGGATAGCTTTCTCCCCAAGATGACTGATAAACCGGCTCAAAGCCACAATCCGTCCTACTAAACGTTGAACGTCATTGATACACGCCGGTTTAGCCAGGGACGTGATAGCTGAAATTTTCTCCGGATTAGCCTCAATGCCTCTGTTAGACACCAGAAAACCCAAGAGCTTGCTTGCCGGAACACCAAAGACACATTTGTCCAGGTTAAGCATCATTTTATAAACCCAGAGGTTGTCAAAGGTCTCCCTCAAGTCATCTATCAATGTTTCCTCCTTCCTGGACTTCACCACAATATCATCCACATATGCATGAACATTGCGCCCAATCTGCCTATGAAGACAATTCTGAACACAACGCTGATAAGTCGCCTGGGCACTCTTGAGCCCAAATGGCATAGAGACATAGCAGAAGGCTCCAAAGGGAGTTATAAAAGTCGTCTTCTCCTGGTCCTTAACTGCCATTTTGATCTGATGATAACCAGAATAAGCATCCAAAAAACACAAACGGTCACAACCTGCCGTAGCATCAATAATCTGATCAATACGTGGGAGGGCAAAGGGATCAGCTGGACAAGCCTTATTCAAGTCTGTGTAGTTCACACACATACGCCAAGTGTTGTTTTTCTTAAGGACTAGCACCGGGTTAGCCAGCCACTTCGGGCGAAAGACCTCCACGATAAACCCTGCGGCCAACAGCCGAGCTACCTCCTCACCGATAGCCTTACACCTTTCTTCGTTGAAGCGGCGGAGAAACTGCCTGACCAGTTTAAACTTAGGATCTATATTAAGTGTGTGCTCAGCGATTTCCCTTGGTACACCTAGCATGTCAGAAGGCTTCCATGCAAAAATGTCCCAGTTCTCACGGATGAACTCGATGAGCGCGCTTTCCTATTTGGGATCCAGGTTAGCGCTGATGCTGAACTGCTTGGATGAATCACCAGGAACAAAATCAACCATCTTAGTGTCTGTAGCCGATTTAAACTTCAACTCGGATCATGCTCTGTAGTTGGTTTTTTCAAAGAAGTCATGTCTGCCGGATCAACCTTGTCTTTATAAAACTTCAGCTCCTCTGTGGCACAAACCGACTCAGCATAAGCTGCATCACCCTCTCCACATTCCAAAGCAATCTTCCTGCTCCCATGTACTGTGATGGTCCCTTTGTGACCCGGCATCTTAAGCTATAGATAAACATAACACGGCCTCGCCATGAACTTGGCATAAGTCGGTCGTCCGAACAGGGCATTATACGGACTCTTGATTTTCACCACCTCAAAAGTCAACGTTTCTGACCTTGAATCATGATCATCTCCAAAAGCCACCTCTAGGGCTATCTTGCCCACTGGATACGCAGACTTACCAGGCACCACACCATGAAAAACTATGTTCGACGGTTTAAGATTCTTATCTGTCAATTCCATACAACGGAAGGTATCATAGTAAAGGATGTTGATACTACTTCCACCATCCATAAGCACCTTGGTGAACTTATACCCCCCAACTTGAGGTGCCACCACTAAGGCCAGATGACCCGGATTATCAACCTGGGGTGGGTGATCCTCTCGACTCCATAAAATTGGTTGCTCAGACTAGCGCAAATACTGAGGCACTGTCGGTTCAATAGAGTTCACGACCCTCTTGTGAAGCTTCTGATCACGCTTGCACAAGCTAGTGGTGAAAACATGATACTGCCCACTATTTAACTGCTTCGGATTGCTCTGATAACCCGACTGCTGCTGCTGCTGATTCCCCTGATGGTTATAACCTCCCTAATTGCCCTGGTTCCCTTGATTACCATGTCCGGTTTGATTGCCTTGGAATCCTGAACCGGAGCTGCTGCCTTCATAACCCGGCCCATGAAAACCACCTCCTGAACTGTCGGGCGGGCCATTATCGTATTGAAACATATTGGAGTTCTTGAACTCTCGCATGATGAAACAATCCTTCCAAACATGTGAAGCTGGCCTCTCCTTCGATCCATGCTTTGGACAAGGTTGATTTAACAGGCGTTCCAAATTGGGGCCTGAACCTCCACCCCTCTGGGGCGGTTTGCCCTTACGGCGCTGACCGTTGTCCTGAGCATTGGTGTTAGCCACAAAGTACAAATTATTGTCTGCCTTGCACTTACCATTATTCCCATGACCTGCCAGATTGTGCTGCTGCCCCTTGGTATTGCCATTCTTTTTCCCCTTCCCCGGTTTGTCATCCTCAAACTCAGGGTCTTTGATACTATCTGAATCGGCATATTTCACCAAAGCAGCCATAAGGGTTGACATGTCATTGCAATGACGTTTGAGCCTCCCTAGCTTCAGTTTCAATGGCATAAACCGGCAATTACCCTCCAACGTCAAAACCGCTGTGTCCGCGTTGATATGGTCCGACGAATGCAGAATAGCTGAGACTCGCTTCACCCAATGAGTTGTAGACTCCCCATCCTCTTGAACACAAGCGGCCAGGTCCACAATCGACATAGGCTGCTTACAAGTATCTTTAAAATTCTGGATGAATCGGTGTTTTAACTCCGCCCATGACCCGACAGAATTAGCCGGTAAGCTCTTTAACCAAGTACGAGTTGTCCCCTCCAACATCATGGTGAAGTATTTAGCGCACACCGCTTCATCCACATCCAGCATCTCCATTGCCATCTCATAACTCTCAACCCATGACTCTGGTTGCAAATCGGCGGTGTAATTGGGCACCTTACGAGGGCCTTTAAAATCCTTGGGCAGTCACACATTACGTAATGCAGGGGTAAGACACGGCACCCCTAAAGAACTGAAGACCATGCCTGGCTCCACTGAAGCGGTAGGACGAACCGGAGTAGGTTGACGAGCTGCGTGCTGAGCTGCTAACTCGGCTTCTCGACGTGCACGACCATGATCCACCACATCCTGCGCATTGGCACCACCACCTGTCGGGTTATGCCCTCGCGGCGAGTTACGGTGACGTGCACTGCTTGATACGGCCGACTCATCCTCAACGTGCCTGCTGTAGCTCCGACTCGGACGGGGGGTGGAATGAATCCTCTCGCGACTATGTGAATAAGCCTGCTACTAGTTTAAAGATGTTTGAAGGAGCTCTCTGGCCCGTCGTGTCTCAATCGCCAATGGTGACTCGCCGTCCATTGGGAGGGCCACCAATCGTGAAGCGGCGGCCACAATGTTATCCAACGGGTTGGAGTAATGCCCCGGAGGCGTCGGAACATACTGTGGCACAATGTTGTTCTGATGAGGGGGGTTCATCATGCGCGGCTGAACCGTCACTCCTGTTCCCAGTGCCTCAGTCCGGTTTCCCACCGGCTGGTTACTGGTTCCTGCTCCTGGCGTGTTGAAGAGATTTCTTGGCTCATAACCCGGCGGGAGGTGCGACCGGTATCTCCTCCTCATGACATGATCCGAGGCACTCTGATCCAGCCTAAGCCGGTAGGCCTGAGCTTCCAACTCGGCCCATTGTGTAGCCATCCTGGCGTTCTCTGCTGCCAGGTCCGCTTTAGCCTGAGTTATCTGATCCTTCACCTTTGCGATCTCCGCATTGTGCTGATATCGGGTTGTGGCGTCCACTTCTGCTGCCATCAATGTTGCCAAAGCGTCGAACAAATCAGACAGAACCTGAGCCGGAGGCGGCGCAGAGCCCCCTACTCCTGCTGGCGTTGCTGTTGCTGAACCGAAGAGCATTTCCGCGGCGGTAGAAGAGTGCTGCGCTGGTTGTGTACCGGCCATGAAGACCGCGACCCGGTTTGGCAGATCGAGGGGGCCCGGAATACTGTTGCCATCAGAACCTCCACTAATCCGGCCGTCCTGCAGCTGATACAGTGACTCGGTCTCTCCGGTTGAAGACTCGTCATCAGAACAGACAACGGTTTCCCCATCAGATGCCGGTCCATCCTCATATTCCGCTCCATGGATGACACCTACGACACATGCCTTGCTATGGGCTAAACCGGGTCAGGGCTTGCGCGCTGAGCCGTCTTGATGATGTCGGTGCAGGTGTCCGGCTCAGGGCCCGGTTCGCCGATCTTGCCGATGAAGACGTGAATTCTGCCAAAGGGGACCCGGTACCCGTATTCAATTGAACCGGCCTCGGGGCCCCATCCCGCGTCGTCGATGTAGATCTTGCCGTGACAACTCCTCGTCATCCGGCCCACAGAGTATCCTTTGAGTCCTTCGAAGCTGCCCTTCAAGAACTCGGAACAATCGTGTGATAGCCCCATGGTGGGCGCCAACTGTCGTGGTTTTGTCACGGGAGATGTCCTCGTGAAAGGACTTAGTCGCCATCGCTACGGGTTAGCTTAAAGGGGTTAAACCGGACAAGGGACACGAGGGTTTTTATACTAGTTCGGCCCCTTCGATGAAGGTAAAAGCCTACGTCTAGTTGTGTTGGTATTGCTAGGGTTTCGATGACCAGGGAGCGAATCCGCTTTGCTTAGCTCTCGAGTTCTTGTGTGTTGTCCCTAAACCGCTGTCGGGTCGTCCCTTTATATACATAGGTTGATGCCCGCTGGTTTACAGAGTCCCGAGGCCGGATCGTAAACGTGTCCGGCTCGGTCTCTACTCCTTTTAACTTACAATACAAGTTACATGAGAGAACCGGTTTACATCTACAGGCCTTAACTCGCCTTTGGGCCTTGGGCCTTCGTAAAGCGCCACCATCCTTACGTCTTCATGGGCTTCTAATCTTCCTAGAGTTAATCCGGCTACTCCTGGACGGTTTACGTCCAGTACAAGCCGAGGGATGAAGCTAACCTCGGCGGAAAATGGTGGCCACTCCCGTTGTTGTCCTGCGTAAGTAGTGGAAAGGCATGATAAGCACATCAATCTTAACATCAAACACATATAGCAAAGGTAAACAACATCACCTCCAAATGATAGATTGAATGTATTGGTTTCAGCATGTTGTTAAAGCAGATATAAAATGGAAGGCAATGTTATAGACATCAGGCTTAATAACCATCAAATATTGCAATTCAAACTGGTATTGTTGAAAATGAATAGAACGTAGGTAACTGATACGTCTCCAACGTATCTATAATTTTTGATTGTTCCATGCTATTATATTATTCATCTAGGATGTTTTATATGCATTTATATGCTATTTTATATGATTTTTGGGACTAACCTATTAACCTAGAGCCCAGTGCCAGTTTCTGTTTTTTCCTTGTTTTTGAGTTTTACAGAAAAGGAACACCAAACGGAGTCCAATTGATATGCCAATTTTTGATGATTTTTATGGACCAAAAGAAGCCCCCGAAATAAAAGAGTTGGTCCAGAAGAGTCCCGAGCCATCCATGAGGGTGGAGGGCGCACCCTACCCCCTGGGCTCGCCCCTATCTCGTGGATGACTCAGAGACCCCCCTGACATGAGACCGACGCCAAAA
Source organism: Triticum urartu (assembly GCF_056163025.1). NCBI lineage: Eukaryota > Viridiplantae > Streptophyta > Magnoliopsida > Poales > Poaceae > Triticum > Triticum urartu. Next base: position 234,829,189 of record NC_141878.1, read on the forward strand.
TTCCTATAAATACAGAAACCCCCGAAAAGAAACCTAGATCGGGAGTTCCGCTGCCGCAAGCCTCTGTAACCACAAAAAACCAATCGAGACCTTGTTCCGGCACCCTGCCGGAGGGGGATCCATCACCTGTGGCCATCTTCATCATCCCGGCGCTCTCCATGACGAGAAGGGAGTAGTTCACCCTCGGAGCTTAGGGTATGTACCAGTAGCTATGTGTTTGATCTCTCTCTCTCTTGTGTTCTTGATATGGTACGATCTTGATGTACCGCGAGCTTTGCTATTATAGTTGGAACTTATGATGATCCAAAAAAGTTGAGCTCGGCTCAACAAAGTGACGCCGTGTCTAGCGCAGGTCGGCAGCCGTGAAGTAATATTGCCGGACTGGTTTGACACCAGCATGATGTCGAAGATCATGTTCAAAAGATCTTAAAGTTAGTGGGATGTGTTCGGGAACAAAACACAATACCCCATACAAAACTTCCTTCAAAAGGGATGTCCGAAACCCCGTTCATAAAAAAGATGAACTCGGGTCGGATTCGTTTTCGCGCAGAAAATAGATCCGAAAAATGATGCACTAATCGGAAGGTTCCCGGAGTTTGGACGGTCGGATCGAGCTGAAATTTTGAGAGGCGGTAGATATAGGAATTCCGCAGCCGATCAACGGTTGGATCTTCCAAAGGACGTCCGAGCTAGAAGCTGGACACCATGCCCTAAAATCATCCAGATTCCCATCCAGATTTGACACGGCTCCGGTATATCGTGGATTGCCAGAGATTCGTCCATCGGAACTCGACGAAATTTTCCAGGGTTGTTGTAAACTCAATTCCGCACAATTCCACCAAAGAAATCATCAAAGCGATACTCGAGGAGGTGGTGGCGGCAGATACGAGTTCGCTGTCCAAAAAAACAGCACGGTCGCTTGAGGGCAATGTTGACGTTGAGCCCCCGAGCTCCATAGATGATTCCTCCGTGATCTTGCTAGAGATCAGAGTTGATGTTTGATGAAGGCCCTCGTCCGAACATGGTGATCTGAACACGGGGCGCAATTCTTGGTCGAACCAAGGTGACCAGTCGAGCTGGTGACGAAGATGCCGAAGTCGCAGTTGATCTACAGGCGAGCCATCGATCCTTTTGTCGATCACACATCGGAACTCTCAATGAAAGCACCAATGTCGGTGTCAAAACCGGCGAATCTCGGGTAGGGGTCCCGAACTGTGCATCTAGGAAGGATGGTAACAGGAGGCAAGGGATACGAAGTTTTACCCAGGTTCGGGCCCTCTTGATGGAGGTAAAACCCTACGTCCTGCTTGATTAATATTGATGATATGGGTAGTACAAGAGTAGATCTACCACGAGATCGGAGAGGCTAAACCCTAGAAGCTAGTCTATGGTATGATTGTTATTGTGTATGATCTATCGACTAGCCTGGCCCTGGTTTATATAATGCACCAGAGGCCTAGGTTAACAAGAGTCCTAGCCGAATACGCCGGTGGGGAGAAGTCCTTATTTTGATCGCCAAGTCTTGTGGAATCTTCCTTGTATGCGACAGCTGTCCGAACTGGCCCATGAGTATACGGCCACGGGGGTCCTCGGCCCAATCTATCAGATCGGGAGATGACGTGTTGAGTACCCCCTAGTCCAGGACACTGTCATTGAGGGATTCTTATATGATCTAATTATGTTATCCTTGTTGAGAGAACTTGCACTAGTGAAAGTATGAACCCTAGGCCTTGTTTCAACGCATTGCAATACCGTTTTCGCTCACTTTTATCATTAGTTACCTTGCTGTTTTTATATTTTCAGATTACAAAAAACTATATCTACCATCCATATTGCACTTGTATCACCATCTCTTCGCCGAACTAGTGCACCTATACAATTTACCATTGTATTTGGTGTGTTGGGGAAACAAGAGACTGTTTGTTATTTGGTCGTAGGGTTGTTTGAGAGAGACCATATTCATCCTACGCCTCCCACGGATTGATAAACCTTAGGTCATCCACTTGACGGAAATTTGCTACTGTCCTACAAACCTCTGCACTTGGAGGCATAACAACGTCTACAAGAAGAAGGTTGTGTAGTAGACATCAAGCTCTTTTCTGGCGCCGTTGCCGGGGAGGTTAGCGCTTGAAGGTATATCTTTAGATCTTGCAATCGAATCTTTTTTTCTTCTTTTATCACCAGTTTAGTCTATAAAAGAAAACTACAAAAAATGGAATTGAGGTTGCCTCATATGCTTCATCTTTTTAATATCTTTCGTGAAAATAAGGATTCTGATAATTGTGCCAAAGTGTTAGAAGAAGAATACATTAAAATGTTTGGCACTAAATCTTTGAATGATGAGGATGATTGCAATGTTGTTAGTATGAACTCTTTGAATATCCATAGTACTAATGATGATTGCACTGTTCATGATGAAAATGTCTCTTATAAGCATGCCAATTTTTGTGGAGTGCATAGAGTTTGCAAGTACACACCAAATAGGGAAGATAGATTTTGCAAGAGGCATAAATATTTAGAAACTAAATGGTTGCAAGAAAGGCTAGATGTTTGTGCTGAAAATTTAAATTTTCTTAGCCATACTTGTGAACTTTGCAATGAACATGGTCATTTAAATATCCAATGCAAATTGCTTCATGATCGAATCGTGTCCACAAATTGTGATGACTTGATTTCCCTTGCGCATCATAATGAACTTAGTTTGCTTGTGGGTTATGAAGAAATGAAACGTATAGCTAAGGATATTCCAGAATTTTCCCTTGATAAAGTTCTTGATTTTGATCTAGAGGAAATTTATATGTATTGTGCAGTGAATTGCATTGAAAATCCTTATATTGCCAATTACATAAAGACAAGAAAAGAAATAGAAGATGAAGAGAATACTAATGAAAGGGAAGAGATTTCGCAATATCCTCCTATTCTTTCTTATGATGAATCAGGTAACAAGGAGGAGCCTTCTATTTAACCAATCTCATTAATAAGGAGCTCAAAAAAGAGGATTAAACCCATACTTAATGTGAAGAAGAAAAATAAAAGACGGAGAAGCAAAGGTAAAAAGGTATCCCTCCCAAATGATGTTGCTCCTATTACTCATTATGATGATGATAATTGCTATACTATTGGTGCTATCCATACTATTAATGATGAGAGTGATTATGCTTATGATATGGAAAGGCCCAAACTTGGGGGTGCTATATTTGATGAGAATGACATGTTTGAGAATTTATTTGCTGCAATTAATGTTTGTCCCAAGCTTGGGGATGCTATGTTTAATGAAGATGATATTTTTAGTCTCCCAAGTCTTGATGAGCAAATTTATTATGATGATAGCATGCCTCCTATTTATGATGATTATATTGATGAAAGTGGGTTTGGAAGAGTGTCAACTTTAGGAAATAATGATCCCACTGTTTTGGAGGATGTTGAATCTTATTGATAATTATAAAAGTGGATTTGGAGAGGTCATGACTTTATTTAGTAATGATTCCACTATCTTGGAAGAGGTTTCAATTGATTATAATGAGAACAAAGTTGCTACTTATGATGATCATTGTGATGATACTTATGTTATAAAAAGTAGTGATGATTATATTTACAAAACTTGTCATGATGATTACCCTTTTCCTAAACGTTACTCTTTTAATGTGGAAACAATTTATAGTATTAGAGTTTCTTATGATACTCCCACTATTCCTAATGAGAAGAATTTTGCTTATGTGGAGAGTAATAAAAATTCTATGCTTGTGGCTCATGAAAAGAATGCTTTATGTGATAGTTATAGTATTGAATTCATTCATGATGATTCTGAAAATTATTATGATGGAGGAATATATGCTTGTAGGAATTGCAATAATATCACGTTTCCTCTCTATGTGCTTAAAATCTTGAAGTTATGCTTGTTTTGCTTTCCTATGCTAGTTGATTCTTGTTCCCATATATTGTTTGCTCACAAAATCCCTATGCATGGGAAGTGGGTTAGACTTAAATGTGCTAGTCATATTATTCATGATGCTCTCTTTATGTTTCAATTCTTATCTTTTATGTGAGAATCATTGAAATCATCATGCCTAGCTACGGGCGTTAAACGATAGCGTTTGTTGGGAGGCAACCCAATTTTATTTTTGTTCTTTGCTTTTTGTTCCTGTTTAGTAATGAATAATTCATCTAGATTCTGTTATGATTGTGTTTTTTATGTTTTAATTAGTGTTTGTGCCAAGTAAAGCCTTTAGGATCTTCTTGGGTGATTGTTGTTTGATCTTGCTGATAAAAACAGAAAGTATGCGCTCATGAAAATAATTATCATATTTTTACCAGAGAGCAATAAAATACCAATTCCAACTGCAGTAGATCAATATACTTTTTATCCTGGTCGTCCTAATCTTTCAGAATTTTTTGAGTTACATAAGTATTCGAGAGTTACAGATTGCTATAGACTGTTCTGTTTTTGACAGATTCTGTTATCTATGTGTTGTTTGCTTATTTTGATGAATCTATGAGTAGTATCGGAGGGTATGAACCATAGAGAAGTTGGAATACAATAGATATTACACCAATATGAATTTATAATAAGTTCACAATAGTACCAAAAGTGGTGATTTATTTTCTTATACTAACGGAGCTTACGAGTTTTTTGTTGAGTTTTGTGTTGTGAAGTTTTCAAGTTTTGGGTAAAGATTCGATGGACTATGGAATAAGAAGTGGCAAGAGCCCAAGTTTGGGGATTCCCAAGGAACCCCAAGGTAATATTCAAGGACTACCAAGAGCCTAAGCTTGGGGATGCCCCGAATGGCATCCCCTCTTTCGTCTTCGTTCATCAGTAACTTTACTTTGAGCTATATTTTTATTCACCACATGATATGTGTTTTGCTTGGAGCGTCATTTTATTTTATTTTTTTTGCTTTCTGTTTGAATAATATCCCAAGATCTGAAATTCTTAAATGTTGGAGAGTCTTCACATAGTTACATAATTATTCAACTACTCATTGATCTTCACTTATATCTTTTGGAGTAGTTTATCATTTGCTCTAGTGCTTTACTTATATCTTTTTAGAGCACGACGATAGTTTTATTTTGAAGAAATTTTTGAACTCTAATGCTTCACTTATATCATTTTGAGAGTCTTTTAGAAAATCATGGTAATTTGCTTTGGTTAAGAATTTAGTCCTAATATGATGGGCATCCAAGAGGGATATAATAAAAACTTTCATATGAAGTGCATTGAATACTATGTGAAGTTTGATTCCTTATGATTGTTTTGAGATATGGGGATGGTGATATTAGAGTAATGCTAGTTGAGTAGTTGTGAATTTGAAAAATACTTGTCTTAAGGTTTGCAAGTCCCGTAGCATGCACGTATGGTAACCGTTGTGTAACAAATTTGAAGCATGAGGTGTTTCTTTGATTGTCTTCCTTATCAGTGGCGGCCGGGGATGAGCGATGGTCTTTTCCTACCAATCTATCCCCCTAGGAGCATGCACGTAGTGCTTGGTCTTGATGACTTGTAGATTTTTGCAATAAGTATGTGAGTTCTTTCTGACTAATGTTGAGTCCATGGATTATACGCACTCTCACCCTTCCACCATTGCTAGCCTCTCTAGTACCGCGCAACTTTCGCTGGTACCATAAACCCACCATTTACCTTCCTCAAAACAACCACCATACCTACCTATTATGGCATTTCCATAGCCATTCCGAGATATATTGCTATGTAACTTTCCACCGATCCATTTATTATGACACGCTCCATCATTGTCATATTTCCTTGCCTGATCATGTAGTTGACATCGCATTTGTGGCAAAGCCACCATTCATAATTTTTTCATACATGTCACTCTTGATTCATTGCACATCCGGTACAACGTCGGAGGCACTCATATAGAGTCATATTTTGTTCTAAGTATCGAGTTGTAATATTTGAGTTGTAAATAAATAGAAGTGTGATGATCATCATTATTAGAGAATTGTCCTGTGTGAGGAAAAAAAAGAGGCCAAAGAAGCCAATGAAAAAAAGGAGGCCAAAGAAGCCAAACCAAAAAAGGAGAGAAAAAGAGAGAAGGGACAATGCTACTATCCTTTTTTCACACTTGTGCTTCAAAGTAGCACCATGATCTTCATGATAGAGAGTCTCTTATTTTGTCACTTTCATATACTAGTGGTAATTTTCGTTATAGAACTTGGCTTGTATATTCCAATAATGGGCTTCCTCAAAATGCCCTAGATCTTCGTGAGCAAGCAAGTTGGATGCACACCCACTTAGTTTCTTTTGTTGAGATTTCATACATTTATAGCTCTAGTGCATCCGTTGCATGGCAATCCCTACTCACTCACATTGATATCTATTGATGGACATCTACATACCCCATTAATATGCCTAGTTGATGTGAGACCATCTTCCTCCTTTTTGTCTTCTCCACAACCACCATTCTATTCCACCTATAGTGCTATGTCCATGGCTCACGGTCATGTATTGCATGAAAGTTGAAAAAGTTTGAGAATACTAAAGTATGAAACAATTGCTTGGCTTGTCATGAGGGTTGTGCATGATTTGAATATTTTGTGTGACGAAGATGGAGCATAGCCAAACTATATGATTTTGTAGGGATGAACTTTCTTTGGCCATGTTATTTTGAGAAGACATGATTACTTTGTTAGTATGCTTGAAGTATTATTATTTGTATGTTAATATTAAACTTTTGTTTTGAATCTTTCGGATCTGGATATTCTTGCCACAATAAAGAGAATTACATGGATAAATATGTTAGGTAGCATTCCACATCAAAAATTCTGTTTTTATCATTTACCTACTCGAGGACGAGCAGGAATTAAGCTTGGGGATGCTTGATACGTCTCCAACGTATCTATAAATTTTGATTGTTCCATGCTATTATATTATTCATCTAGGATGTTTTATATGCATTTATATGCTATTTTATATGATTTTTGGGACTAACCTATTAACCTAGAGCCCAGTGCCAGTTTCTATTTTCCCTTGTTTTTGAGTTTTACAGAAAAGGAATACCAAATGGAGTCCACTTGATCTGCCAATTTTTGATGGACCAAAAGAAGCCCCCAAAGTAAAAGAGTTGGGCTAGAAGAGTCCCGAGCCATCCACGAGGGTGGAGGGCATGCCCTACCCCCTAGGCTCGTCCCCCTATCTCGTGGATGACTCGGAGACCCCCTGACGTGAGACAGATGCCAAAAATTCCTATAAATACAGAAACCCCAGAAAAGAAACCTAGATCGGGAGTTCCGCCGCCGCAAGCCTCTATAGCCACCAAAAACCAATCGGGGCCCTATTCCGGCACCCTGCCAGAGGGGGGATCCATCACCGGTGTCCATCTTCATCATCCCAGCGCTCTCCATGATGAGAAGGGAGTAGTTCACCCTCGGGGCTGAGGGTATGTACCAGTAGGTATGTGTTTGATCTCTCTCTCTCTCTCGTGTTCTTGATATGGCATGATATTGATGTACCCCGAGCTTTGCTATTATAGTTGGATCTTATGATGTTTCTCCCCCTCTACCTCCTTGTGATGAATTGAGTTTTCCCTTTGAAGTTATCTTATCAGATTTAGTCTTTTAAGGATTTGAGAACACTTGATGTATGTCTTGCATGTGCTTATCTGTGGTGACAATGGGATATTCACGTGATCCACTTGATGTTTGTTTTGGTGATCAACTTGTGATTTATGTGACCTTGTGAACTTATGCATAGGGGTTGGCACATGTTTTCGTCTTGACTCTCCGGTAGAAACTTTGGGGCACTCTTTGAAGTTCTTTGTGTTGGTTGAATAGATGAATCTGAAATTGTGTGATGCGTATCGTATAATCATACCCGCGGATACTTGAGATGACATTGGAGTATCTAGGTGACATTAGGGTTTTGGTTGATTTGTGTCTTAAGGTGTTATTTTACTACGAACTCTAGGGCTGTTTGTGACACTTATAGGAATAGCCCAATGGATTGATCAGAAAGAATAACTTTGAGGTGGTTTCGTACCCTACAATAATCTCTTCATTTGTTCTCCACTATTAGTGACTTTGGAGTGACTCTTTGTTGCATGTTGAGGGATTCTTATATGATCTAATTATGTTATCCTTGTTGAGAGAACTTGAACTAGTGAAAGTATGAACCCTAGGCCTTGTTTCAACGCATTGCAATGCCATTTTCGCTCACTTTTATCATTAGTTACCTTGCTGTTTTTATATTTTCAGATTACAAAAACCTATATCAACCATTCATATTGCACTTGTATCACCATCTCTTCGCCGAACTAGTGCACCTAGACGATTTACCGTTGTATTGAGTGTGTTGGGGACACAAGAGACTCTTTGTTATCTGGTTGCAGGGTTGTTTGAGAGAGATCATCTTCATCCTACGCCTCCCACAGATTGATAAAACTTAGGTCATCCACTTGAGGGAAATTTGCTACTGTCCTACAAACCTCTGCACTTGGAGGCCCAACAACGTCTACAAGAAGAAGGTTGTCTAGTAGACATCAGTAATGCTTAAACATCACACTGGATAAGTGTGTAAAACTGAAATAAAGGGCATGTGTTAACTACACCAGGAATAACTGGAACCAAACATAGCCGTTCAAATATAGACTTTCACATAATGAACAACGCATTGTGAATGACTGAAATAAACAAGGCATAAATGACCAGTATAACAACCAAATATAGCCATTGAAAACTGGACAGAGTCTCACTGCAACCAAGCTAACAAGCAAATACAGATAAACAGGGCATATGCTTGAAAACTGGACGAATGCTTACTGCAACCAACCTAACAAGCAGATAAAGATAAACAAGACATCTGCTTGATAACTGGACAAATGCTAAAAAAGCAACCTAACAACCAAATACAGATAAACAAGGCATCTGCTTGATAACTGGACAAATGCTCACTACAACCAAACTAAGAACCAAATACAGATAAACAAGGCATCTGCTCGATAACTGAAAAAATGTTCACTCCAACCAACCTAACAACCAAATATAGACTCCCGCAAAAAAACAACCAAATATAGACAAACAAGGTATCTACTCACTATAAACAACCAAATATAGCCATTCGTGAAACAGAAGTGGACAGTTCATACTTAAACATCACATAGACCTATTGGACAATACATTTTTGCATAACTGAAATAATTAAACACAACACAGTTAAAGCACCACATGGAAAATGCTACTACAACAAAGGGTACGGGTTGGTAAGCTAGAAAAGGTAAGATTTGCTGATAGAATGTTGCCTCACATTTCATGGATAGGATCCTTCCAGTTGGAAGAGCATAGACCCATGGTGCGCTCTCTGATGTCACAGATGGGCTGTTTCACCTTGGAAGCACCTTCGTGGGTGCCCTCCTCATGGTCGTGGTCGATGAGATCTGACTTGGCAATTGAGGATCCCAAGCCGCCACCGTAGAACGTATCCTTCAGAAATGACAAAATGGGCTCGATGGCGTATAAAGATCGCAAATCCTTGACCGCTTAGCGAAGGAGATCAGCAGTAGGGTTGTCGAAGAGATCGACGGCGGTTGAACCAGAGGGGTTGGGGATGGACCACTTAACCTATGACATGGCCCGCGTGAAGCCGTCGGTGTGGACGAGCTTGATGTCGTAGCCAGCTTTCCCAAGATACAGTAATACGCTAGCCCGCTGATATGAAGCCTTCGACATGGCAACGTAGTCAATGTCTTCATCGGCTTCCGCGGTGACGTGTTGCTCCGGGATCGACAGGTCAGGGAGAATGGCGGCCACCTCGCCAACGTCCGCCGGAGAGGCCATGATAAACCTCTTCTTGGCCGAACGCTCGTCGGGCTCCCCGGGATACGTGGTCGGGCTTAGGCTATGACATTCTGGAGCAGGGGATGTGGATCTGGCGGGGAGGGACACCGCAGGCCTCATCTAAAAACTTAGGGGGAGTGGGGCGACGGTATGGGAATCGCTGGGTAACCTTAACTTTATTATCTAAGCTAGGAGGAACGGGCAGACCGGCAGGTTGGCGGTGGCGCCGATGGCCGCCGCGAGCTAGGGTTCGAGGGGGGAGGGGGTGGGTGGGGGACTGTGGAGGGGGTGGGGTTGGTGTTTGAGGATACGCCGCGGCTACTGAAAATTTTAGTAATGGTGGGTGGAGATGGTGGTGGATGAGGGAGGGCGACGGTTCAAATGCCTCGACTACTGCAATTTTACTATAAGGTCGGTGCTGGAGGAGTATGGGCGACGGTTGAAGTACGGCGGCTACTAAAATTTGGGTAAAGGAATTGATGTGGGGCGGGAATGCCCAAGATTGCGCACGGTCCAATAACAATAAGCATGTATGATAATAAGGAAAAGTGGCGTGGACCCGCCGATTTTTGCAATGCTCAAGGCGGGTAGTTTGTTTTTTATATTTCTAGATAGCTGGTCTATCGCACATGGTTGGTCCTAATTTCCAAATAAACTTACCCGCCTTTAGCTTGCACAAGTGGTAGTTTTACAGCGCACTTGCATCACACACGGTTAAGCTAGTACCTCCATCCTTTGCTCGCGCTTGCGCGGTCGTGGTGATTTCAGCGCACTTGAGTGGCACACGGTTGAGCCAGTACCTCCACCTTAATTTGCTCGCGCTTGCGTGGTCGTGGTAATTTCAGCGCACTTGCATCGCACACGGTTGAGCCAGTACCTCCACCTTAATTTTCTCGCGCTTGCGCAGGCATGGTGATTCACATCGCACTTGTATCACACACGGTTAAGATATTATACCCCGTGTCCGTTGAGGGTCATCAGAGTATTTGCAGCAAAAATTAACGTTAGAGAGGGTCAAAAGACAGCCACACCAACACGTGGCCCAAATATATATGAGTGAAAAGGGTGGTCTGTGATGTTCAAAATTCCAATGCACAACTTTGACCCCGCGGGCCCACGGTTGGGCACGTCGTTGAAGATCGATGAGAGGGGCCAGAAGTCAAGAACCACCTGAAAGTGGCCAAATATATGTACGAATATTGGGGATGTTTAAAACTTTAAATACACAATGCATAACTTCGGTGGCACCTGCCTCGCAAACCCGAAAGCACCCTAACAACCACCTAGCTAGGATATATATATATATATAATGACATAATGTTGTACCTAGCTAGGATGCTTGGCCCACCACCTCCCACTTCGTGTCAGCGGGACGGATGCACGTAATGATCGGTACTTTGGTCAAACATGTGTGTCGCCATGACCTACCATAAGACGGACCAATGAATCTATCATTTGGTCAAATGGCAGTTGTTGTTGTCGATAAACCGCTTGGGCCAATAGATTGAACCATCATAAAAATCGCACGAGAGGGACCACAAAACCAGCACCTCTTACATGCGGCCCAAAATGATGTACGTTGGGAAGGGGAGATGTGTGTTTTCAATATAGAATAATGTACAATTTAGATGTGGTGCCTACCTCTCGATACAGACAACAACCATGAAGGCAAGGTAGTTAAGGACGAGATACGCAGGGTTTGATGTAGGTCGAACCCAGCAATCCGAGCATCTGGGAGGGAATCCTGACAACGCATGAGCTCAAGCTTTGGTTGACCGACATTTGATGGTGACCAGCCCTAACACGAACTAGGAGGAATCCATTCATGGCCAACACATACCCCTCATTATCGGTCAAAGGGATGATATATATACACCCGGGGAGCCCACCGATATCCGTGTCGTCACAAAAAACAGCACAAGGGAGACGTGGTCGATCAGAAGACCTCATATACACTGCATGCAGCCCGAAAATATGTATGGGTACGATGGTGTATGATGTGTTTAAATCCCAAATGCACAACTTCGATGGGCCACCAACTACATTACAAACCGAACACCGTACCCGACTCCAAGCCTGGTTCAATACGTATGATGTTAGTTTCCCAACTTCGAGGCGGCGGCGGGGGGGGGGGTCCTCCCACGCATGCGCTCAAACTTTATTTTGTCTAGCATCGGACACACCTATATATATATATCTATACATCTATACACCTATATAGTGTGCGAATAACTTTGAAAGTTGCTCGTTGGATGAAGCCAATCTGACGGTACAGAGATGGAAAATCCGAGCACTACTGGCCGTTGGATATCATCTACATTCCACCAGATTTTGCCGCATGTACAATCTAGAAGACTCCATGGTTGAACTTAAGCATAATGCACAACCTCAAAACACAAGCACTTCTCCTTTGTTCTCTAGAATCTTCCATATCTTAATTGCCCAAACTTTTTTTCTAAATGAATTGTCACTTTTTGTTTTTACCTTTCTAATGCACAATTCCATGAATCTTAAAATAGATTTTTTTTATAAAACTAATTGATTTTGGATGAGATGAACTATAAGAATTAAACGAACATCTACATCATGCATATCTGGGAGAAGAGGCGGGAAACCGATGAGAGGAGTGGCGAGAAACAGTAGCCTGTGTTGAATGAAAACCTAGTAGAGAAGGAAGCGTGAGCTACACGATGCATGCGCATAGTGCTTATCCATGTACTGCATGTGCTGTCGAAAGGGCTCAGGGTTGCCGTTCGATCTGGGAGCATCCAATGGCGCACATGTACGATCCGTGGGGTTTGGGTTCTGGCCAGTCAGAACGCATGACTCAGACTGCACGTGCAGCGGTGGGGCGGGATATCATACGGAAACCAACATTCGGTGGAAACAGGTGAAAACCACGAGAAAAAGATGTTTTGAAGTTTAAAAAAAATGAAAAAATGCGGGATGTTAAGAGGATGATGTTTTATTGCCACACAAAATTTCAAGTTGAAACACATTACGAGATGTGAGCTATGAAAAAGAAAAAAAACAGTGTTGAAAGGTGCCCAATAGTAATGTCACTATTCAGGGCTGAATTTGTCTTTTTCATAGCTCACATGTCGTAATGTTTTTCAACTCGAAATTTTGTGTCACAATAAAACATCACCTTCTTAACATCCCACATTTTTTTCATATTTTTATGAAACTTTAAAATATGGTTTCCACAAAGTTTTCATTGAATATCGGCTTTTGTGAGTGAACCGTGTGCTATTTGAAAACATTTTGTGAGAAGAATCTCGATTTTTAAATCCCCGCAAATCCAAAACTAAGCCAGAAATCGTGAAACCTGCCATGGTGTCATGACATGGTACTTATATGTCGAGGAATTTTTTTCGTCCATTGTGGTGCAAGTTTTATTACAAGCCTCTTACAAACCAGAGCTTCTCTCAAAGAAGCCTCATGGTTCCGATAGGGAAATGTGCCCCCCTTGTGGGCGAAACGTAATCATTGCCTCTGTTTGCCTTGTATTTTCTTCTATGGGCAACATGGAACGACAGGATATCCGTGTTGAAATTTAAACTTATTCAGGGTTCGTTTGGCCTTTTTATACACTAGTTGAGTTTTCTAGGCATTTAATGTCCATAATTCAAATCTGAACTACAAATACATGCTCCAGTTCACCAAAATGGCTAGAAAATTTATACATGTGTCCTTAGGTGCATGTTTAGGTCCCATGCTAGGAATGGGAACGAATTACAACCATACCGGTGTCATGGCTCATCCTCAAACATTTCAAATCTCGGTTTTAAGTCCCCATAAATCCTAAACTCACTAGAAAGTCATCAAAGGTGGCATGGTGTCACATCATGGCACATATATGTCATGGTAAAAACATTGTCCAATTTGGGCCAAGCTTTATTACAAACCTCTTACAAAAACTGGAGCTTCTCTCAAATAAGCCTCGTGGTTCCGATAGGGAAACATGTTCCCCTTGTGGGCGAAACGTAATCACCGCCTCTTTTCGCCTTGTATTTTCTTCCATAGGCAACATGGAACGACATGATATCCGTGCTGAAATTTAAACTTATTCAAGGTTCGTTTGGCCTTTTTATACACTAATTGAGTTTCCAAGGCATTTAATGTCCATAATTCAAATGTAAACTACAAATACATGCTCTAGTTCACCAAAATGGCCAGAAAAATTATACATGTGCCCTTGGGTGCATGTTTAGGTCTCATGCAAGGAATGGGAACGAATTACAACCGTACCGTTGTCCTGGCTCGTCCTCAAACATTTCGAATCTCAGTTTTTAAGTCCCCATAAATCCTAAACTCACCAGAAAGTCATCAAAGGTGGCATGGTGTCACGTCATGGCACATATATGTCGTGGTAAAAACATTGCCAATTTGGGCCAAGCTCTATTACAAACCTCTTACAAACCGGAGCCTGTCGCAGGAACCCTCGTGGTTTCGATGGGGAAATGTGTCCCCTTGTGGGCCAAACGATAATCACTCCCTCTGCTAGCCTCGTATTTTCTTCTACACGTGACACAGAACAACTGGAGATTCACGCTGAACTTTGAAATTATTCAGGGTTCGTTTGACCTTTTTTATTCATTAGTTGAGTTTTCTAGGCATTTAATGTCCATAATTCAAATCCGAACTACAAATGCATGCTCCAGTGCACCAAAATGGGTACAAAAAACATACATGTTTCCTTGGGGTGCATGGTTAGGTCCCATGGAACGAATGGGAATGAATTCAACTATCTCGCCATCCTAGATTGGCCACAAACATTGTGAATCTCAGTTTTTAAATCTTTGTAAATCCAAAACTCACCAGGAAATCATGAAACTTGGCATGGTGTCACTACATGGTACATATAATTGTCCAATTTGGGCGAAGCTATATTACAAGCCTTTTACAAACCGGAGCCTGTCGCAACCCTCATGGTTCCGGTAGGGAAACATGCCCCTCTTGTGGGTGAAACGATAATCGCTGCCTCTTCTCACCTTGAACTTTGTTTTCTACAGGCAACATAGAATAACAGGAGTGTCGGGCTGAAATTTGAAACTGTTCAGGGTTCGTTTGGCCATTGTATATATATTACTAATTACTAAGTTTTATATGAAGGAAATATGCCCTAGAGGCAATAATAAAGTTATTATTTATTTCCTTATATCATGATAAATGTTTATTACTCATGCTAGAATTGTATTAACCGGAAACATAATACATGTGTGAATACATAGACAAACAAAGTGTCACTAGTATGCCTCTACTTGACTAGCTCGTTAATCAAAGATGGTTATGTTTCCTAACCATGAACAATGAGTTGTTATTTGATTAACGGGATCACATCATTAAGTGAATGATCTGATTGACATGACCCATTCCATTAGCTTAGCACCCGATCGTTTAGTATGTTGCTATTGCTTTCTTCATGACTTATACATGTTCCTATAACTATGAGATTATGCAACTCCCGTTTGCCGGAGGAACACTTTGGGTGCTACCAAATGTCACAACGTAACTGGGTGATTATAAAGGAGTACTACAGGTGTCTCCAAAGGTACATGTTGGGTTGGCGTATTTCGAGATTAGGATTTGTCACTCCGATTGTCGGAGAGGTATCTCTGGGCCCTCTCGGTAATACACATCACTTAAGCCTTGCAAGCATTGCAACTAATAAGTTAGTTGCGGGATGATGTATTACAGAACGAGTAAACAGACTTGCCGGTAACGAGAATGAACTAGGTATTTGGAATACCGATGATCGAATCTCGGGCAAGTAACATACCGATGACAAAGGGAACGACGTATGTTGTTATGCGGTCTGACCGATAAAGATCTTCGTAGAATATGTAGGAGCCAATATGGGCATCCAGGTCCCGCTATTGGTTATTGACCGGAGACATGTCTCGGTCATGTCTACATTGTTCTCGAACCCGTAGGGTCCGCACGCTTAAGGTTACGATGACAGTTATATTATGAGTTTATGCATTTTGATGTATCGAAGGTTGTTCAAAGTCCCGGATGTGATCACGGACATGACGAGGAGTCTCTAAATGGTCGAGACATAAAGATTGATATATTGGAAGCCTATGTTTGGATATCGGAAGTGTTCCGGGTGAAATCGGGATTTTACCGGAGTACCGGGAGGTTACTGGAACCCCCCGGGAGCTATATGGGCCTTAGTGGGCTTTCTTGGAAAAGAGAAGGGGCAGACCAAGATGGGCCGCGCGCCTCCCCCCTCCCCTAGTCCTATTAGGACAAGGAGAGGTGGCCGGCCCCCCATCTCTCTTTTCCCCCTCCGCGAATCCTATTCCAACTAGGATTGGGAGGGGGGGATCCTACTCCCAGAGGGAGTAGGACTCTCCTGGCGCACCCTCCTTGGCCGGCTAGCCTCCCCCCTTAGTCCTTTATATACGGAGGCAGGGGCACCCCAGAGACACACAAGCTGATCCACGTGATCTGTTCCTTAGCCGTGTGCGGCGCCCCCAGCCACCATAGTCCTCGATAATATTGTAGCGGAGTTTAGGCGAAGCCCTGCTGCTGTAGTGCATCAAGATCGTCACCACGCAGTCGTGCTGACGGAACTCTTCCCCGACACTTTGCTGGATCGGAGTCCGGGGATCGTCATCGAGCTGAACGTGTGCTAGAACTCGGAGGTGCCGTAGTTTCGGTGCTTGATCGGTCGGATCGTGAAGACGTATGACTACATCAACCAAACGCTTCCGTTGTCGATCTACTAGGTATGTAGATCATACTCTCCCCTCTCGTTGCTATGCATCACATGATCTTGCGTGTGCGTAGGAAATTTTTTGAAATTACTACGAAACCCATCAGTGGCATCCGAGCCTAGGTTTTGTATGTTGATGTTATATGCACGAGTAGAACACAAGTGAGTTGTGGGCGATATAAGTCATACTGCCTACCAGCATGTCATACTTTGGTTCGGCGGTATTGTTGGATGAAGCGGCCCAGACCGACATTACGCGTACGCTTACGCGAGACCGGTTCTCCCGACGTGCTTTGCACAGAGGTGGCTTGTGGGTGACAGTTTCTCCAACTTTAGTTGAACCGAGTATGGCTACGCCCGGTCCTTGCGAAGGTTAAAACGGAGTCAAATTGACAAACTATCGTTGTGGTTTTGATGCGTAGGTGAGATTGGTTCTTACTTAAGCCCGTAGCAGCCACGTAAAACTTGCAACAACAAAGTAGAGGACGTCTAACTTGTTTTTGCAGGGCATGTTGTGATGTGATATGGTCAAGGCATGATGCTGAATTTTATTGTATGAGATGATCATGTTTTGTAACCGAGTTATCGGCAACCGGCAGGAGCCATATGGTTGTCGCTTTATTGTATGCAATGAAATCACGATGTAATGCTTTACTTTATCACTAAACGGTAGCGATAGTCGTGGAAGCATAAGCTTGGCGAGACGACAACGATGCTACGATGGAGATCAAGGTGTCACGCCGATGACGATGGTGATCACGGCGGTGCTTCGGAGATGGAGATCACAAGCACAAGAAGATGATGGCCATATCATATCACTTATATTGATTGCATGTGATGTTTATCTTTTATGCATCTTATCTTGCTTTGATTGACGGTAGCATTATAAGATGATCTCTCACTAAATTATCAAGTAGTGTTCTCCCTGAGTATGCACCATTGCGAAAGTTCTTCGTGCTGAGACACGACGTGATGATCGGGTGTGATAGGTTCTACGTTCAAATACAACGGGTGCAAAACAGTTGCACACGCAGAATACTCAGGTTATACTTGATGAGCCAAGCATATACAGATATGGCCTCGGAACACGGAGACCGAAAGGTCGAGCATGAATCATATAGTAGATATGATCAACATAAAGATGTTCACCAATGAAACTACTCCATCTCACGTGATGATCGGACATGGTTTAGTTGATTTGGATCACGTGATCACTTAGAGGATTAGAGGGATGTCTATCTAAGTGGGAGTTCTTAAGTAATATGATTAATTGAACTTAAATTTATCATGAACTTAGTCCTTGATAGTATCTTGCTTGTTTATGTTGATTGTAGATAGATGGCTCGTGCTGTTGTTGCGTTGAATTTTAATGCGTTCCTTGAGAAAGCAAAGTTGAAAGATGATGGTAGCAATTACACGGACTGGGTCCGTAACTTGAGGATTATCCTCATTGCTGCACAGAAGAATTACGTCCTGGAAGCACCGCTGGGTGCCAGGCCTGCTGCAGGAGCAACGCCGGATGTTATGAACGTCTGGCAGAGCAAAGCTGATGACTACTCGATAGTTCAATGTGCCATGCTTTACGGCTTAGAATCGGGACTTCAACGACGTTTTGAACGTCATGGAGCATATGAGATGTTCCAGGAGTTGAAGTTAATATTTCAAGCAAATGCCCGGATTGAGAGATACGAAGTCTCCAATAAGTTCTATAGCTGCAAGATGGAGGAGAACAGTTCTGTCAGTGAGCATATACTCAAAATGTCTGGGTATAATAATCACTTGATTTAGTTGGGAGTTAATCTTCCGGATGACTGCGTCATTGACAGAATTCTCCAATCACTGCCACCAAGCTACAAGAGCTTCGTGATGAACTATAATATGCAAGGGATGAATAAGACTATTCCCGAGCTCTTCGCGATGCTAAAAGCTGCGGAGGTAGAAATCAAGAAGGAGCATCAAGTGTTGATGGTCAACAAGACCACTAGTTTCAAGAAAAAGGGCAAAGGGAAGAAGAAGGGGAACTTCAAAAAGAACGGCAAGCAAGTTGCTACTCAAGAGAAGAAACCCAAACCTGGACCTAAGCCTGAAACTGAGTGCTTCTATTGCAAGCAGACTGGTCACTGGAAGCGGAACTGCCCCAAGTATTTGGCGGATAAGAAGGATGGCAAGGTGAACAAAGGTATATGTGATATACATGTTATTGATGTGTACCTTACTAATGCTCGCAGTAGCACCTGGGTATTTGATACTGGTTCTGTTGCTAATATTTGCAACTCGAAACAGGGACTACGGATTAAGCGAAGATTGGCTAAGGACGAGGTGAGGATGCGCGTGGGAAATGGTTCCAAAGTCGATGTGATCGCAGTCGGCACGCTACCTCTACATCTACCTTCGGGATTAATATTAGACCTGAATAATTGTTATTTGGTGCCAGCGTTGAGCATGAACATTATATCTGGATCTTGTTTGATGCGAGACGGTTATTCATTTAAATCGGAGAATAATGGTTGTTCTATTTATATGAGTAATATCTTTTATGGTCATGCACCCTTGAAGAGTGGTCTATTCTTGTTAAATCTCGATAGTAGTAATACACATATTCATAATGTTGAAGCCAAAAGATGTAGAGTTGATAATGATAGTGCAACTTATTTGTGGCACTGCCGTTTAGGTCATATCAGTGTAAAGCGCATGAAGAAACTCCATACTGATGGACTTTTGGAACCACTTGATTATGAATCACTTGGTACTTGCGAACCGTGCCTCATGGGCAAGATGACCAAAACGCCGTTCTCCGGTACTATGGAGAGAGCAACAGATTTGTTGGAAATCATACATACAGATGTATGTGGTCCGATGAATATTGAGGCTCGTGGCGGATATCGTTATTTTCTCACCTTCACAGATGATTTAAGCAGATATGGGTATATCTACTTAATGAAACATAAGTCTGAAACGTTTGAAAAGTTCAAGGAATTTCAGAGTGAAGTTGAAAATCATCGTAACAAGAAAATAAAGTTTCTATGATCTGACCATGGAGGATACGAGTTTGGTGTACATTTGAAAAATTGTGGAATAGTTTCGCAACTCACGCCACCCGGAACACCACGGCGTAATGGTGTGTCCGAACGTCGTAATCGTACTTTACTGGATATGGTGCGATCTATGATGTCTCTTACTGATTTACCGCTATCGTTTTGGGGATACGCTCTAGAGACGGCCGCATTCACGTTAAATAGGGCACCATCAAAATCCGTTGAGACGACGCCTTATGAACTGTGGTTTGGCAAGAAACCAAAGTTGTCGTTTCTGAAAGTTTGGGGCTGCGATGCTTATGTGAAAAAGCTTCAACCTGATAAGCTCGAACCCAAATCGGAGAAATGTGTCTTCATAGGATATCCAAAGGAGACTATTGGATACACCTTCTATCACAGATCCGAAGGCAAGACTTTTGTTGCTAAATTCGGAAACTTTCTAGAGAAGGAGTTTCTCTCGAAAGAAGTGATTGGGAGGAAAGTAGAACTTGACGAGGTAACTGTACCTGCTCCCTTATTGGAAAGTAGTACATCACAGAAAACTGTTTCTGTGACACCTACACCAGTTAGTGAGGAAGTTAATGATAATGATCATGAAACTTCAGAACAAGATACTACTGAACCTCGTAGATCAACCAGAGTAAGATCCGCGCCAGAGTGGTACGGTAATCCCGTTCTGGAAGTCATGATGCTAGATCATGATGAACCTACGAACTATGAAGAAGCAATGGTGAGCCCAGATTCCGCAAAGTGGCTTGAAGCCATGAAATCTGAGATGGGATCCATGTATGAGAACAAAGTATGGACTTTGGTTGACTTGCCCGATGATCGGCAAGCAATTGAGAATAAATGGATCTTCAAGAAGAAGACTGACGCTGACAGTAATATTACTGTCTACAAAGCTCGACTTGTCGCAAAAGGTTTTCGGCAAGTTCAAGGGATTGACTACGATGAGACCTTCTCACCCGTAGCGATGCTTAAGTCTGTCCGAATCATGTTAGCAATTGCCGCATTTTATGATTATGAAATTTGGCAGATGGATGTCAAAACTGCATTCCTGAATGGATTTTTGGAAGAAGAGTTGTATATGATGCAACCAGAAGGTTTTGTCGATCCAAAGGGAGCTAGCAAAGTGTGCAAGCTCCAGCGATCCATTTATGGACTGGTGCAAGCCTCTCGGAGTTGGAATAAACGTTTTGATAGTGTGATCAAAGCATTTGGTTTTATGCAGACTTTTGGAGAAGCCTGTATTTACAAGAAAGTGAGTGGGAGCTCTGTAGCATTTCTGATATTATATGTGGATGACATATTACTAATTGGAAATGATGTAGAATTTCTGGATAGCATAAAGGGATATTTGAATAAAAGTTTTTCAATGAAAGACCTCGGTGAAGCTGCTTACATATTAGGCATTAAGATCTATAGAGATAGATCAAAACGCTTAATTGGACTTTCACAAACCACATACCTTGACAAAATTTTGAAGAAGTTCAAAATGGATCAAGCAAAGAAAGGGTTCTTGCCTGTGTTACAAGGTGTGAAGTTGAGTAAGACTCAATGCCCGACCACTGCAGAAGATAGAGAGAATATGAAAGATGTTCCCTATGCATCAGCCATAGGATCTATCATGTATGCAATGCTGTGTACCAGACCTGATGTGTGCCTTGCTATAAGTCTAGCAGGGAGGTACCAAAGTAATCCAGGAGTGGATCACTGGACAGCGGTCAAGAACATCCTGAAATACCTGAAAAGGACTAAGGATATGTTTCTCGTATATGGAGGTGAAAAAGAGCTCATCGTAAAAGGTTACGTTGATGCAAGCTTTGACACTGATCCGGACGATTCTAAATCGCAAACCGGATACGTGTTTACATTAAATGGTGGAGCTGTAAGTTGGTGCAGTTCTAAACAAAGCGTTGTAGCGGGATCTACATGTGAAGCGGAGTACATAGCTGCTTCGGAAGCAGCAAATGAAGGAGTCTGGATGAAGGAGTTCATATCCGATCTAGGTGTCATACCTAGTGCATCGGGTCCAATGAAAATCTTTTGTGACAATACTGGTGCAATTGCCTTGGCAAAGGAATCCAGATTTCACAAGAGAACCAAGCACATCAAGAGACGCTTCAATTCCATCCGGGATCTAGTCCAGGTGGGAGACATAGAGATTTGCAAGATACATGCGGATCTGAATGTTGCAGACCCGTTGACTAAGCCTCTTCCACGAGCAAAACATGATCAGCACCAAGGCTCCATGGGTGTGAGAATCATTACTGTGTAATCTAGATTATTGACTCTAGTGCAAGTGGGAGACTGAAGGAAATATGCCCTAGAGGCAAAAATAAAGTTATTATTTATTTCCTTATATCATGATAAATGTTTATTATTAATGCTAGAATTGTATTAACCGGAAACATAATACATGTGTGAATACATAGACAAACAAAGTGTCACTAGTATGCCTCTACTTGACTAGCTCGTTAATCAAAGATGGTTATGTTTCCTAACCATGAATAATGAGTTGTTATTTGATTAACGGGATCACATCATTAAGTGAATGATCTGATTGACATGACCCATTCCATTAGCTTAGCACCCGATCGTTTAGTATGTTGCTATTGCTTTCTTCATGACTTATACATGTTCCTATAACTATGAGATTATGCAACTCCCGTTTGCCGGAGGAACACTTTGGGTGCTACCAAATGTCACAACGTAACTGGGTGATTATAAAGGAGTACTACAGGTGTCTCCAAAGGTACATGTTGGGTTGGCGTATTTCGAGATTAGGATTTGTCACTCCGATTGTCGGAGAGGTATCTCTGGGCCCTCTCGGTAATACACATCACTTAAGCCTTGCAAGCATTGCAACTAATAAGTTAGTTGCGGGATGATGTATTACAGAACGAGTAAACAGACTTGCCGGTAACGAGATTAAACTAGGTATTTGGAATACCGACGATCGAATCTCGGGCAAGTAACATACCGATGACAAAGGGAACGACGTATGTTGTTATGCGGTCTGACCGATAAAGATCTTCGTAGAATATGTAGGAGCCAATATGGGCATCCAGGTCCCGCTACTGGTTATTGACCGGAGACGTGTCTCCGTCATGTCTATATTGTTCTCGAACCCGTAGGGTCCGCACGCTTAAGGTTACGATGACAGTTATATTATGAGTTTATGCATTTTGATGTACCGAAGGTTGTTCAAAGTCCCGGATGTGATCACGGACATGACGAGGAGTCTCGAAATGGTCGAGACATAAAGATTGATAGATTGGAAGCCTATGTTTGGATATCGGAAGTGTTCCGGGTGAAATCGGGATTTTACCGAAGTACCGGGAGGTTACTGGAACCCCCCGGGAGCTATATGGGCCTTAGTGGGCTTTAGTGGAAAAGAGAAGGGGCAGACCAAGATGGGCCGCGCGCCTCCCCCCTCCCCTAGTCCTATTAGGACAAGGAGAGGTGGCCGGCCCCCCATCTCTCTTTTCCCCCTCCGCGAATCCTATTCCAACTAGGATTGGGGGGGGGTCCTACTCCCAGAGGGAGTAGGACTCTCCTGGCGCACCCTCCTTGGCCGGCTAGCCTCCCCCCTTAGTCCTTTATATACGGAGGCAGGGGCACCCCAGAGACACACAAGCTGATCCACGTGATCTGTTCCTTAGCCGTGTGCGGCGCCCCCAGCCACCATAGTCCTCGATAATATTGTAGCGGAGTTTAGGCGAAGCCCTGCTGCTGTAGTGCATCAAGATCGTCACCACGCAGTCGTGCTGACGGAACTCTTCCCCGACACTTTGCTGGATCGGAGTCCGGGGATCGTCATCGAGCTGAACGTGTGCTAGAACTCGGAGGTGCCGTAGTTTCGGTGCTTGATCGGTCGGATCGTGAAGACGTATGACTACATCAACCAAACGCTTCCGTTGTCGATCTACTAGGTATGTAGATCATACTCTCCCCTCTCGTTGCTATGCATCACATGATCTTGCGTGTGCGTAGGAAATTTTTTGAAATTACTACGAAACCCATCAGTGGCATCCGAGCCTAGGTTTTATATGTTGATGTTATATGCACGAGTAGAACACAAGTGAGTTGTGGGCGATATAAGTCATACTGCCTACCAGCATGTCATACTTTGGTTCGGCGGTATTGTTGGATGAAGCGGCCCAGACCGACATTACGCGTACGCTTACGCGAGACCGGTTCTCCCGACGTGCTTTGCACAGAGGTGGCTTGTGGGTGACAGTTTCTCCAACTTTAGTTGAACCGAGTATGGCTACGCCCGGTCCTTGCGAAGGTTAAAACGGAGTCAAATTGACAAACTATCATTGTGGTTTTGATGCGTAGGTGAGATTGGTTCTTACTTAAGCCCGTAGCAGCCACGTAAAACTTGCAACAACAAAGTAGAGGACGTCTAACTTGTTTTTGCAGGGCATGTTGTGATGTGATATGGTCAAGGCATGATGCTGAATTTTATTGTATGAGATGATCATGTTTTGTAACCGAGTTATCGGCAACCGGCAGGAGCCATATGGTTGTCGCTTTATTGTATGCAATGAAATCGCGATGTAATGCTTTACTTTATCACTAAACGGTAGCGATAGTCGTGGAAGCATAAGCTTGGCGAGACGACAACGATGCTACGATGGAGATCAAGGTGTCACGCCGATGACGATGGTGATCACGGCGGTGCTTCGGAGATGGAGATCACAAGCACAAGAAGATGATGGCCATATCATATCACTTATATTGATTGCATGTGATGTTTATCTTTTATGCATCTTATCTTGCTTTGATTGACGGTAGCATTATAAGATGATCTCTCACTAAATTATCAAGTAGTGTTCTCCCTGAGTATGCACCATTGCGAAAGTTCTTCGTGCTGAGGCACCACGTGATGATCGGGTGTGATAGGTTCTACGTTCAAATACAACGGGTGCAAAACAGTTGCACACGCAGAATACTCAGGTTATACTTGATGAGCCAAGCATATACAGATATGGCCTCGGAACACGGAGACCGAAAGGTCGAGCGTGAATCATATAGTAGATATGATCAACATAAAGATGTTCACCAATGAAACTACTCCATCTCACGTGATGATCGGACATGGTTTAGTTGATTTGGATCACGTGATCACTTAGAGGATTAGAGGGATGTCTATCTAAGTGGGAGTTCTTAAGTAATATGATTAATTGAACTTAAATTTATCATGAACTTAGTCCTTGATAGTATCTTGCTTGTTTATGTTGATTGTAGATAGATGGCTCATGCTGTTGTTGCGTTGAATTTTAATGCGTTCCTTGAGAAAGCAAAGTTGAAAGATGATGGTAGCAATTACACGGACTGGGTCCATAACTTGAGGATTATCCTCATTGCTGCACAGAAGAATTACGTCCTGGAAGCACCGCTGGGTGCCAGGCCTGCTGCAGGAGCAACGCCGGATGTTATGAACGTCTGGCAGAGCAAAGCTGATGACTACTCGATAGTTCAATGTGCCATGCTTTACGGCTTAGAATCGGGACTTCAACGACGTTTTGAACGTCATGGAGCATATGAGATGTTCCAGGAGTTGAAGTTAATATTTCAAGCAAATGCCCGGATTGAGAGATACGAAGTCTCCAATAAGTTCTATAGCTGCAAGATGGAGGAGAACAGTTCTGTCAGTGAGCATATACTCAAAATGTCTGGGTATAATAATCACTTGATTTAGTTGGGAGTTAATCTTCCGGATGACTGCGTCATTGACAGAATTCTCCAATCACTGCCACCAAGCTACAAGAGCTTCGTGATGAACTATAATATGCAAGGGATGAATAAGACTATTCCCGAGCTCTTCGCGATGCTAAAAGCTGCGGAGGTAGAAATCAAGAAGGAGCATCAAGTGTTGATGGTCAACAAGACCACTAGTTTCAAGAAAAAGGGCAAAGGGAAGAAGAAGGGGAACTTCAAAAAGAACGGCAAGCAAGTTGCTACTCAAGAGAAGAAACCCAAACCTGGACCTAAGCCTGAAACTGAGTGCTTCTATTGCAAGCAGACTGGTCACTGGAAGCGGAACTGCCCCAAGTATTTGGCGGATAAGAAGGATGGCAAGGTGAACAAAGGTATATGTGATATACATGTTATTGATGTGTACCTTACTAATGCTCGCAGTAGCACCTGGGTATTTGATACTGGTTCTGTTGCTAATATTTGCAACTCGAAACAGGGACTACGGATTAAGCGAAGATTGGCTAAGGACGAGGTGAGGATGCGCGTGGGAAATGGTTCCAAAGTCGATGTGATCGCAGTCGGCACGCTACCTCTACATCTACCTTCGGGATTAATATTAGACCTGAATAATTGTTATTTGGTGCCAGCGTTGAGCATGAACATTATATCTGGATCTTGTTTGATGCGAGACGGTTATTCATTTAAATCGGAGAATAATGGTTGTTCTATTTATATGAGTAATATCTTTTATGGTCATGCACCCTTGAAGAGTGGTCTATTCTTGTTAAATCTCGATAGTAGTAATACACATATTCATAATGTTGAAGCCAAAAGATGTAGAGTTGATAATGATAGTGCAACTTATTTGTGGCACTGCCGTTTAGGTCATATCAGTGTAAAGCGCATGAAGAAACTCCATACTGATGGACTTTTGGAACCACTTGATTATGAATCACTTGGTACTTGCGAACCGTGCCTCATGGGCAAGATGACCAAAACGCCGTTCTCCGGTACTATGGAGAGAGCAACAGATTTGTTGGAAATCATACATACAGATGTATGTGGTCCGATGAATATTGAGGCTCGTGGCGGATATCGTTATTTTCTCACCTTCACAGATGATTTAAGCAGATATGGGTATATCTACTTAATGAAACATAAGTCTGAAACGTTTGAAAAGTTCAAGGAATTTCAGAGTGAAGTTGAAAATCATCGTAACAAGAAAATAAAGTTTCTATGATCTGACCATGGAGGATACGAGTTTGGTGTACATTTGAAAAATTGTGGAATAGTTTCGCAACTCACGCCACCCGGAACACCACGGCGTAATGGTGTGTCCGAACGTCGTAATCGTACTTTACTGGATATGGTGCGATCTATGATGTCTCTTACTGATTTACCGCTATCGTTTTGGGGATACGCTCTAGAGACGGCCGCATTCACGTTAAATAGGGCACCATCAAAATCCGTTGAGACGACGCCTTATGAACTGTGGTTTGGCAAGAAACCAAAGTTGTCGTTTCTGAAAGTTTGGGGCTGCGATGCTTATGTGAAAAAGCTTCAACCTGATAAGCTCGAACCCAAATCGGAGAAATGTGTCTTCATAGGATATCCAAAGGAGACTATTGGATACACCTTCTATCACAGATCCGAAGGCAAGACTTTTGTTGCTAAATTCGGAAACTTTCTAGAGAAGGAGTTTCTCTCGAAAGAAGTGAGTGGGAGGAAAGTAGAACTTGACGAGGTAACTGTACCTGCTCCCTTATTGGAAAGTAGTACATCACAGAAAACTGTTTCTGTGACACCTACACCAGTTAGTGAGGAAGTTAATGATAATGATCATGAAACTTCAGAACAAGATACTACTGAACCTCGTAGATCAACCAGAGTAAGATCCGCGCCAGAGTGGTACGGTAATCCCGTTCTGGAAGTCATGATGCTAGATCATGATGAACCTACGAACTATGAAGAAGCAATGGTGAGCCCAGATTCCGCAAAGTGGCTTGAAGCCATGAAATCTGAGATGGGATCCATGTATGAGAACAAAGTATGGACTTTGGTTGACTTGCCCGATGATCGGCAAGCAATTGAGAATAAATGGATCTTCAAGAAGAAGACTGACGCTGATGGTAATATTACTGTCTACAAAGCTCGACTTGTCGCAAAAGGTTTTCGGCAAGTTCAAGGGATTGACTACGATGAGACCTTCTCACCCGTAGCGATGCTTAAGTCTGTCCGAATCATGTTAGCAATTGCCGCATTTTATGATTATGAAATTTGGCAGATGGATGTCAAAACTGCATTCCTGAATGGATTTTTGGAAGAAGAGTTGTATATGATGCAACCAGAAGGTTTTGTCGATCCAAAGGGAGCTAGCAAAGTGTGCAAGCTCCAGCGATCCATTTATGGACTGGTGCAAGCCTCTCGGAGTTGGAATAAACGTTTTGATAGTGTGATCAAAGCATTTGGTTTTATGCAGACTTTTGGAGAAGCCTGTATTTACAAGAAAGTGAGTGGGAGCTCTGTAGCATTTCTGATATTATATGTGGATGACATATTACTAATTGGAAATGATGTAGAATTTCTGGATAGCATAAAGGGATATTTGAATAAAAGTTTTTCAATGAAAGACCTCGGTGAAGCTGCTTACATATTAGGCATTAAGATCTATAGAGATAGATCAAAACGCTTAATTGGACTTTCACAAACCACATACCTTGACAAAATTTTGAAGAAGTTCAAAATGGATCAAGCAAAGAAAGGGTTCTTGCCTGTGTTACAAGGTGTGAAGTTGAGTAAGACTCAATGCCCGACCACTGCAGAAGATAGAGAGAATATGAAAGATGTTCCCTATGCATCAGCCATAGGATCTATCATGTATGCAATGCTGTGTACCAGACCTGATGTGTGCCTTGCTATAAGTCTAGCAGGGAGGTACCAAAGTAATCCAGGAGTGGATCACTGGACAGCGGTCAAGAACATCCTGAAATACCTGAAAAGGACTAAGGATATGTTTCTCGTATATGGAGGTGAAAAAGAGCTCATCGTAAAAGGTTACGTTGATGCAAGCTTTGACACTGATCCGGACGATTCTAAATCGCAAACCGGATACGTGTTTACATTAAATGGTGGAGCTGTAAGTTGGTGCAGTTCTAAACAAAGCGTTGTAGCGGGATCTACATGTGAAGCGGAGTACATAGCTGCTTCGGAAGCAGCAAATGAAGGAGTCTGGATGAAGGAGTTCATATCCGATCTAGGTGTCATACCTAGTGCATCGGGTCCAATGAAAATCTTTTGTGACAATACTGGTGCAATTGCCTTGGCAAAGGAATCCAGATTTCACAAGAGAACCAAGCACATCAAGAGACGCTTCAATTCCATCCGGGATCTAGTCCAGGTGGGAGACATAGAGATTTGCAAGATACATGCGGATCTGAATGTTGCAGACCCGTTGACTAAGCCTCTTCCACGAGCAAAACATGATCAGCACCAAGGCTCCATGGGTGTGAGAATCATTACTGTGTAATCTAGATTATTGACTCTAGTGCAAGTGGGAGACTGAAGGAAATATGCCCTAGAGGCAAAAATAAAGTTATTATTTATTTCCTTATATCATGATAAATGTTTATTATTAATGCTAGAATTGTATTAACCGGAAACATAACACATGTGTGAATACATAGACAAACAAAGTGTCACTAGTATGCCTCTACTTGACTAGCTCGTTAATCAAAGATGGTTATGTTTCCTAACCATGAATAATGAGTTGTTATTTGATTAACGGGATCACATCATTAAGTGAATGATCTGATTGACATGACCCATTCCATTAGCTTAGCACCCGATCGTTTAGTATGTTGCTATTGCTTTCTTCATGACTTATACATGTTCCTATAACTATGAGATTATGCAACTCCCGTTTGCCGGAGGAACACTTTGGGTGCTACCAAATGTCACAACGTAACTGGGTGATTATAAAGGAGTACTACAGGTGTCTCCAAAGGTACATGTTGGGTTGGCGTATTTCGAGATTAGGATTTGTCACTCCGATTGTCGGAGAGGTATCTCTGGGCCCTCTCGGTAATACACATCACTTAAGCCTTGCAAGCATTGCAACTAATAAGTTAGTTGCGGGATGATGTATTACAGAACGAGTAAACAGACTTGCCGGTAACGAGATTAAACTAGGTATTTGGAATACCGACGATCGAATCTCGGGCAAGTAACATACCGATGACAAAGGGAACGACGTATGTTGTTATGCGGTCTGACCGATAAAGATCTTCGTAGAATATGTAGGAGCCAATATGGGCATCCAGGTCCCGCTACTGGTTATTGACCGGAGACGTGTCTCCGTCATGTCTATATTGTTCTCGAACCCGTAGGGTCCGCACGCTTAAGGTTACGATGACAGTTATATTATGAGTTTATGCATTTTGATGTACCGAAGGTTGTTCAAAGTCCCGGATGTGATCACGGACATGACGAGGAGTCTCAAAATGGTCGAGGCATAAAGATTGATAGATTGGAAGCCTATGTTTGGATATCGGAAGTGTTCCGGGTGAAATCGGGATTTTACCGAAGTACCGGGAGGTTACTGGAACCCCCCGGGAGCTATATGGGCCTTAGTGGGCTTTAGTGGAAAAGAGAAGGGGCAGACCAAGATGGGCCGCGCGCCTCCCCCCTCCCCTAGTCCTATTAGGACAAGGAGAGGTGGCCGGCCCCCCATCTCTCTTTTCCCCCTCCGCGAATCCTATTCCAACTAGGATTGGGGGGGGGGGGGTCCTACTCCCAGAGGGAGTAGGACTCTCCTGGCGCACCCTCCTTGGCCGGCTAGCCTCCCCCCTTAGTCCTTTATATACGGAGGCAGGGGCACCCCAGAGACACACAAGCTGATCCACGTGATCTGTTCCTTAGCCGTGTGCGGCGCCCCCAGCCACCATAGTCCTCGATAATATTGTAGCGGAGTTTAGGCGAAGCCCTGCTGCTGTAGTGCATCAAGATCGTCACCACGCAGTCGTGCTGACGGAACTCTTCCCCGACACTTTGCTGGATCGGAGTCCGGGGATCGTCATCGAGCTGAACGTGTGCTAGAACTCGGAGGTGCCGTAGTTTCGGTGCTTGATCGGTCGGATCGTGAAGACGTATGACTACATCAACCAAACGCTTCCGTTGTCGATCTACTAGGTATGTAGATCATACTCTCCCCTCTCGTTGCTATGCATCACATGATCTTGCGTGTGCGTAGGAAATTTTTTGAAATTACTACGAAACCCATCAGTGGCATCCGAGCCTAGGTTTTATATGTTGATGTTATATGCACGAGTAGAACACAAGTGAGTTGTGGGCGATATAAGTCATACTGCCTACCAGCATGTCATACTTTGGTTCGGCGGTATTGTTGGATGAAGCGGCCCAGACCGACATTACGCGTACGCTTACGCGAGACCGGTTCTCCCGACGTGCTTTGCACAGAGGTGGCTTGTGGGTGACAGTTTCTCCAACTTTAGTTGAACCGAGTATGGCTACGCCCGGTCCTTGCGAAGGTTAAAACGGAGTCAAATTGACAAACTATCGTTGTGGTTTTGATGCGTAGGTGAGATTGGTTCTTACTTAAGCCCGTAGCAGCCACGTAAAACTTGCAACAACAAAGTAGAGGACGTCTAACTTGTTTTTGCAGGGCATGTTGTGATGTGATATGGTCAAGGCATGATGCTGAATTTTATTGTATGAGATGATCATGTTTTGTAACCGAGTTATCGGCAACCGGCAGGAGCCATATGGTTGTCGCTTTATTGTATGCAATGAAATCGCGATGTAATGCTTTACTTTATCACTAAACGGTAGCGATAGTCGTGGAAGCATAAGCTTGGCGAGACGACAACGATGCTACGATGGAGATCAAGGTGTCACGCCGATGACGATGGTGATCACGGCGGTGCTTCGGAGATGGAGATCACAAGCACAAGAAGATGATGGCCATATCATATCACTTATATTGATTGCATGTGATGTTTATCTTTTATGCATCTTATCTTGCTTTGATTGACGGTAGCATTATAAGATGATCTCTCACTAAATTATCAAGTAGTGTTCTCCCTGAGTATGCACCATTGCGAAAGTTCTTCGTGCTGAGGCACCACGTGATGATCGGGTGTGATAGGTTCTACGTTCAAATACAACGGGTGCAAAACAGTTGCACACGCAGAATACTCAGGTTATACTTGATGAGCCAAGCATATACAGATATGGCCTCAGAACACGGAGACCGAAAGGTCGAGCGTGAATCATATAGTAGATATGATCAACATAAAGATGTTCACCAATGAAACTACTCCATCTCACGTGATGATCGGACATGGTTTAGTTGATTTGGATCACGTGATCACTTAGAGGATTAGAGGGATGTCTATCTAAGTGGGAGTTCTTAAGTAATATGATTAATTGAACTTAAATTTATCATGAACTTAGTCCTTGATAGTATCTTGCTTGTTTATGTTGATTGTAGATAGATGGCTCGTGCTGTTGTTGCGTTGAATTTTAATGCGTTCCTTGAGAAAGCAAAGTTGAAAGATGATGGTAGCAATTACACGGACTGGGTCCGTAACTTGAGGATTATCCTCATTGCTGCACAGAAGAATTACGTCCTGGAAGCACCGCTGGGTGCCAGGCCTGCTGCAGGAGCAACGCCGGATGTTATGAACGTCTGGCAGAGCAAAGCTGATGACTACTCGATAGTTCAATGTGCCATGCTTTACGGCTTAGAATCGGGACTTCAACGACGTTTTGAACGTCATGGAGCATATGAGATGTTCCAGGAGTTGAAGTTAATATTTCAAGCAAATGCCCGGATTGAGAGATACGAAGTCTCCAATAAGTTCTATAGCTGCAAGATGGAGGAGAACAGTTCTGTCAGTGAGCATATACTCAAAATGTCTGGGTATAATAATCACTTGATTTAGTTGGGAGTTAATCTTCCGGATGACTGCGTCATTGACAGAATTCTCCAATCACTGCCACCAAGCTACAAGAGCTTCGTGATGAACTATAATATGCAAGGGATGAATAAGACTATTCCCGAGCTCTTCGCGATGCTAAAAGCTGCGGAGGTAGAAATCAAGAAGGAGCATCAAGTGTTGATGGTCAACAAGACCACTAGTTTCAAGAAAAAGGGCAAAGGGAAGAAGAAGGGGAACTTCAAAAAGAACGGCAAGCAAGTTGCTACTCAAGAGAAGAAACCCAAACCTGGACCTAAGCCTGAAACTGAGTGCTTCTATTGCAAGCAGACTGGTCACTGGAAGCGGAACTGCCCCAAGTATTTGGCGGATAAGAAGGATGGCAAGGTGAACAAAGGTATATGTGATATACATGTTATTGATGTGTACCTTACTAATGCTCGCAGTAGCACCTGGGTATTTGATACTGGTTCTGTTGCTAATATTTGCAACTCGAAACAGGGACTACGGATTAAGCGAAGATTGGCTAAGGACGAGGTGAGGATGCGCGTGGGAAATGGTTCCAAAGTCGATGTGATCGCAGTCGGCACGCTACCTCTACATCTACCTTCGGGATTAATATTAGACCTGAATAATTGTTATTTGGTGCCAGCGTTGAGCATGAACATTATATCTGGATCTTGTTTGATGCGAGACGGTTATTCATTTAAATCGGAGAATAATGGTTGTTCTATTTATATGAGTAATATCTTTTATGGTCATGCACCCTTGAAGAGTGGTCTATTCTTGTTAAATCTCGATAGTAGTAATACACATATTCATAATGTTGAAGCCAAAAGATGTAGAGTTGATAATGATAGTGCAACTTATTTGTGGCACTGCCGTTTAGGTCATATCAGTGTAAAGCGCATGAAGAAACTCCATACTGATGGACTTTTGGAACCACTTGATTATGAATCACTTGGTACTTGCGAACCGTGCCTCATGGGCAAGATGACCAAAACGCCGTTCTCCGGTACTATGGAGAGAGCAACAGATTTGTTGGAAATCATACATACAGATGTATGTGGTCCGATGAATATTGAGGCTCGTGGCGGATATCGTTATTTTCTCACCTTCACAGATGATTTAAGCAGATATGGGTATATCTACTTAATGAAACATAAGTCTGAAACGTTTGAAAAGTTCAAGGAATTTCAGAGTGAAGTTGAAAATCATCGTAACAAGAAAATAAAGTTTCTATGATCTGACCATGGAGGATACGAGTTTGGTGTACATTTGAAAAATTGTGGAATAGTTTCGCAACTCACGCCACCCGGAACACCACGGCGTAATGGTGTGTCCGAACGTCGTAATCGTACTTTACTGGATATGGTGCGATCTATGATGTCTCTTACTGATTTACCGCTATCGTTTTGGGGATACGCTCTAGAGACGGCCGCATTCACGTTAAATAGGGCACCATCAAAATCCGTTGAGACGACGCCTTATGAACTGTGGTTTGGCAAGAAACCAAAGTTGTCGTTTCTGAAAGTTTGGGGCTGCGATGCTTATGTGAAAAAGCTTCAACCTGATAAGCTCGAACCCAAATCGGAGAAATGTGTCTTCATAGGATATCCAAAGGAGACTATTGGATACACCTTCTATCACAGATCCGAAGGCAAGACTTTTGTTGCTAAATTCGGAAACTTTCTAGAGAAGGAGTTTCTCTCGAAAGAAGTGAGTGGGAGGAAAGTAGAACTTGACGAGGTAACTGTACCTGCTCCCTTATTGGAAAGTAGTACATCACAGAAAACTGTTTCTGTGACACCTACACCAGTTAGTGAGGAAGTTAATGATAATGATCATGAAACTTCAGAACAAGATACTACTGAACCTCGTAGATCAACCAGAGTAAGATCCGCGCCAGAGTGGTACGGTAATCCCGTTCTGGAAGTCATGATGCTAGATCATGATGAACCTACGAACTATGAAGAAGCAATGGTGAGCCCAGATTCCGCAAAGTGGCTTGAAGCCATGAAATCTGAGATGGGATCCATGTATGAGAACAAAGTATGGACTTTGGTTGACTTGCCCGATGATCGGCAAGCAATTGAGAATAAATGGATCTTCAAGAAGAAGACTGACGCTGACGGTAATATTACTGTCTACAAAGCTCGACTTGTCGCAAAAGGTTTTCGGCAAGTTCAAGGGATTGACTACGATGAGACCTTCTCACCCGTAGCGATGCTTAAGTCTGTCCGAATCATGTTAGCAATTGCCGCATTTTATGATTATGAAATTTGGCAGATGGATGTCAAAACTGCATTCCTGAATGGATTTTTGGAAGAAGAGTTGTATATGATGCAACCAGAAGGTTTTGTCGATCCAAAGGGAGCTAGCAAAGTGTGCAAGCTCCAGCGATCCATTTATGGACTGGTGCAAGCCTCTCGGAGTTGGAATAAACGTTTTGATAGTGTGATCAAAGCATTTGGTTTTATGCAGACTTTTGGAGAAGCCTGTATTTACAAGAAAGTGAGTGGGAGCTCTGTAGCATTTCTGATATTATATGTGGATGACATATTACTAATTGGAAATGATGTAGAATTTCTGGATAGCATAAAGGGATATTTGAATAAAAGTTTTTCAATGAAAGACCTCGGTGAAGCTGCTTACATATTAGGCATTAAGATCTATAGAGATAGATCAAAACGCTTAATTGGACTTTCACAAACCACATACCTTGACAAAATTTTGAAGAAGTTCAAAATGGATCAAGCAAAGAAAGGGTTCTTGCCTGTGTTACAAGGTGTGAAGTTGAGTAAGACTCAATGCCCGACCACTGCAGAAGATAGAGAGAATATGAAAGATGTTCCCTATGCATCAGCCATAGGATCTATCATGTATGCAATGCTGTGTACCAGACCTGATGTGTGCCTTGCTATAAGTCTAGCAGGGAGGTACCAAAGTAATCCAGGAGTGGATCACTGGACAGCGGTCAAGAACATCCTGAAATACCTGAAAAGGACTAAGGATATGTTTCTCGTATATGGAGGTGAAAAAGAGCTCATCGTAAAAGGTTACGTTGATGCAAGCTTTGACACTGATCCGGACGATTCTAAATCGCAAACCGGATACGTGTTTACATTAAATGGTGGAGCTGTAAGTTGGTGCAGTTCTAAACAAAGCGTTGTAGCGGGATCTACATGTGAAGCGGAGTACATAGCTGCTTCGGAAGCAGCAAATGAAGGAGTCTGGATGAAGGAGTTCATATCCGATCTAGGTGTCATACCTAGTGCATCGGGTCCAATGAAAATCTTTTGTGACAATACTGGTGCAATTGCCTTGGCAAAGGAATCTAGATTTCACAAGAGAACCAAGCACATCAAGAGACGCTTCAATTCCATCCGGGATCTAGTCCAGGTGGGAGACATAGAGATTTGCAAGATACATGCGGATCTGAATGTTGCAGACCCGTTGACTAAGCCTCTTCCACGAGCAAAACATGATCAGCACCAAGGCTCCATGGGTGTGAGAATCATTACTGTGTAATCTAGATTATTGACTCTAGTGCAAGTGGGAGACTGAAGGAAATATGCCCTAGAGGCAAAAATAAAGTTATTATTTATTTCCTTATATCATGATAAATGTTTATTATTAATGCTAGAATTGTATTAACCGGAAACATAACACATGTGTGAATACATAGACAAACAAAGTGTCACTAGTATGCCTCTACTTGACTAGCTCGTTAATCAAAGATGGTTATGTTTCCTAACCATGAATAATGAGTTGTTATTTGATTAACGGGATCACATCATTAAGTGAATGATCTGATTGACATGACCCATTCCATTAGCTTAGCACCCGATCGTTTAGTATGTTGCTATTGCTTTCTTCATGACTTATACATGTTCCTATAACTATGAGATTATGCAACTCCCGTTTGCCGGAGGAACACTTTGGGTGCTACCAAATGTCACAACGTAACTGGGTGATTATAAAGGAGTACTACAGGTGTCTCCAAAGGTACATGTTGGGTTGGCGTATTTCGAGATTAGGATTTGTCACTCCGATTGTCGGAGAGGTATCTCTGGGCCCTCTCGGTAATACACATCACTTAAGCCTTGCAAGCATTGCAACTAATAAGTTAGTTGCGGGATGATGTATTACAGAACGAGTAAACAGACTTGCCGGTAACGAGATTAAACTAGGTATTTGGAATACCGACGATCGAATCTCGGGCAAGTAACATACCGATGACAAAGGGAACGACGTATGTTGTTATGCGGTCTGACCGATAAAGATCTTCGTAGAATATGTAGGAGCCAATATGGGCATCCAGGTCCCGCTACTGGTTATTGACCGGAGACGTGTCTCCGTCATGTCTATATTGTTCTCGAACCCGTAGGGTCCGCACGCTTAAGGTTACGATGACAGTTATATTATGAGTTTATGCATTTTGATGTACCGAAGGTTGTTCAAAGTCCCGGATGTGATCACGGACATGACGAGGAGTCTCGAAATGGTCGAGGCATAAAGATTGATAGATTGGAAGCCTATGTTTGGATATCGGAAGTGTTCCGGGTGAAATCGGGATTTTACCGAAGTACCGGGAGGTTACTGGAACCCCCCGGGAGCTATATGGGCCTTAGTGGGCTTTAGTGGAAAAGAGAAGGGGCAGACCAAGATGGGCCGCGCGCCTCCCCCCTCCCCTAGTCCTATTAGGACAAGGAGAGGTGGCCGGCCCCCCATCTCTCTTTTCCCCCTCCGCGAATCCTATTCCAACTAGGATTGGGGGGGGGGGGGTCCTACTCCCAGAGGGAGTAGGACTCTCCTGGCGCACCCTCCTTGGCCGGCTAGCCTCCCCCCTTAGTCCTTTATATACGGAGGCAGGGGCACCCCAGAGACACACAAGCTGATCCACGTGATCTGTTCCTTAGCCGTGTGCGGCGCCCCCAGCCACCATAGTCCTCGATAATATTGTAGCGGAGTTTAGGCGAAGCCCTGCTGCTGTAGTGCATCAAGATCGTCACCACGCAGTCGTGCTGACGGAACTCTTCCCCGACACTTTGCTGGATCGGAGTCCGGGGATCGTCATCGAGCTGAACGTGTGCTAGAACTCGGAGGTGCCGTAGTTTCGGTGCTTGATCGGTCGGATCGTGAAGACGTATGACTACATCAACCAAACGCTTCCGTTGTCGATCTACTAGGTATGTAGATCATACTCTCCCCTCTCGTTGCTATGCATCACATGATCTTGCGTGTGCGTAGGAAATTTTTTGAAATTACTACGAAACCCATCAGTGGCATCCGAGCCTAGGTTTTATATGTTGATGTTATATGCACGAGTAGAACACAAGTGAGTTGTGGGCGATATAAGTCATACTTTGGTTCGGCGGTATTGTTGGATGAAGCGGCCCAGACCGACATTACGCGTACGCTTACGCGAGACCGGTTCTCCCGACGTGCTTTGCACAGAGGTGGCTTGTGGGTGACAGTTTCTCCAACTTTAGTTGAACCGAGTATGGCTACGCCCGGTCCTTGCGAAGGTTAAAACGGAGTCAAATTGACAAACTATCGTTGTGGTTTTGATGCGTAGGTGAGATTGGTTCTTACTTAAGCCCGTAGCAGCCACGTAAAACTTGCAACAACAAAGTAGAGGACGTCTAACTTGTTTTTGCAGGGCATGTTGTGATGTGATATGGTCAAGGCATGATGCTGAATTTTATTGTATGAGATGATCATGTTTTGTAACCGAGTTATCGGCAACCGGCAGGAGCCATATGGTTGTCGCTTTATTGTATGCAATGAAATCGCGATGTAATGCTTTACTTTATCACTAAACGGTAGCGATAGTCGTGGAAGCATAAGCTTGGCGAGACGACAACGATGCTACGATGGAGATCAAGGTGTCACGCCGATGACGATGGTGATCACGGCGGTGCTTCGGAGATGGAGATCACAAGCACAAGAAGATGATGGCCATATCATATCACTTATATTGATTGCATGTGATGTTTATCTTTTATGCATCTTATCTTGCTTTGATTGACGGTAGCATTATAAGATGATCTCTCATTAAATTATCAAGTAGTGTTCTCCCTGAGTATGCACCATTGCGAAAGTTCTTCGTGCTGAGGCACCACGTGATGATCGGGTGTGATAGGTTCTACGTTCAAATACAACGGGTGCAAAACAGTTGCACACGCAGAATACTCAGGTTATACTTGATGAGCCAAGCATATACAGATATGGCCTCAGAACACGGAGACCGAAAGGTCGAGCGTGAATCATATAGTAGATATGATCAACATAAAGATGTTCACCAATGAAACTACTCCATCTCACGTGATGATCGGACATGGTTTAGTTGATTTGGATCACGTGATCACTTAGAGGATTAGAGGGATGTCTATCTAAGTGGGAGTTCTTAAGTAATATGATTAATTGAACTTAAATTTATCATGAACTTAGTCCTTGATAGTATCTTGCTTGTTTATGTTGATTGTAGATAGATGGCTCGTGCTGTTGTTGCGTTGAATTTTAATGCGTTCCTTGAGAAAGCAAAGTTGAAAGATGATGGTAGCAATTACACGGACTGGGTCCGTAACTTGAGGATTATCCTCATTGCTGCACAGAAGAATTACGTCCTGGAAGCACCGCTGGGTGCCAGGCCTGCTGCAGGAGCAACGCCGGATGTTATGAACGTCTGGCAGAGCAAAGCTGATGACTACTCGATAGTTCAATGTGCCATGCTTTACGGCTTAGAATCGGGACTTCAACGACGTTTTGAACGTCATGGAGCATATGAGATGTTCCAGGAGTTGAAGTTAATATTTCAAGCAAATGCCCGGATTGAGAGATACGAAGTCTCCAATAAGTTCTATAGCTGCAAGATGGAGGAGAACAGTTCTGTCAGTGAGCATATACTCAAAATGTCTGGGTATAATAATCACTTGATTTAGTTGGGAGTTAATCTTCCGGATGACTGCGTCATTGACAGAATTCTCCAATCACTGCCACCAAGCTACAAGAGCTTCGTGATGAACTATAATATGCAAGGGATGAATAAGACTATTCCCGAGCTCTTCGCGATGCTAAAAGCTGCGGAGGTAGAAATCAAGAAGGAGCATCAAGTGTTGATGGTCAACAAGACCACTAGTTTCAAGAAAAAGGGCAAAGGGAAGAAGAAGGGGAACTTCAAAAAGAACGGCAAGCAAGTTGCTACTCAAGAGAAGAAACCCAAACCTGGACCTAAGCCTGAAACTGAGTGCTTCTATTGCAAGCAGACTGGTCACTGGAAGCGGAACTGCCCCAAGTATTTGGCGGATAAGAAGGATGGCAAGGTGAACAAAGGTATATGTGATATACATGTTATTGATGTGTACCTTACTAATGCTCGCAGTAGCACCTGGGTATTTGATACTGGTTCTGTTGCTAATATTTGCAACTCGAAACAGGGACTACGGATTAAGCGAAGATTGGCTAAGGACGAGGTGAGGATGCGCGTGGGAAATGGTTCCAAAGTCGATGTGATCGCAGTCGGCACGCTACCTCTACATCTACCTTCGGGATTAATATTAGACCTGAATAATTGTTATTTGGTGCCAGCGTTGAGCATGAACATTATATCTGGATCTTGTTTGATGCGAGACGGTTATTCATTTAAATCGGAGAATAATGGTTGTTCTATTTATATGAGTAATATCTTTTATGGTCATGCACCCTTGAAGAGTGGTCTATTCTTGTTAAATCTCGATAGTAGTAATACACATATTCATAATGTTGAAGCCAAAAGATGTAGAGTTGATAATGATAGTGCAACTTATTTGTGGCACTGCCGTTTAGGTCATATCAGTGTAAAGCGCATGAAGAAACTCCATACTGATGGACTTTTGGAACCACTTGATTATGAATCACTTGGTACTTGCGAACCGTGCCTCATGGGCAAGATGACCAAAACGCCGTTCTCCGGTACTATGGAGAGAGCAACAGATTTGTTGGAAATCATACATACAGATGTATGTGGTCCGATGAATATTGAGGCTCGTGGCGGATATCGTTATTTTCTCACCTTCACAGATGATTTAAGCAGATATGGGTATATCTACTTAATGAAACATAAGTCTGAAACGTTTGAAAAGTTCAAGGAATTTCAGAGTGAAGTTGAAAATCATCGTAACAAGAAAATAAAGTTTCTATGATCTGACCATGGAGGATACGAGTTTGGTGTACATTTGAAAAATTGTGGAATAGTTTCGCAACTCACGCCACCCGGAACACCACGGCGTAATGGTGTGTCCGAACGTCGTAATCGTACTTTACTGGATATGGTGCGATCTATGATGTCTCTTACTGATTTACCGCTATCGTTTTGGGGATACGCTCTAGAGACGGCCGCATTCACGTTAAATAGGGCACCATCAAAATCCGTTGAGACGACGCCTTATGAACTGTGGTTTGGCAAGAAACCAAAGTTGTCGTTTCTGAAAGTTTGGGGCTGCGATGCTTATGTGAAAAAGCTTCAACCTGATAAGCTCGAACCCAAATCGGAGAAATGTGTCTTCATAGGATATCCAAAGGAGACTATTGGATACACCTTCTATCACAGATCCGAAGGCAAGACTTTTGTTGCTAAATTCGGAAACTTTCTAGAGAAGGAGTTTCTCTCGAAAGAAGTGAGTGGGAGGAAAGTAGAACTTGACGAGGTAACTGTACCTGCTCCCTTATTGGAAAGTAGTACATCACAGAAAACTGTTTCTGTGACACCTACACCAGTTAGTGAGGAAGTTAATGATAATGATCATGAAACTTCAGAACAAGATACTACTGAACCTCGTAGATCAACCAGAGTAAGATCCGCGCCAGAGTGGTACGGTAATCCCGTTCTGGAAGTCATGATGCTAGATCATGATGAACCTACGAACTATGAAGAAGCAATGGTGAGCCCAGATTCCGCAAAGTGGCTTGAAGCCATGAAATCTGAGATGGGATCCATGTATGAGAACAAAGTATGGACTTTGGTTGACTTGCCCGATGATCGGCAAGCAATTGAGAATAAATGGATCTTCAAGAAGAAGACTGACGCTGACGGTAATATTACTGTCTACAAAGCTCGACTTGTCGCAAAAGGTTTTCGGCAAGTTCAAGGGATTGACTACGATGAGACCTTCTCACCCGTAGCGATGCTTAAGTCTGTCCGAATCATGTTAGCAATTGCCGCATTTTATGATTATGAAATTTGGCAGATGGATGTCAAAACTGCATTCCTGAATGGATTTTTGGAAGAAGAGTTGTATATGATGCAACCAGAAG
Source organism: Triticum urartu (assembly GCF_056163025.1). Classification (NCBI taxonomy): domain Eukaryota; kingdom Viridiplantae; phylum Streptophyta; class Magnoliopsida; order Poales; family Poaceae; genus Triticum; species Triticum urartu. The sequence continues at coordinate 234,870,699 of NC_141878.1, forward strand.
GTTTTGTCGATCCAAAGGGAGCTAGCAAAGTGTGCAAGCTCCAGCGATCCATTTATGGACTGGTGCAAGCCTCTCGGAGTTGGAATAAACGTTTTGATAGTGTGATCAAAGCATTTGGTTTTATGCAGACTTTTGGAGAAGCCTGTATTTACAAGAAAGTGAGTGGGAGCTCTGTAGCATTTCTGATATTATATGTGGATGACATATTACTAATTGGAAATGATGTAGAATTTCTGGATAGCATAAAGGGATATTTGAATAAAAGTTTTTCAATGAAAGACCTCGGTGAAGCTGCTTACATATTAGGCATTAAGATCTATAGAGATAGATCAAAACGCTTAATTGGACTTTCACAAACCACATACCTTGACAAAATTTTGAAGAAGTTCAAAATGGATCAAGCAAAGAAAGGGTTCTTGCCTGTGTTACAAGGTGTGAAGTTGAGTAAGACTCAATGCCCGACCACTGCAGAAGATAGAGAGAATATGAAAGATGTTCCCTATGCATCAGCCATAGGATCTATCATGTATGCAATGCTGTGTACCAGACCTGATGTGTGCCTTGCTATAAGTCTAGCAGGGAGGTACCAAAGTAATCCAGGAGTGGATCACTGGACAGCGGTCAAGAACATCCTGAAATACCTGAAAAGGACTAAGGATATGTTTCTCGTATATGGAGGTGAAAAAGAGCTCATCGTAAAAGGTTACGTTGATGCAAGCTTTGACACTGATCCGGACGATTCTAAATCGCAAACCGGATACGTGTTTACATTAAATGGTGGAGCTGTAAGTTGGTGCAGTTCTAAACAAAGCGTTGTAGCGGGATCTACATGTGAAGCGGAGTACATAGCTGCTTCGGAAGCAGCAAATGAAGGAGTCTGGATGAAGGAGTTCATATCCGATCTAGGTGTCATACCTAGTGCATCGGGTCCAATGAAAATCTTTTGTGACAATACTGGTGCAATTGCCTTGGCAAAGGAATCCAGATTTCACAAGAGAACCAAGCACATCAAGAGACGCTTCAATTCCATCCGGGATCTAGTCCAGGTGGGAGACATAGAGATTTGCAAGATACATGCGGATCTGAATGTTGCAGACCCGTTGACTAAGCCTCTTCCACGAGCAAAACATGATCAGCACCAAGGCTCCATGGGTGTGAGAATCATTACTGTGTAATCTAGATTATTGACTCTAGTGCAAGTGGGAGACTGAAGGAAATATGCCCTAGAGGCAAAAATAAAGTTATTATTTATTTCCTTATATCATGATAAATGTTTATTATTAATGCTAGAATTGTATTAACCGGAAACATAACACATGTGTGAATACATAGACAAACAAAGTGTCACTAGTATGCCTCTACTTGACTAGCTCGTTAATCAAAGATGGTTATGTTTCCTAACCATGAATAATGAGTTGTTATTTGATTAACGGGATCACATCATTAAGTGAATGATCTGATTGACATGACCCATTCCATTAGCTTAGCACCCGATCGTTTAGTATGTTGCTATTGCTTTCTTCATGACTTATACATGTTCCTATAACTATGAGATTATGCAACTCCCGTTTGCCGGAGGAACACTTTGGGTGCTACCAAATGTCACAACGTAACTGGGTGATTATAAAGGAGTACTACAGGTGTCTCCAAAGGTACATGTTGGGTTGGCGTATTTCGAGATTAGGATTTGTCACTCCGATTGTCGGAGAGGTATCTCTAGGCCCTCTCGGTAATACACATCACTTAAGCCTTGCAAGCATTGCAACTAATAAGTTAGTTGCGGGATGATGTATTATAGAACGAGTAAACAGACTTGCCGGTAACGAGATTGAACTAGGTATTTGGAATACCGACGATCGAATCTCGGGCAAGTAACATACCGATGACAAAGGGAACGACGTATGTTGTTATGCGGTCTGACCGATAAAGATCTTCGTAGAATATGTAGGAGCCAATATGGGCATCCAGGTCCCGCTATTGGTTATTGACCGGAGACGTGTCTCGGTCATGTCTACATTGTTCTTGAACCCGTAGGGTCCGCACGCTTAAGGTTACGATGACAGTTATATTATGAGTTTATGCATTTTGATGTACCGAAGGTTGTTCGGAGTCCCGGATGTGATCACGGACATGACGAGGAGTCTCGAAATGGTCGAGACATAAAGATTGATATATTGGAAGCCTATGTTTGGATATCGGAAGTGTTCCGGGTGAAATCGGGATTTTACCGGAGTACCGGGAGGTTACCGGAACCCCCCGGGAGCTATATGGGCCTTAGTGGGCTTTAGTGGAAAAGAGAAGGGGCAGACCAAGATGGGCCGCGCGCCTCCCCCCTCCCCTAGTCCTATTAGGACAAGGAGAGGTGGCCGGCCCCCCATCTCTCTTTTCCCCCTCCGCGAATCCTATTCCAACTAGGATTGGGGGGGGGGGGGGAATCCTACTCCCAGAGGGAGTAGGACTCTCCTGGCGCACCCTCCTTGGCCGGCCAGCCTCCCCCCCCCTTAGTCCTTTACATACGGAGGCAGGGGCACCCCAGAGACACACAAGTTGATCCACGTGATCTGTTCCTTAGCCGTGTGCGGCGCCCCCAGCCACCATAGTCCTCGATAATATTGTAGCAGAGTTTAGGCGAAGCCCTGCTGCTGTAGTGCATCAAGATCGTCACCACGCCGTCGTGCTGACGGAACTCTTCCCCGACACTTTGCTGGATCGGAGTCCGGGGATCGTCATCGAGCTGAACGTGTGCTAGAACTCGGAGGTGCCGTAGTTTCGGTGCTTGATCGGTCGGATCGTGAAGACGTACGACTACATCAACCAAATGCTTCCGTTGTCGATCTACTAGGTATGTAGATCATACTCTCCCCTCTCGTTGCTATGCATCACATGATCTTGCGTGTGTGTAGGAAATTTTTTGAAATTACTACGAAACCCATCATTATATGCATTTAATGTAGTCCATAATTCAAATTTGAACTACAATCACATGCTCCAGTGAAGCAAATGGGTGTGAAATCATACATGTGTCATTGGGTGCATGTTTAAGTCTTATTTAAGGAATGGGAATGAATTACAAACTTCTCGTCATCCTGAAACATTGAGAATCTCGGTTTTTAAATCCCAGTAAATCAAAAAGTCACCCAAAAACTTGAAACTTGGCATAGTTTCATAACATGGCACATATATGTCGTGGTAAAAAATCGTTCAGTTTGAGAAGAGGCACACACATTAGTAGCCAACGAAGTCCTTTTTGAAACAAAAAACTGACACGTTAATATCGCAAACGGTTGTATTATATTAACCGTGTCGAAATTTAACCATACTCGGTGGCGTGTGTGCAGCTGTTTGATTAGACGGGACGAGCGTGAGAAGTCCGCCGTGCAGGCTCGACGGGACGCATGCGAGCAGTCTGCCGCACAGGTTTGATGGGACGCGTGCATCCTGTCCACCTCACAGGCTCGACGGGACACGTGCGAGCAGCAAGGCCGCCCATGCTCACCTGAAAGCGAGCTCTTTGACCTCCATGCACCAGCCGCCACTCGCCTCGCTCACAACTTCTCCAATAATGGGTTAATTAAAGTACCTAGACGGAGGGTGTTTGCTTGCAATCCCATGGCAGCATTTGCTTTTTTCGTGTTTTCAACTAGTATTCTGCCCTAATTTAAATTGCCACATCGGGCAATGGATAACACGACCACAAATAAAGTGGCAATGGATAATATGACGACAAATTTACAATGGCGCAGATAATAATTGTCTTACATATTCCGGATATTTTAAAATGCCACATGCGGCAAAGCCCGGAAGACACGGGGGCAAGATAAGAAGGAAATTGTAGACAACGATCTGGGTCGCTACTGTCTCTACTCGTCGATGGATCGCCGGGCGGCGAAATCCTCCAGCTCCTTCTTCAATTCCTCATGACTTTGCTTGAAAGCACCCACGGATTCCTCCACCTCCTGCTCGCGCTCGATCCGGAGCTTCCTCAAGCCACCCATCAGTTCCTCGACGATCGCTTTCAGCGTCATCTCCAAGGCACTGCTCTACTCATGCAGCATCTTCCAGCCGGCGGCCTCCTCCTCCTTCTCGGCGACCAACTTGAGGAGCTTCACATTGTCACCCATGAGTTGCTCAACGAGGCCGGTCGCCTTGTCAACCGAGGCATCGCTGATCTTGAGCAGCTTCATCAAGCTGTCGACCAGCTCTTGCTGCATAGTGACGCCAGCGAGAATGTTGTCATCGCCAGTGAAGGACTTCAGGAACACCGGCTCATCATGATGGCCGACGCCGTGAATGCACTTGTGAGAGCCCCCGCGTTCCCGTGAGAGCTCATTCGAGGGCTCCGCGGCGTGCCGAGACATCTCTGTTGCGGCTGCGGCTTCGCGGCGGGAACTCTCTAGTGCTTCTGCGGCCTTGGTCTTTGCTGCCTGGTTATATGTCCACCCTAAACTCCTCCTACCGGTCATGGCGGAACGACTTGACAAAAAAAACTAGTTTTGTGGGTGATGAGGAGAGAAACTGTGAAGTAATTTTCAAGTGGGTAGTTTTTATAGCCCGGTGCTAAGTGTGAACACATATTATTTTGATAGGTGTGAACAGATTTGCAATTACTTACTGCGAGAAACAAGGTCAAAATTTATTGATGGCAGAAGGTTGATCACGTGGTTGCTCGCCGTTGAGGCGCCCGCGGTGCGCTCTACTCCGGCGTCCCTGCGCACTCTGCTCGCCGTTGAGGCAAAGTTACAATGGAAATGGTTAATATTCTTAATAATTGCCTTACATATTCAGGATAATTTCAAATGCCAAATGCGGCAAGGCCCAGAACACTCACAACCTACATATGCATACAATTATAATAAAATATAAGCTAAAAGGCTGAGCTGGCGGCCTTCCGACGATGGTCTTCTCGGACTCCATGATCAGCATAGCACCCTTGCGACCGTTCACTCCGAGTGTACCGACCCGCCTCTGCCTATGCGGAGCTGCAGGTGCTGGGAGGCTCTTGGGCCTGCTAGGCCTCTTCCAGAAGAGCTTGACAGCATGCAATCGTGCGCATGACAACTTCGCGGAATCGCTCCATTTCCATGTCTCAGGCCTGGTAGCAAATTTCGTCGATCAACTGCATCCTCAAGATATCACGTTGGCGATGTTCTACTTCGTCGAGGACGTCAACTCCACCAAGGATGCGCTCGAGCCTAGCCACCACATCATCGAGATCAAGGTTGACATGGCCGCCGCGGGCAATGATGAAGCTGCATGCTGCCTTTGTCTTGACTGAATCGCAGAGGTCCTCTGCCCATTCCTTGCGGGGCATCAAGCTCTCGATGAGCACTAGTGACGGTGGTTCTTCGGGTGGGTCGTCGATCATGCCGCCGAGCAGCTCTGGATCTTTTGCATGGTGGATGGCAAACTGCTCATCACACCTCCTCTCCAATATGTCGATTGTGCTCCCAAGGACTATGACGCCGATATCGCTATCGATGGGCTATGGTGCCTGCACCGGCCGATGAAGCTCTTGCTCCCCGACCTGCTCCGGCTCGTTCTCCTCGCCGAAGATGTAACGCGAGTAGGCGTCGACGTCGAAGCTTTGGTCGTTGCCTGGCATGCTTGGAATAACTAATGGTAGATGTGTGGGGACTAGATCTTCGCAGAGTGTCGCGGCGGTGCGTTGCTGTCTGGGTTATATGTAGCAAGCCGTTAGCTGGTGGCGGGAAACCGGTGAGGGAATAGGCGTGGATTTTACAATTCACCCATGTGGAGCACGGGAAGCATTCGCTAGAGCGCGGGAAGACTAAGTGGAGCACACACAGCCCGAATATCGTACCTAGTGCCATGTGTTATTTATCACACAAGTGTTAACATAAGGAAATGCATGTGTAACTTACTAATCATCGCACACGAGTACCCGCAGACGCATTGTGTGCGATACTCCTAGCCACCGCAAGCAACTAGTTTGCATTTTCCAAAGTTTTTTGTACACACAAAATCGCACACGTACTAACTGTATTAACAGTCTGTGTTGTAAATTCTCATCGCAAGCAGTTCATCCGAGTCGGCTATTTGCCACGTATCACACACATCTTGTTAAGTTGAACCATTTCTGTTGCGTTCGCTAATCGAAAACAGTTCATCCGAGTGAACCGTATGCCCTATATCACACACACATTGATCTGGCTAACCGTTTACGTTGCACTCCCTAATAGCAAACGGTTCATCGAAGCGAACTGTATGCCATATATCGCACACACATTAATATGGCTGCCCGTTTCTGTTGTTCTGCCTCATCGCAAACAGTTTGAACGGTTTAACCGTGTGCCCTGCATCACACACACAACTAAAATCTAAACTGTGTTTGATGCATCCTCCATTGCAAACATTTTGATGCTTTTTGACAGTTTTTTACATCCCCGTTTGTGATTAATGCATCACACATTGTTTCGTCAAAGGGTCTGTGATCATAGTGTTGCGTTAGCAGCATCCTGCAGTAGTAAACCTGCCTTGCAGGAAATATTTAACTTTATTCAAATTATAGAAGAGAGTCTCCCACAAGCTTGGGGGAGGCTTTGCCAATTACTTAATGCTTTGCCTGATCATCCTATTAAGAAAAATGAAATACTTGATATCTTCTATAATTGACTAACCGATGTTTCTAGGAATTTCCTAGATAGTTGTGCTGATTGTGTTTTCATGGAACGAACTATTGGACACGTTGAATAATTATTGAATAATATATTGAAAAATTATGATGATTGGACTCTTCCTAAACCACCAGCTAAACCCACTCCAAAGAAGAGGGGTATATTATATCTCAGTCCTGAAAATATGCAAGAGGCAAAGAAATCTATGAAGGAAAAAAGTATTAAAGCTGAGGATGTTACAAATTTAAATCTTATTGAAGAAATACATGGGCTTATTACACCACCACTGCCTAAGGCGGTAGAGGTAAATTCTCTAATGAAGTTCAATGATAATGGCAATCCTCACAATATGCATCCTAGCCAATGCCTTTATGAGTTTGAAAACTATATTAGAAAACAAGATCACTTCAATGCAAATGTTATGAAATAGTTGAAATACAATTCTGATATGATTGCTCACTTGAGTGACTTGTTATTTAGAATCTCAAATGATGTTGGTGTTAGAAAGCATGTTTCTATGATACACACCTAGTTAGAACAAGTTGCTAAATTTCAAAAAGAATTGCTTGATGAAATGGATAATAATAATATACATGAATTTGTTGTTAGAGTTGCAACTAGAGGAGGTAAAATGACTTAGGAACCACTTTATCTCGAGGGACACCCAAAAAGAATTGTACATGATTCACAAAGAGCTAACACTAGTGCACCTAGTTCTAAAAAGAACAGGAGGAAGAAAAATGATAAAACTATGCATGCTTCTAGTGAACCTGAAATAGAGAAACCTCCTGATAATGATAATAAAACTTCTATCTCTGATACTGAAACTCAGTCCGGTAATGAACATTCACCTTGTGATAATAAAAAAGATAATGCTGATGTTCATGAAGACTCTCAACCTAATAATAATAAAGAACCAGACAATGATGTTGAGATAGAACCACCTATTGATCTTGATAACCCCCAACCTAAGAATAAAAGGTATGATAAAAATGACTTTGTTGCTAGAAGACACGGTAAGGAAAGAGAACCGTGGGTTCAAAAACCTATGCCCTTTCCACCCAAGTCAACTAAAAAGAATGATGATGAAGAATTTAAACGCTTTGCTGAAATGCTGCGGCCAATTTTTTTTGCGTACTCGCTTGACTGATATCTTAAAAATGCCTCCTTATGCAAAATATATGAAAGACATCATCACTAATAAGAGAAAAATACCGGAAGCTGAAATCTCCACTATGCTTGCTAATATATACTTTTAAAGATGGAGTTCCTAAAAAACTTGGAGATCCGGGAATACCAACTATACCTTGCTCCATCAAAAAGAATTATGTGAAAACTGATTTGTGTGATTTAGGAGTTGGTGTTAGTGTTATGCCTTTCTATTTATATAAAAGACTTGATTTGAATAAATCCACACCTACTGAAATATCTTTGCAAATGGCTGATAAATTAACTGTCATACCTATCAGTATTTGTGAGGATGTGCATGTTGTTGTTGCTAATATTACTATTTTGACTGACTTTGTTATACTTGAGATGCCCGAGGACGACAACATGTCGATTATCCTTGGTAGACCTTCTTGAATACTGCAAGGGCTGTTATTGATTGCAATAAAAACAAAGTCACTTTTCATATCAATGGTAATGAGCATATGGTGCACTTTCTGAAGAAACAATTCCAAGTGAATGGTATTAATGTTATTGAAAAAACTCCAACAATCACTATTGAAAGTTTTCAAATACCTCTACCTACTGTCAAAAAAAAATATAAAATGCTTATTGTTGAGGCATTCATATCCACATTGAGGTAACTTAGTTATTCACGAAAGTTCTTCGGTTTCATGCTAATTGAAAGTGATTGTTAATAAGACTTGATCGACCTTATTAATGAATCATTTTTTAGCGATATAAAGTCAATGAATTTAATAAGCACTACCTTCTGCCCTACTTTTTGTTTTTTGTTTTTATTAGTTAAATAAAATAAAATGCCATGTTTTGTCTATTTTGTGATTTTCTCAGGCAATAAAAATGACCCAAAAATAAAAGTTCTCAAAATACAATGAAAATTTAATATGATTTTTTCTGAATTTTTGGTGCAAATAACATCAGGGGGAGGTGCACCAGGTGGGCACAACCCACTTGGGCACGCCAGAACCCCTGGGCGTGCCCTGGTGGGTAGTGGTCCTCACGTGGGCCCCCTCAGTTATCTCTTTACACCACATCATCACCTACCTTCGAAAAAAATCCCCATAGCTCTCTCTCTCGTGTTCTTGCTCTCAAGCCCGCAGATTTCGATCTCTTTGCTCGAAGCTCCGTTTCTGAAACTATTTCGAGGGATTGTTGCTTGGTATGTAACTCCACTGTTTGTCCAATTAGTTTTTGTTTTAGTGGTTTATATTTTGAATAATTAGCTACTTTTGGTGTTGCTGTAGATGAACTTGCATGTTAAATTCTTAGAGTTCTAAGTAGTTTGAATGCTTGCTATGGTCTCTATGTATCCCTATGAGTAGTTGATATTATTTTTGTGAAGTTTTGTCAAGAAAATTTTATGGGCTAATAAATTTCAGAATTTTTGTTCATAGGAAAACCATGAATATCTTTAGGAAGTTTGGCTCCAAAAACTCCAAGGGTGTTATTCGAGAGTCATCTGACAGTGACCTCCATCCTGGGAGGTTGGCGGAAGTACGGCCGTGCGAATGACCGCACACCCAGTTCGTGGAAGAAGCTGGAATCCTTCAGGAGTTCACACAACTAGTGGACCCGCTGCACCAAATGGCGCAGAGGCACACTAAATCCATGTCTGGGATGAAACAACCATCCATGGTTTAATCCCCTTTAATAGAAAACATGGTGGATTGTTGTCTACAATGAGATGTATATAGACATTTTAATTTGATAGCACAAAATATTCGCTACCATGTTCGCATTGAAAATATTTGCATTTTTCAGTGACTGTGTGTTGGAGCAAAAAATACATAAGCTTTTGTTTAAAAATATATGTACCTTTAAAGTGATCAGTGGAAAAAGGATCTCACTTGTACCAACAGAACATGATGTGGTCCATAAACATACTAAATGTCCTCTGAATTCATTGGTTCAAATATCATGGCTCCACAGGATGGTCACGCAAAAAAAAACACTACTTCATGAGACTTAGCAGCAAACATGCAATGCACAAAAATGATCAAATGGTTAATAAACCTGCCATTCGTCCTGAAGCTAGTTCGGTAAGAAAGAACATTTAGCGAAGTAAGATGGAGATTTTCTAAGCTTGTGGCAAGCATGCAATGTGTAGGACTGGATAAATCATTAATGGTGTTTTGGGGAACAATAGAAGTAAGCACTCATCGTCCATTCCGAATAAAAACTTCGCATTATCAAAAATCCATAATCAAGAAATGCAAAATAGATGCCACACCTCAACATAAATCTTGCTCAGTAGGGAATACATGAACTATCCATTTTGTTGTAAAACAAAATAACTGACATGACGTCATACATATCTTTCTTCATTTTATCCAAGAACTTGGTGGCAGTAATCCACTCCTTCCAATCGAAGAAAAATGTAAAGGAAAAAAGAAGATGAGGCAGTATGTACCCTTGCCACTGGCTAGGAGAATCTCAGCATAGGAACAAGAGAAGTTTGAGATATAATCCAACTGGGGCAGTAAAGAGAATACCAATCTAGCCTAGCACTACACAGAAGAAAGAGGTGGCACTGATCATGCTTCATGACAAAATGATCCATAATTCTTTCTTGAACATCGTGTAACAAAAAGTAGGACATGAGAAAGTAATAACATTTTAGGTGAAAGGCTGAATATGTTTAGGCTGGATAAAAAAGAAAAGTCCCACTGAGAAGAGCTGCTTCTCATAAAGATCTAAACAAATCCCAACCAACTTGATGGTCTGTCCTAAAATATTCTACCTTTTCATGATAAGCAGGTTAATCGTGCACAAACAAGATAATTGATATTCCAACAAACGACAGCTAGCTTTCAACTACACAAGATCCCTGTAGTTCTAGTTTTGGTTGCAAGGCTGTCACAAGATCCCTGCAGTTTTAGTTTTGGTTTGGTTGCAAGGCTGTTAGACTTATACTAATTTCAGAAGTTCAGATATAGTAAAATTCGTACAAAACAGAACATCTGAACTGCACAAGAACTCTGTAGTTTTAGATCATATAAAAACAAAGCACAATAGGACTATCCCTGAAAATGAAGTGCAGAAGGGTCATTTTCTGAACGATACAAGTACTATGCTTCTTATCAAATTAGCCACTGTAAGCTCTCAGTTCACCGGTAGAGAAAAGGTTAATTTATCCTTTATGGTACACATATCATATTGTATATGCAATAGTCTATGCTTTAAGTCAAACATTTATCATTCATCATAACAAAAGATTCACATCTAGTATGTTCATTTATGTTCCATAATGGATTGCAAACTAAGAGTCGTTATAAAGAATTTGTAGGTATCAAAGAGGGAAAGTTGTACCACCAATTATCAAAACCACTTAAATGAGGTCACCAAGGTGGGAAGGGAGGGAGGGAGGGAAGGAGAGAGATACCATTTTGCTGGGCTAACAGCAGGTTGATAATAGGTGGAGGCATTGGGATTCCAGGAAGCACCGCCTCCCAGTACACCTTTAGTATCTCCTCAGAGTTTGGCATCGCCGTTGTGACCGCATCGGCGAAACTCACAAGCCAGACCCCCTCTCCTCCAGTGACCCGCGTGCATCAGAGAAGACGGGTAATTTTCAGGAGCGAGAGGTTGGGTATATTATACAAAACACTACTGTAACATGTGAGTAGGAACAGGATGACCCCAGGTTGCAATCAAGAACCACCGAATTAAGAATCTACAATGAGTAAAAGAAATTACATACTGAGAAACCCCAACAATTAGGCAATCCATTCCCGACATGATTAATTCACAAGCCCAATTAGCATTATACCTCACAGCCGGAACAGTGGTGGTTGCAACACTTCTATATGCTAGCACAGAGCATCCAACTCTCAGTCCGCACTCCGCACCCTGTATCCACCCGAGCAGAACCAGGTCAAACAAATGAAGAATGGAAAAAAGAGAAAACTTCGAACATGCTGCAAGAGCTGGTACCGAGACGAGGAGTCGAGTGTGGATATGTCGACTGAGAGCTCGTGCACCAGCTGCAGTCGTCGTCAGCTACCCGCTGAGGCCGCCGTATGAGCCGGCTGTCGTCGAATCATGAAAGAGGGTGTCGAGTGTGACCGTCGTTGTGTCACCTCGGGAAGCCGACGAGGCCGGCATCGAGTGCCAGGTGAGACCAGATCCCATGAGGCGTGCGCAACCGAGCTCCGGGCAACCGCTCCCCCATAGCCAAACTCGCGACGCGTGCGCAGTCTGAAGCTCCGGGGTAGCCGCTCCCCTACAGCCGACCTCGCTGCTCTAAACATGCCATGTCAGCCTCTTGACCCTCCCCAGCTTGCCAACCCTCGATGTGAAGAACCCACCGCTCCTGATATCCCGCGGCGATGACCTGCACTGATCTAGAACCATCACACACGGCGGCGCGAATCCAGAACGTGGCGAAGCAGATGACGGAGCCAGCGTGCGAAGCCTCGATCCACTCCTTTCGTATGCTGGCCTTGCTCGCGTTGCTCCTCGAGAAACATGTTGTGAGGTAGGGCTGCCGGGAGGCCAGCGGCCGGAGACAAGGCGGTGGAGGAGACGAAGCAGCGAGACGAGAAGGCAGATCGGTGGCTAGGGAGGAGAAAGGAGGAGAGAGGGAAGGAGGGGGTGCACGGCTTGGGACGGGAGGGAACACTGTCTTCGCTGCACGTTCAGCGCTGCATCAAAAGCAAACACCCACACCCAGCCGCAGGACCCGGCATGGCGCACGACACGACGCACGACCCACGACCCGGCTCTCTCCAACCCCAGATGATACACGAGCGAGAACAAAGGCAAGGCACATACCCGTGGGACCAGCAGCCAACTCGGCCCACCAGTCATAGTGCGAAAAGGCAGCAACGTGTGAGCATGTGTCAGTCCATCTCTTAACCACCGCAGATGATGCACGCATGGTGCATGCTTTTTGACTTCCCATGCGTTCGCTCGCACGGTTGGAGAGAGGGCTCAGCATCGGGTGGGATCCCTTTCTTACCGTCTTGTTCGCCTGCTCCTTTACTACCACTAGTAAGCTTGCACGTGCAATGCACGTCTCATTTGACTTAAAATTTTGAATATGCAAAGCTTCAGTAAATTCCAATCCATATATAGCTACTTGTAATTCACTCTGCAATGATTTGTACCATCTTCAATATGCTCTGCGAGTTTGAAACCTGATAGGATCCACTACTTCAGAAATCACAAACTTATATAAAGAAGCTATAGTACCGATTGTGTACTCTCGAGAAAACAAACTTGCGGAAAGCTTATATCGACATTAAATCAATTGACATAAATTCTTTGTTGATAAATCAATAGAAACCTATTTAATATCATACGCTTATAGGGGGGGTACCAGATCAGTATCAAAGGCAACTTACCTCTTTTCTGGTCTAATGCACATATGCTTGTACCAATGACTGCTACCACATATATAAGCATATATATTGTGCGATGCTTAGAAGGGGCGTGCTTTCAAATTCCCAAGGAGAAGAGCACTTATATAGTCCGTCAAATCGGGTCAACAATTCAACATGCCTGTAGATATCGAGTGATGTGAGTTGACTATAGACAAATAGCTAAATAAAGGAGATGAGGAAATTAATATTAGTAGTGTAATGAACTTCATACTGACTGCAAGTCACGTACATGTAGTCAAGTTGAAGCAGAAATCATTTTTCTTGGAACATAATTTGGTAGCACTTCATCATTGCCATGAAACCTGTAATTTCAAATGTCAGTCTTCAGATACATAATTGTTAATTTAAGTCTTAACTGAATCTCTGCAAGCAAGCATGATGGTTTTAGCATCAGATACATAAAGATTAGGATAACCTGGCATACAAATCACCTCAAATTAGGGTATACCAGGTTTGCAAAATTCACAGTTGTAGCACAGTACTATATAGTATAGTGAGTAGCTTGTGCTTCAGGCCACCGACACACAACATACTGGAAACAGTAATACCCATCTGATGACTTGTACCGGTGAAATGATGCAAAGAATAAGGTGAAGAGAGCATAGAGAGAAGGTCAGACAACATGTGATTACGACCGACTCCATTTGGTAAAGGAAATAGAGGATCCCTGCCCCCATCTAGAACCATCCATTATATAGTTTTAGTGTTCAAGTACGTTATTAAACCTTCCAATATGGATTAGACGACATCATCAGCAACCTGTCGTATGTCCATCGGAAGTATCAATTGGACTACTCTGAATGGGAAAGATAAAAATCCCCAAGGGTTAAATACCGGCGAACAAAATAATATCATAACAAAAAAAATTATAAGACATGCAAAACCACTACAATTTTCAAAGTATATAGCTAAATTCACTTTCATTTTTCACTTCTGTACGTATGCAAAAATGTAATAAGGGTTTTACAGACTTGTGGTACCTCTTTTAGTTTTTTAAGTGATGCGTCCTCAAAAGTATAGCAATTAAGAAAAGGCCGGCATGCCTGCAGTGGCGGAGGCGGGATTAGTGGGATTAGGATGTTGGGGAGGGCCGGTTGGAGCAGAAAACAAGGCAAATGCTGCATTGTTCATGTGTTTATTATGAACAAATCCATAGTATTGGGAGGGGGGCAGGGCCCCTTGCTGGTCATGTGTTCATCGCCACACAATGCCTGCAAATAAGAACAAAATTTTTTCTCACTACAATGACTTTGATAGTTAAATTTATCAGTACACATTTAACTGGGAATAGAAATATTTTAGATGATGTACTCCTAATCCCTCATTCGAACGGTTGATTACTTCATATGTTGACGAACCAAAAAAATGATAGGGGCACATACATACTCTTAAGTCAATTTATAAACCTTGATGGAGAAGGAGATGTTAACAAATAGACTGATATTTGTCAGTTGTGACTGAAATTAGGTAATTCATAAAAGGATAAACTCTAAAAATTAGCAGAAAAGAGGAATATGGAACATTAGCATGGAGTTTTATAGTCGGAGATCTGATGGTGTAGATGACCATTGTTGAATTGTAGTTTGATCTATACCCTAACCACACACATAGTAAAGGTGGCAGTGGCTCCAGCGTCCACGAAGGCAGTGAAACTGGGACTCCGAAATATCCTTGTTTCCTTGTTCTGTGTTCAAGGGCTGCTCGAAAGGGTGGTATTTCAACAATTAGACAATAGCTAGCTGATTCATATCAACTCATAGCACGACAATAAAAGGCGATAAAAAACAGCAAACAAGAAAATGACATCTAAACGCTACACCACTCAAACAAATGCTTTTTTTGGTATTCCAAACTGCAAGACTACAATGAACCTTGTACCCATCTGTTTATAAATAAGCATTTGTAGCTAATAATGGATCGATCAAACTGTGATAGAGAAACAAAATTGCATAAAGAGTTGTAGCAAGGAACCAAAATCAAAGGGGTTCCTAACCCGGGTTGGGGAAACCTATCAAACTTGCAATCTGAGCAAGCTAAAAAGGCGATGAAATAAATCCTCTCACCTAAAGTAAGGAGGAAGCTTGCATGTGGTTGACAGTGAGGTGCAGAGGTTGAGGTTGTTGAACCAATCACACATGCAAAATTCAGGATTTTCTATTTCCTTGTGAGACACATACCTTGAATAATGAAAGAATGACATCGCAAGACACTGGACAATACATTTCAATTTAGCATCTAGAAATTGTTCTCCCGGTGGAAAACCTACAAGCATAGAAATATAGGACATCGTGGTGAAGAATTTGAATAATATTCTTACTGAAGTACAGTGAGAGCAAAACATAGCACACAAAGCGTAAATAGAAGACCTCAATATTTCAGCATGAGTATTAAACTATTAATGGTAAATACAAATGAACAGTTTTGCATTTCATTGAAGATGCTCTAGCCATAGGGTGAAATTCATTTGAAAAATCTGAAAACACACATTTGTTAACCATTGCCTTCGGAACTGAACACACACATCCAAAACACCTGAAATCTGGTTTCCATGATTCTTTGTGGTACACAGCTAAATTGTAAACTTATTAATATATTTCGTTGCTTATTTGGTTCTACAAAGAAAATTTTGGATACTATTGAGAACATCAGCACTATAAGCCTGTGATGCATACTGTCTATATTCCTACAGCATGTGCAAGTAAAATGCAAACACTGTGTCATGATAGGTTTTTTTTGCTTTGTGATGCGAAACCTCTCTTTCATCAGTCACATACAGAATTGACGTTTCATCACTTACTTAGATTATATCATCACGCAGCAACAGAAATACAAATTAACAAGGGGGGGGGGGGGGGGGGGGGGGTGATCTTGCCTTATCAATTTCCTGTTGCTCTTGCTCCTCCCTCACATACTCGGATCCAATGTGATCCCCTCCTACTACAAGGAATCATGACTTGGACAAGAGAAGGTGCAGAACTGTGTATGTGAGAGAGGAAAAGTAGATCAGAGAAAGAAAGAGATGTACCTGCAGGTTTCATTCATCAACGACAAAAGGGTGTGGAGCTAGGGTCCCTCACCATCGGATGCAGGCACACCCCTTCGGAGAGGAGACACGCGGTCGGCATCTGCCTCCCCGCCGCGCACAACAGGGCCACCTCCCTCGCCCATGTCCTCACCGACGCCTACACGGTGCTCGCCGACTGCGCCGTCCCTGGAGGGACTTCCCCTTCGCGGGGCACCTCTTCCTCGACGGAGGCGGCAGTGCGTGGAGGAGGGATGGCGGCGGCGGCGGACCGGGCGGCGCGCCGACGGCCCTGACGGCTCGGCTGGGCGCGGCGGCCCTGACGGCTCGGCTCTCCTCTGGGCGCGGCGCGTTGTGGACGGGGCGGGGAGGGGCCGGACCGGGCGGCGCGTGGACGGGGCGGCCGAGCGGCTGGAGAGTGGGCGTGGCGGTCCGGCGGCGTGCAGACGGAGGCGGCGGTGGCTGGCGGGGAGTATGTGGGGGGAAGAGGTCGGGCAGGGGCCAAACTGCCCGAGGGCGTGGTCACGGGAGGGCGCTTTTTTTGACCGCACGTGTTTATGAGGATTGTAACCCAATGGCATGGTAGGTAATTAAAGCATAAAACATATTTGGTGTTTTGAAGCGATGTAGACCATCAGATTGCAGGTTTGAATGGATAGAATGATTTGGTTCTCCGCTCTTTCTTCATTTTATAGGGGTAGTAGATACGGGGCCCATGAAGATTGACCCGCATGTAGGACTGGGTGTTCGGTTCCCTCGAACTGAATGGTGCGGTTCTTCGGTCTCTATACTAGATCGGTTTTGAGAAATTAATGACCAATCAGTTAATAAAAAATTGCCAAACCGAGGCTTCGGTGCACCGAGAGATCGTTTCGGCCATTGGGTGTGACCGAACAGCACCGATATGTACAATTATATAATAAAAAAGAGCAGCAGCAATAGGAATCTCTGTCAGACTGTGACTGAACATGCTGACAATACAGTACTCAGTGCCTGTAGCTGTAGTACTACATGCCTGCATGCATGCTTGCATGTTAAAAGCTAGCCTCCACGCCAACATTAGAAAATGATAGAATATGATTAGGGAGAGAGATCCCTTTTAGCATGTCTCAGAGTACTTACCAATTCTCTCATAGGAAGTAATAACAAAGTGAAAAGGTTAATAACAGACTGTGGTTCTGGAATAGACATAAGCATACCAAATTTGACTCAAAATATAGCATCCAAACAATAATTTAGCAGACGAACCAACTCAAGTCTCAAGACACGACAATAACAATAAAGTTCAACAATAACTTAGCCCTCAGGACTTAATTTGGAAATAGGAAATAGATAGTAGCAGGCAGCATGCATATAAGAGCATTATCACTGCTTGGAATTCGCCAACATCTAAAGTTGGAAGCTTTACTTTTGCTCCAGCCTTCATCATCAAGCTATCCAAAACTTCTGCTCCGGCCTTCATCAACAAGTTATCCAGAACTACAACCAACAATACAACATGAGTGGTTCATACGAATAGATACACTCATAAATAAAGTTATGCTTTTTCCATTTCGAAATCTCACCAATTCTTAAGTAGGCTTTGCGGTGGTGGTGGACTTGGCATTGCTTTGCAGCTTTGCTTTCTCCTTGTGCTCCGCAATTAATTCTGAAAACAAAAATGGTGGAATCAAGCATTGTATAACCGCAAATGAACACAAACTAGACGATGCAAGGTTAATGTATTTGAGTTACCTTGTTCAAGCTTGGTGAGCACTTCGATGTTCTTTGCTATGCTGGGAGGAGTGCCATGTCGAAGCCAATCTTGAGTGCATACAAGAACTTCTACCATAAAAGGAGTAAGAGAAGTTCTGAAGTCATCAAGAATGCGCCCACTAGTGGAGAATGCAGACTCTGATGCAACTGTCGAAATGGGGATTGCCAAAGCATCACGAGCCAAGCATGCCAGTATAGGAAACCTGGATGAATTGATCTTCCACCAAAGTAACATGTCAAAGTTTGGGCCATCATCTTCAGTTTCCTCGGCAAGGAACTTTTCCAGCTCAGACTTGCTACTACTGCTACCTCCATTGTTCAACCTCATTTTTTTGGCAATCAAAGACTTCATCATGCTTGCGTGCCCTCCACTTGCAGATTCAGCTTCCCGGGTGGTTTGAGGTGACGCATTTTCTGGAGCATACATCACCCTATACTCTTCGAACAAATCTCGGAGACAAGTATTGATTGCAGCCCACACCTTAGGCCCTTTGTCATCCCCATACATTTCCAAAATGGCAAGATGTGTGTATTGTGCAAGCTTGTATCTGCGATTCAACAATAGATAATTTAATATGTGCTGCTAGATAAGAAGAGAGATCACCTAATAAAAAAATAGATTACAATACTTGAATTGTTTTACCTTGGATCAAGTGCTGTTGCAATGAAAATCAGCAAGTTCATGTTATCCTTTTCCTTCCCCTTCTTCTTGGGATCGGGCTCATGCCAATTACCCCAGTATTTGTCATACTCCTCCTTCATCCTCTCTGCCATTGAAATTTTCAAACCATCCCCACTGTCCATCCATTTTTTCACTAATATATTCACCTCACCAATCTCATGGAAAAAACTGTGAGCAGTCACATGTAGTGAGGCAGAAACACGAGTTGTTAGATCAGCAAAATGTGCAAGAAATTCTGCCAACTTGTTCACATTCTCCCAATCCTGCTCTTCTGGAACTCCAGGGCCCTTGTCCTTACCTTTGTCACTAAGTAGATCAATTGCATAGTACGGATCCTCATCAGCATACCTTGCAAAGACTTTCTCATAGCTAGCAGCAGCCTTCAACATATAATATGTAGAATTCCACCTAGTGGTCACATCAAGGATTAAGAAAACTTTAGTGTTAACCTTCTCTAGGTCAGCACATTCTTTGAACTTAGTCAACCTACTTGGGCTGTTCCTCACATATCTAACAGCTGCACGCACACGCTTGACTGAAGTATCAACTTCTTTTAGACCATCAGTAACTATTAAGTTGACAATGTGGGCAGCACACCTCATGTGGAGATATTTGCCTTCAGATATGCAAGTCTTAGCTTTATTCAATTCCTTTTTCATATAACCAATTCCACCATCATTGTTACTAGCATTATCAACAGTAATGGTCGTGACCTTCTCTATCCCCCAATCGATCAAGGTTTTTTGCAAGTATTTCCCAATATCATCTCCCTTATGACTCTTAACATTGAAAAGACCAATCACTTTCTTGTGAAGTTTCCAGTCTTTACAAATGAAGTGGGCAGTAACAGTCATGTAGCTATCCTTTTGTTGAGAAGACCAACAATCAGTGGTGAGACACACTCTTTCACAATGTTCTTTAAAGAAAAGTTTCAGTTTAGCCTTCTCTTCAAAATATTTGCCAACAATGTCCCTAGTGCATGTTCTCCTAGATGGAACTAAGAAACGTGGGCATGCTACAGACATAAACTTCTTGAACCCAGCTTTTTCACAAAATGCAAACGGGAGTTCATCCTCTATCATCATTTCAACAAGAGCAGCCCTAACAGCATCAGGATCATATTTCCAAGTACTAACACTATCCCCTTGATTATATTGCAACACAGCTTGCTTATCATCACCAATATTTCTATGAGGATTACGCTTGCAAATATTAAAATGTTTGCGCAAAGCAGATGTACCATTAACAGTAGTATGGGCGTTGATATCACTCTTGCAGTAGTTGCATTTTCCTTTCTGTAAAACACCATTGATCATGACCTTTTCAAAGTGGTTCCACATCTCTGATCTTGATGCCATCTGCTTCCGGGTGTCTTTCTTTTCATTGTCATCCCCCTTCACAACTTTTGCCTTGCCAGTCCCCTGTTTGTCATCCTCCTTCCTTGCTTCCCTGCTTGCACAATCTCAACATCATGATCACTTCCAGCGGCCTTCTCGACGTCCATAGGTACTACACCAACTGCTGTTAGAGCTGAAGAAGGCACAACAGTCTCTGTCCCCACGATCTCTTGAACCTCGAACGACATCTACAGTCAAACCAAATTTCACTGTCAACAAGTATTCCACATAAACAAATCAAACCAGATGGCTGACAATGAAGAATGGTAGTACAGTACTATGATTCTGCAACTATTTAAGGCCACATTTTCATCAACAGTTCAACACAAGAATGATTTCTCTAACTAGACTGACATCAGATGCAATAATACAAGCACTATAGTACAGAACAATTTTCAAATTCGACCGCGTTTCAGATTTTTTAGATGGGGAAAAATGAACACATGATTGAAATAGAGGAGAGGGGACTTACGTTGCAGCTAGGCAGCCTTGCAGAATCGTCCTATGGGCGTAGCCGCGTAGATCCACAGTTCCTCAGTAGGATGGCGCGAGCAGCGCTGCTGGCGACACTGCTATGGATCCGTCTCCAGCTAGCCGGCTAGGATTCAGAGCTCCTCGTCCCCGCCTCCCCGGTCATTAACTCGCCATCCCAGCGGGCGTTGCAGACAGTATAAAAGGACGGGGCACCATCGGGAACTCCAGAAGGGACAGAAGCTTAAGCATCGAGCAATAAACACCATGCGAGAAGTGAGGAGGCGGCGAATGGAATCGCAGAGGTCAGACGGGAGGCGGCGGCGGCTCACTCGCTACCTCGAATCCTCACGCATGCGGCTGCAGGGGATTAGGGCAAGGTCTGTAGCGATAGCATATGGGTCGGCTGGTTGGGCTGGGCCTCTATTTTACTCGGTGTTCGGTCAGTTCGGTTGACCGAGGGGTAAACCCGAATTCACCGAAGTAAATTCGGTTTTCCAAATATGCTAACCGATCGCGCTACCAAAGCTCTCGGTTTCGGTGTGTTCAGCTTCGGTGCCGGTTATTTCGGTTCGGTACATCAGTTTTCGGGTTATATGCCCAGCCCTACCCGCATGTCATTTGACCTGGGTCATTTTTTGTGCGTGTTTTTTGACATCCCCAACGTCCCACGTGCCTGCTCGCGAGATATTTTGCCCGTCCACATTCTCTCTCTCCAACCGCAGATGGCAGGCGAGGCACGCACAACGCGCGCACTATCCATCGGTCAGCCAGGGCCCCACACACACATGAATCGGCCGCTCAGCCCCTCTCTCTCTCCAAATACGGACAAGACGTAACACCACACACACAGAAAAACAACCAAGTCCATCCACCAACGTGCGGGACTAGTAGCAACATGGCCCACCAGTCATCATGAGGAGGGCGTACAAAACGAGTGCGGATGCATCGGCCAACCCCTTCACGGCCCACCGACGCACGCACACCGCGGTCAGCGCGGACAAGCCACGCGACGTGTGAAGAGTGGTCACCGGAGATTTTCAAACCCAGCCAATAAGAGAACTCACTGAGCCCACCAGTCATCGGCTTCCACGCATGACTGCTGAGTCAAAATAGCAAGTGAAAATCGAACAACAACCACATGCGCGTTGACCCGACCAAAACCAATCGGACGAACACGCGTGGTGCAAAAACGATGAGGCCTCAGGAGAGCGGGTCGGCTAGGCTTCTTATATGTTAGAATATGCTGCTAATGCCGGCCTGACTGACTTCATTGTAGCTGAATGCGAACAGTATCATCTCCTCACAAACTCCTTTGTTCAAAGCTTTACTTTCCTCTCTAGGAATAATCCTTCTGAAGTGCAATTTGATTTATATGCTGAAACCCATCAGATTCCATTTACTGGATTTTGTAACATATGCATGATCCCTTCTGATGTGAGCTTAGCTGAGACTAGGCCGGCAGAGTTTGAGGCATTTTATCGTACTTTGACAGTGGGAGATGAGAGAGGGGTGTCGGCCGTCACTGCCACTAGCATACACTTTCCTTCAGTGCATTATTTTACTCTATTTATCGCTAAGTGTTTGCTTGCTAGACAAAAGGTGGGTGCGCTCAGCACACCAAACTTTGTTGTTCTATGTCGCGCACTAGAGAGCGACACCACTTATAGCTTGGGAGATATTGTGGCACGTCGCCTCCACATTAATAGGTCCAAGGGTAAAATACATGGTGGGATTTTTGCTACTCGTTTGGCGGCTCACTTCGAGGTTGAGATACGCCTTCATGATTACCCTCTAACCAAGGTTTACCTAGATCGTGGGGCCATGGATCACCATCATTTTACTGATATCGAGTCTCCTAACATCCTGTTCCATATAACCTGGTTTTCAGCATCATCACTCGTGATGTTATTCCATTACCTGCTCCTTCTTTGTTTGATCCTGTTGCGAAGGACGGATATAGGATTATGCCTGCGGACATCATCGCCTACCGGAACAATAAGGCTGCTGCAGAGGAGGAGGAAGAGCCTCAGCAGTGGTATCAGTGGATACCCGCTCCTCAGTACCCTAACTACTATCCATGCTTCTGATCGATTACCAAGTTAGGCCAAAAGCCTAAGCTTGGGGGAGTACGTGTTTCTCACCGACATTACATTCATGTCCACTTATTCCATTTGTCGGTGTTCACACTTTTTCATTATATCATCCATGCTTAATTTATTTTCTTCTTTGTTCTTGTGTGTTTGAAAAACTTTAGAAAAACCAAAAAGAATAGTTGTAGTTAGTTAACTTTCTATGCATGCTTAGCTATAATATTAAAAAGAAAACCCAAAAAGATTTCCTTGTTCTTCTTTTGCTTGTTGGGAGTTTTCCCGTGTAAATAGTTTTGCTCATTTTTGCTTTCCTTTTTTATTTGCGTGTTCAAGAAAACCAAGAACTCCAAAAATATTTCAGTGTGTTTCTCTAATTTTCTTTTCCTTTATTTCGAGTTGTACCGAGGAGAAGACCACGATGAAAATGTTAAGCGGCTCTCATATGAATAACTGTTGAACTAATAAAGAGCCCATTTTACCTTGTCTTCTCCTGTTGAATAAAATGTTTGCAGATTTCAGCTTAGTCCATGGCACTCTTGCACTATTATTATTTTCACATCATTCGCTCATGCAAGTGAAAGGCAATAATGATGATATTCGATGAACTGGCCGTGGCAGAGAGAAACTGTCGGCATTCTGGGAACGGGGGTCCCCAGACATGCCTGCCTGCGGCCCGCAGCGTGGCTCCACCAGCGGCCCCGTACGACCCATCTTCACCAGCAAACATTCAAGACCCTCGCGAGGGGCCAGGCCTCGCTAGGAGGATGACGCAAGACCTCCTCAAGGGCGGCCTCACCAGGCTGGCTCGCGAGGGGCGGAGAGATCAAGGCAAAGGACACCTCACGAGGTTCCTGTGACGCAAGCCATGATGACTGGAACCAGGCAGGCGCCAAGTGGGTGCCAGCGCACGCAGTGTCCTTGTTTCCTCTTTGGTGCTAAAGGGGCAAGTGCAGACGAGGAGTCCCGAGGCATTAGGCAAAGGTTTCCATATCGGTGCAACAAGACCAAGACCAGTAGGACGGCAAGACGGAGGTCACCGTGGAGCCCAAGACGGCGTCACCACTAGAGTCTTTGGCAGATGAAGACTACTTTTGTCAGGATAGCTTGTACTAATTATCTCCCTTCGAATCTGGCCATTGTAGGATCCCTTCCCGCTCAATATTTGGGAAGGGAACCAGGGACTCTATAAATAGGACTATCCACCACCATTAAAAGGGGGAGATTCCGATCTTCAACCACACAAGCACACCAAGCACAAGGACACCTCTCCTCGCGAGGCTGTTCTTCCCTTGTACTGTTCATCCTCAGCCCAAGAGGCAATCCATCACACCACACTAGAGTAGGGTATTACACCACAACGGTGGCCCGAACTAGTATAAATCTTGTGTCTCGTGTTCTTTGGGTTCATCGAGCTAGGCCGTGAGATCGTAGAGCGTGCGAGCTAGGGACGGGGAAAGATCTTCATGCGCACCCCAATGTTTGAATCTCAAGGGTTTTGCCGGAACCCGAAATCCGACATTTGGCGTGCCAGGTAGGGGTGCGCTGAAGCTTTCCCCTTCGTCGATCCGCGCTTCACCGCTTTGCCAAGTTCATGGCCGACGCTCGTCGGGCCCGCGCTGAGCGCCGGGATGCTCTCGCCACCCGCGTCGCTCAGACCGCCCCTGTCGGCAGACCTCCCCATCATTCTCCGTCACCCGCCGCCTACACTACCACCAGCCCGGTGGCAAACGAGCAGCAAACCTCTTGACTGCACCCCTCTGTGCGGCGAGATGGTCGCACTGCCACCCCGTCGCTGGCTCCGGCCGCCTCATCGTCTCACGCTCACTGCGCCCCCACGGACGCACAGGCCACGCTGCTCATGGCTCGCGAGCTCCTGCGCTACCGCCCGGTCAGCGACCTCTACGAGGACTGGTAGGACCACAACGCCGAGCTCGTCAGCACCGCGGGAGGCTCTCCTGCACCATCCCTCTCGCTGCCTCGCCTGCCCCCGGCTGCGGGCGATGTGGCTCACGGAGCGCCTCCACCCCCTCAGCACCAAGATGGCGCTCTCGCGCTGAGGCGCGCGGCTCAGGGAGCGCCTCAGCCTCCCCCGCATCAAGATGACGTCCTCGCTCCAAGATGCGCGGCCCAACAGCGTGATCCTTCGCGCCGTGTGCCCCCGCGCGAAGAAAGAAGTTGCCAGGAGGTCCCCCGTCCGCAAGAAGATGCTCCACCACTCCTAGCACCACCACGTCAGGATCGCTTGCTGTGGCAGGGCCATGTGCCACTTGCCGTGGCGGCACAGGGATGCCAAGGTCAAGCTCCGCCTCCACGACGGGCCCGGTGGCCATGGCAGGCTGTCGTGCCTTCACTCCTGAGCTGCGTAGCGTCGTCTGGCCGGGCAAGTTCAAGCCGGATCTGCCTCCTCCCTGCGATGGCACCCCGACCATGCGGAGTTTCTGCAGCTCTACGAGCTGAGCATCGAAGCGGCCAACGGCGACGAAAAGGTCATGGCGAACTGGTTTCCCATGGCTCTCAAGGACGGCGCCCGCTCATGGCTCCTGAACCTGCCCCCAGGCTCGATTTCCTCATGGGATGAGATGCACAGCCACTTCATCGCCAACTTCCAGGGCACTCGCGCCCGCCCCCGATCGCGGGTGACCTGCGCCGCATCTAGCAACAACCAGGAGAAACCCTGCAAAAGTACATCCAGCGCTTCAACAATGCACGTATCAAGATCCCCAAGGTGACGGACGAGGCCATCATCTCGACATTTTCCGATGGTGTCCGCGATGTCAAGATGAAGGAGGAGCTCTCCATCCATGAGAAGTTGTGCACGACCTTGGAGCTGTTCAACATAGCAACCAAGTGTGCGAGGGCTGAGGAGGAGCGTCTCTCCCTCCTCGAGCTCCCCGCCTCGGATCCAGAGGAGAAGAAGGCCAAGGTCAAGGACGTGAAGCGCAAGGGGTGGCCGTGCTCGTAGCAGAACCGGACACCAAGCACGGCCAAGATCTTCCCGAATCGTCCAAGGGCAGCCGTACATTCTGCGCCTTCCACAACGTGCGCACACACAACACCAACGATTGTCAAGAGCTCAGGGCCATTCGAGATGGACGCTTCGGTCGACGCCCCGAGCGCAATGACCGGGGCTACGTCTGAGGAGGCGGACGAGGTGGAGGACGTTGGGACGACCGTGGGCCTCGCCAAGAGTGGCATGACCAGCCTCGTGAGGATCATTGGCAGGACCAGCCTCGTGAGGACGCTTGGAGAGACCAGCCTCGTGAGGATCGCCCTCAGGGCAACCCTGGTCACCCTCCACTGCCGCCGCCAAGAAGGAACGACGACCATCAATGGGACGAAGGGGCTGGGGCTTCCAGGAGCGTGCCATCGCCTGCATCTTGGGTGGCGCTCAGGCCCCAGCCTTCCAATGCATCTTCAAGCAATTCTCTTTGCGAAGTGAATGCAGCCCTTCCCAAGCTCGAGGCTACGCGCCCGCTCAGGTGGTCCAAGTACGCCATCACCTTTGGCTCGGCGGACCAGCTCAAATGCGCGGAAACCGCTGGCGTCCTCCCGATGCTCTGTTCACCCATCATCGGCAATGTCCAAGTCACCAAGACCCTCATTGACGGCGGCGCAGGACTCAGTGTCCTGTCCGTCGAAACGTTCGACAGCCTTCAAGTGCCATACGACCAGCTCCAGCCCACCAAGCCTTTCTCAGGAGTGACAGACGGCTCCACCACCCCGATAGGGCAAGTTTGCCTCCCTATCACCTTCGGTCAACGTGACAACTAACACACGGAGCTCGTCGACTTCGATGTCGCCCACATCCGTCTGCCGTACAACGCCATCCTCGGGTACCCAGCACTGGCTAAATTCATGGCAGTCACCCACCATGGCTACAACGTCCTCAAGATGCCGGGAAGTGGTGGAATCATCACAGTCCCCTATGAAGAAAGAGACGCGGTGTGCTCCCTCGAGCGCACCTTCCAAGCTGCATCAATCGAAGACCCTGACAGCGCGGGTGTGCAGTACCCTCCTGAGGCCAACCCCAAGAAGAAGAAGCAGCTACTCCGCACTGGGCCTCAAGGGAGCGGCACCTCCAGCGGCACCATTTCAGGATCCGCGCCAGCGCCTGGGGCACCTCCTTCCCTCGCATAGGGAGGTGCGCCCAGCGCCCTCCTCGGGCAGGGCTCAGGGGCTCTCTTCTGGAGGGCCTCAGACCTGGCCAATGTCACGAGGGAGGCGCTCGGGCACCACATGGAGGCGTGCTTCACGGCACGTTTCCCTCAGGAGGACACCGGGCGAGGAGCGCCTGACGCTCAGGAGTTCATCACCAAGGCATCTCAGGAGCTTCAGGAAGCAAGAGCAATACGCGGCGACCGCCACCCACCTAGCGTTGCTCCCCACCCAGGCGAGGGTGGTGAGTTGCGCGTCTGCATCGACATCCTAGAGCTCAATAGGGCCGCATCTCAGGAGCACTTCTGGCCTTCACACACTGACCGGTGTGAGGGCCCGCCTCACAGCTATGTTCGCATGCCATTCGGCCTGCCGAGCGTGGCCGCCGCCTTCCAGCGCAATCTGCAGAGCATCCTGGCAGGTCAGGAGGCCAGGCACCACGCGGTCCTGGCAGAGATGGAGACGGTCCTCCGGAGGCCACCTGAGCCTCCAGAACTTCCCGAGGCTCAGGGTCTCGGCAGCTCATGAGAAGCGACTTCTTCGCTACGTGTCTTCAGCTACCCCAACACTCCTTCGATAACCAAACCAGGTGACATCTTTCCAAGTTCATTTAGCTGGGAGCAACCCCTGGGCTGCATCATCCCCAGGCCGTGTGGGTCCGTCCCTGTGGCATGTATGTGCTTGCATCTTTAGTTCACTCTGCTGGGAGCGCCCCTCGGGCTGCATCAAACCCTGGCCGCTCGGGTCCAACCTAATGGCATGTATCGTCCTCGCATTTACCTGAGCTAGTTGCTTTTCATGCATAATCTATCTATGGTTATCACCTACTTGATTGTCACCCACCAAGGGAGCCGCGCGCCGATGGTCTTTCTTCAGGATCCTTCGCATAAGAAGGCTAGGCACGGCATGTGTGCTCGGGCCCATGCCTGTAGCGTCAATAAATCCAACAACTGAGCTCTGTCTGGTGGGCCGGCCCCATTCACGTCACCTCCTGGGGTCGTTGGTGCTTGGACTTCTCGTGGGATAGCCTCAGGGAATCCACTCGGCACGGGTTGTCTAACCATCTCGCGGGAACACCGCATCCATCAAGAACCAAGACCAGGCGCAACCCGCCTTGAGGTAGGGCCTCGTGAGTCCCGCGCTGGCTCACGAGTGCCCAGATACACCTTGTCTAGCCCTGCCGTGCAAGCCATGTGTCAGGGCGGGGCTGTACACTTCCCGGGGGCTCTCCACAGTAGGGAGTCCCCTCCCACATACCAGTGGAAGCACCATGCTCCACGCTGGCAGTCGACACTGCCGAGGAGCGGCTATGCACGTGCAAGTGCGGAAGCTACATGGTCCGTCCTAGTGATAAACAACTGAGGGCGGCCTCACGGCCGTATCAACCTTAGGGAGCCTCCGAGCTCGGTGTCCGGCCTCATCGCAACACCTCCCCTCGGGAGAGTCGTGCGTGGGGGCTGGGCATGGGGGCTACGCTCAGGTCACGCCCAAGCGTACGCCACCCTGCCAGGTCCCTCGGACCTGGTCGTCGCGCGCCCTCCCAAGCGGAGCCAAGGTATGAAGGTCATTTGAACGTCAAGGGGGACTCCTGAGCATCACGACTCAAGAGCCTAACTGACCACGTAGCCCCTCACTCCTTGGTCCGTCCTGGTGATCCGGTCGGCCCAATGGCGGTGGAGGTATGCGCGGGGTCGGGCCCTGCCGATGTAGAACACTAGACCTACTTCTAAATCTCCTTTTTATAAGTTGTTTGCGCGTCAAGGGGGACTCGTGAGCATCGCGACTCTAGAGCCTAACTGATCACGTAGCCCCTCACTCCTTGGTCCGTCCTGGTGATCCGGTCGGCCCAATGGCGGCTGAGGTATGCGCGGGGTCGGGCCCTGCCGACGTAGAACACTAGACCTACTCCCATATCTCCTTTTTATAAGCTGTTTGCGCATCAAGGGGGACTCCTGAGTATCGCGACTCAAGAGCCTAACTGATCACGTAGCCCCTCACTCCTTGGTCCGTCCTGGTGATCCGGTCGGCCCAATGGAGGCTGAGGTATGCGTGGGGTCGGGCCCTGCCGATGTAGAACATAAAGCAAATTGAAAGGAAATCACAAAATTTCAAAGCAAATATTACAAGACATATTGTTCCCCTGAAATCAAACGATAGTTTAACGCCTCCACGAGGCATGGTGCATATTGCAGAAGTTAAAACAGGAAAGGAGCCGCCGGCAGGTTGCCTCGTCATCCCTGCACGCCACCGTCGCCTGCAAGGAATGCTTCTTCTCCAACAGCGTCGCCTTCACCTGCGCCACCAGCCGGAGTCGCGGGATCGGTATCACCGCCGGTCGGCGGCGCGGGAGCGAAGGCGCGGAACCTCTTCAGCAGGGCCTCCACCTGACCCTTCACAGCTGCAGCAGCGGCCTCATAGTGCTCGTCTTTCACAGGCTCCAGCAGCTCGTTAAGGCGGGCCGCGGGATCGCGAAGGTGGAGGTGGCTAAAGACGCGTGTCAGCGCGGCCGAGGAGAGAACGCGGGCTTCTCCCTCTGCCATGGGGCCGATGCCGCTCACGACGTCCTCAAGCGCATCAACCAGAAAAGGAACCAGCTGGTTGGGGGCCCGTCGTCGGCAACCAGCGGCTCCTCGAAGCCCTTCTCGTAGAGCGACTTCAGCGTCGTCCGAGCCTTCTCTTCAAGGAGCTTGAAGAACGCGCGGTCCTCAGTCAGGACCTTCGCCTTGGCATCGAGCTCGGCCTTCTCCGCCTTCAGATTCTGCTCCAGCTCTTCCAGTCGTCCGCGCTCTGTGGCCCGCGCCTTCGCCAACTGCTCTAGTTTGGCGTCGTGATCCTTCACGGCGTCCTCTCGGGATTTCATCCTCTCCTCCTCCGCCTTGTGGTCTCGAGCTTCATTCGCACGCTCTCTCCGCACGGTCTCTAGCTCGGCCACCAGCGACCGGCAGCGGTCCTGGGCAGCTTCGGCATCCTTCAACGCCACCTCGCGGGCGGCCACAAGCTGAGCAACGGTCTCCCTGTCCTTCTCGGAGTCAGCAGCAACTTGGCTCAGTGCCACCCGGATGGATGCATCGGAATGCAGCCAACCGGAAACCAGTTCCAGGCGTCTGGCCACCAGGCGACGGTCGGAGCCCTGAAGGTCTTCTTGCTGCAGGGCCATCGCAGAAAGAGCCTGCTCCAGGACGTCAGGAGAGGCGGAGGAACCTGGGATCAACAGCGCAACAGAAGAAGGAAGAGGAGGCGATGTCGTCACCATGGCCTGGAAGGCCAGAGGCTCCTGAGCCTCGAGGACCCCAGCGCCCGAGCCAAACGCTGGCACCTCCGGAGCCGGCGGGGCCTCGGGGTTGACCCCTCCCGAGGATGCTCCACCCAGCCTCGCGAGGATGATCGGGCTGGAGAAGCACGAGCGTCATCTCCGCCTTTACTCATGGAGAGGGGTGCAGCCTGATACGTCTCCAACAAATCTATAATTTTTGATTGTTCCATGCTATTATATTATCAACTTTGGGTGTTTATGGGCTTTATTATGCACTTTTATATTATTTTTGGGACTAACCTATTAACCCAGAGCCCAGTGCCAGTTTCTGTTTTTTTGCCTATTTTAGGGTTTCGAAGAAAAGGAAAATCAAACGGAGTCCAAATGACCTGAAACTTCATGGAGCTTATTTTTGGATCAGAAGAAGCCCAGAAGACTTGGAGTCTACGTAAGGGAAGCTTCGAGGAGGCCACGAGATAGGGGGGCGCGCCCTCCACCCTCGTGGGTCCCTCATGGCCCCCTGACGTACTTCTTCTGCCTATATATCTCCATATACCCTAAAAACATCCGGGAGCACAATAGATCAGGAGTTCCGCTACCAGAAGCCTCCGTAGCCACCGAAAGCCAATCTAGACCCATTCCGGTACCCTGCCGGAGGGGGAATCCCTCTCCGGTGGCCATCTTCATCATCCCGGTGCTCTCCATGACGAGGAGGGAGTAGTTCTCCCTCGGGGCTGAGGGTATGTACCAGTAGCTATGTGTTTGATCTCTCTCTCTCTCTCTCTTGTGTTCTTGAGGTGATACAATCTTGATGTATCGCGAGCTTTGCTATTATATTTGGATCCTATGATATTTCTTCCCCCCTCTACTCTCTTGTAATGGATTGAGTTTCTCCTTTGAAGTTATCTTATCGGATTGAGTCTTTAAAGATTTGAGAACACTTGATGTATGTCTTGCCTTGCGAATTTGTGGTGACAATGGGATATCACGTGATTCACTTGATGTATGTTTTGGTGATCAACTTGCGGGTTCCGCCCATGAACCTATGCATAGGGGTTGGCACACGTTTTCGTCGTGATTCTCCGGTAGAAACTTTGGGGCACTCTTTGAGGTTCTATGTGTTGGTTGAATAGATGAATCTGAGATTGTGTGATGCATATCATATAATCATACCCACGGATACTTGAGGTGACATTGGAGTATCTAGGTGACATTAGGGTTTTGGTTGATTTGTGTCTTAAGGTGTTATTCTAGTACGAACTCTAGGGCTGTTTGTGACACTTATAGGAATAGCCCAACGGATTGATTGGAAAGAATAACTTTGAGGTGGTTTCGTACCCTATCATAATCTCTTCGTTTGTTCTCCACTATTAGTGACTTTGGAGTGACTCTTTGTTGCATGTTGAGGGATAGTTATGTGATCCAATTATGATATTATTGTTGAGAGGACTTGCACTAGTGAAAGTATGAACCCTAGGCCTCGTTTCCTATCATTGCAATACCGTTTATGCTCACCTTTACCATTAGTTACCTTGCTGTTTTTATATTTTCAGATTACAAAAACTATTATCTACCATCCATATACTACTTGTATCACCATATCTTCACCGAACTAGTGCACCTATACAATTTACCATTGTATTGGGTGTGCTGGGGACACAAGAGACTCTTTGTTATTTGGTTGCAGGTTTGCTTGAGAGAGACCATCTTCATCCTACGCCTCCTACGGATTGATAAACCTTAGGTCATCCACTTGAGGGAAATTTGCTACTGTCCTACAAACCTCTGCACTTGGAGGCCCAACAACGTCTACAAGAAGAAGGTTGTGTGGTAGACATCAAGCTCTTTTCTGGCGCCGTTGCCGGGGAGGTTAGCGCTTGAAGGTATATCTTTAGATCTTGCAATCGAGCCTTCTAGTTTCTTGTTTTATCACTAGTTTAGTTTTTAAAAGAAAATTACAAAAAAATGGAATTAAGTTTGCCTCATACGCTTCATCTTTTTAATATCTTTCGTGGGTATGATGGAACGGAAAATTGTGCCAAAGTGTTAGAAGAAGAATGCATTAAAATGTTTGGCACTAAATCTTTGAATGATGAGCATGATTGCAATGTTGTTAGTATGAATTCCTTGAATATCCATGATGCTAATGATATGCAAATCCACAAGCTTGGGGAAGCTATGTTTGATGAAGATGATATTTTTTGTCTCCCAAGTTTTGATGAGCAAATTTATTATGATGAAAGCATGCCTACTATTTATGATGATTATACTGATGAAAGTGGAATTGGAGAATTCATGACTTTATTTTGTGATGAATCCACTATTCCGGAAGAGGTTCCAATTGATTATGAGAACAAAGTTGCTATCTATGATGATTATTGTGATGACTTGTATGCTGTAAAGAATAATGATATCCATGACACTTGTCATCATGATTTTAGTTTTCAATTGGATTATGCCTCACATGATAATTATTTTGTTGAGTTTGCTCCCACTATTATTCATGAGAAGAATTTTGCTTATGTGGAGAGTAATAAAATTTCTATGCTTGTAGATCATGAAAAGAATGCTTTAGGTGCTGGTTATATTGTTGAATTCATTCATGATTCTACTGAAAATTATTATGAGGGAGGAATATATGCTTGTAGGAATTGCAATAATATCAAGTTTCCTCTCTATGTGCTTAAAATTTTGAAGTTATGCTTGTTTTACCTTCCTATGCAAGTTGATTCTTGTTCTCACAAGTTGTTTGCTCAAAAAATCCCTATGCATAGGAAGTGGGTTAGACTTAAATGTGCTAGTCATATTCTTCATGATGCTCTCTTTATGTTACAATTCTTATCTTTTATGTCAGCATTATTGAAATTATCGTGCCTAGCTAGGGGCGTTAAACGATAGCGCTTGTTGGGAGGCAACCCAATTTTATTTTTGTTCCTTGCTTTTTGTTCCTGTTTAGTAATAAATAATTGATCTATCCTATTTTTAGATGTGGTTTTATGCTTTTAATTAGTTTTTGTGCCAAGTAGAACCGTTGGGAAGACTTGGGTAAAGTCTTGTTGATCATGCTGTAAAAATAGAAACTTTAGCGCTCAAAAGAATTGCTGCCATTTTTATTTGGAAAGTGCTATTTAGTTAATTCTTTTTGCAGATGATTAATAGATAAATTCCTCAGGTCCATCAATTTATTTGAGAATTTTATGAGTTACAGAAGTATACGTTTGATCCAATTACTATAGACTGTTCTGTTTTTGACAGATTCTGTTTTCGATGTGTTGTTCACTTATTTTGATGAATCTATGGCTAGTAAAAGAGTTTATAAACCATAGATAAGTTGGAATACAGTAGGTTTAACACCAATATAAATAAATAATGAGTTCATTACAGTACCTTGAAGTGGTGTTTTGTTTTCTTTCGCTAACGGAGCTTACGAGTTTTCTGTTAAGTTTTGTGTTGTGAAGTTTTCAAGTTTTGGGTAAGGATTCGATGGACTATGGAATAAGGAGTGGCAAGAGCCTAAGCTTGGGGATGCCCAAGGCACCCCAAGGTAATATTCAATGATAGCCAAGAGCCTAAGCTTGGGGATGCCCCGGAAGGCATCCCCTCTTTCGTCTTCGTTCATCGGTAACTTTACTTGGAGCTATATTTTTATTCACCACATGATATGTGTTTTGCTTGGAGCGTCAATTTATTTTGTTAAGATTTGCTTGCTTTTATTTATAACAAAGTTTTTCATCTTTTATTTCAATAAAAGTGGCATTGATAGCCTTTACTATGTCTATTTTAGAAGTCCACATGTTGTTGTTTGAAAACAGAAAGTTTACCGCTGTTGCAATAATTCCCTAGAAAATTAAGAATGTGATAAAATGTTGAAACCTTTTGAATATTAAGCTATGATAAATTTACTACAGTGGTATTTTTCTTTCATAATTTTTGGAGCTAGGGAAGTATGGATGTTGCTGCATTCTTTACAGACTGTCCTGTTTAGGCAGATTGCTGTTATGTTTGCATTGTTTGCATATGTTTGCTTCTTTAATGATTCTATTTGAGGATAGGACTATTAAATATGAAGAGGCATTTAGTATGCAATGTTGAACAATAATTTTAGTGATTTTCTACAGTAGAGTATGATAAGGTTTTGGTAATGGTTTATACTAACTTATCTCACGAGTCCTTGTTGAGTTTTGTGTGGATGAAGCTTTTGAGATTTAGGGAGACCGTGATATGAGAGGAATTAAGGAGACACAAAAGCTCAAGCTTGGGGATGCCCAAGGCATCCCAAGATAATATTTCAAGAAGTCTCAAGCATCTAAGCTTGGGGATGCCCCGGTTGGCATCCCACCTTTCTTCTTCAACAACTATTGGTTAGCTTCGGTTGATCCTAAGTTTTTGCTTCTTCACATGATGTTTGCTATTCTTAGAATGTCATTTTATTTTGATTTGCTTGTTGTTTGAATAAAATACCAAGATCTGAAATTATTAAATGTTAGAGAGTCTTCACGTAGTTGCATAATTATTCAACTACGCATTGATCTTCACTTATATCTTTTGGAGTAGTTTGTCGTTGCTCTAGTGCTTCATTTATATCTTTTTAGAGCACGGCGGTGGTTTTATTTTATAGAAATAATTGATCTCTCATGCTTCACTTATATCATTTTGAGAGTCCTTTAGAACAGCATGGTAATTTGCTTTCATTATGAATTTAGTCCTAATATGATGGGCATCCAAGAGGGATATAATAAAAACTTTCATATAAAGTGCTTTGAATACTATGAGAAGTTTGATACTTGATAATTGTTTTGAGATATGGAGATGGTGATATTAGAGTCATGCTAGTTGAGTAGTTGTGAATTTGAGAAATACTTGTGTTGAAGTTTGTGATTCCCGTAGCATGCACGTATGGTGAACCGTTATGTGATGAAGTCGGAGCATGATTTATTTATTTATTGATTGTCTTCCTTATGAGTGGCGGTCAAGGACGAGCGATGGTCTTTTCCTACCAATCTATCCCCCTAGGAGCATGCGCGTAGTACTTTGTTTCGATAACTAATAAATTTTTGCAATAAGTATGTGAGTTGTTTATGACTAATGTTGAGTCCATGGATTATACGCACTCTCACACTTCCACCATTGCTAGCCTCTCTAGTACCGCGCAACTTTCGCCGGTACCTTAAACCCACCATATACCTTCCTCAAAACAGCCACCATACCTACCTATTATGGCATTTCCATAGCCATTCCGAGATATATTGCCATGCAACTTTCCACCGTTCCGTTTACTATGACACGATCCATCATTGTCATATTGCTTTGCATGATCATGTAGTTGACATTGTATTTGTGGCAAAGCCACCGTTCATAATTCTTTCATACATGTCACTCATGATTCATTGCACATCCCGGTACACCGCCGAAGGCATTCATATAGAGTCATATTTTGTTCTAAGTATCGAGTTGCAATTCTTGAGTTGTAAGTAAATAAAAGTGTGATGATCATCATTATTAGAGCATTGTCCTAGTGAGGAAAGGATGACGGAGACTATGATTCCCCCATAAGTCGGGATGAGACTCTGGACGAAAATAAATAAAAAAAGAGGCCAAAGAAGCCCAAATAAAAAATAAAAAAAGGCCATAAAAAGAGAGAGAAAATGCCCAAATAAAAAAATATGAGAGAAAAAGAGAGAAGGGACAATGCTACTATCCTTTTACCACACTTGTGCTTCAAAGTAGCACCATGATCTTCATGATAGAGAGTCTCCTATGTTGTCACTTTCATCTACTAGTGGGAATCTTTCATTATAGAACTTGGCTTGTATATTCCAATGATGAGCTTCCTCAAAATGCCCTAGGTCTTCGTGAGCAAGCGAGTTGGATGCACACCCACTTAGTTTCTTTTTGAGCTTTCATACGCTTATAGCTCTAGTGCATCTGTTGCATGGCAATCCCTACTCACTCACATTGATATCTATTGATGGGCATCTCCATAGCCCATTGATACGCTTAGTTGATGTGAGACTATCTTCTCCTTTTTGTCTTCCCCACAACCACCATTCTATTCCACCTATAGTGCTATGTCCATGGCTCACGCTCATGTATTGCGTGAAGATTGAAAAAGTTTGAGAACATCAAAAGTATGAAACAATTGCTTGGCTTGTCATCGGGGTTGTGCATGATTTAAATGTTGTGTGGTGAAGATGGAGCATAGCCAGACTATATGATTTTGTAGGGATAGCTTTCTTTGGCCATGTTATTTTGAGAAGACATGATTGCTTAGTTAGTATGCTTGAAGTATTATTATTTTTATGTCAATATTAAACTTTTGTCTTGAATCTTATGGATCTGAATATTCTTGCCACAATAAATAAGGCTACATGGATAAATATGTTAGGTAGCATTCCACCTCAAAAATTCTGTTTTTATCATTTACCTACTCAAGGAGGAGCAAGAATTAAGCTTGGGGATGCTGATACGTCTCCAACGTATCTATAATTTTTGATTGTTCCATGCTATTATATTATCAACGTTGGATGTTTATGGGCTTTATTATGCACTTTTATATTATTTTTGGGACTAACCTATTAACCCAGAGCCCAGTGCCAGTTTCTGTTTTTTTTGCCTATTTTATGGTTTAGAAGAAAAGGAAAATCAAACGGAGTCCAAATGACCTGAAACTTCACAGAACTTATTTTTGGATCAGAAGAAGCCCAGAAGACTTGGAGTCTACATAAGGGAAGCTTCGAGGAGGCCACGAGGTAGGGGGGCGTGCCCACCCCCCTGGGCGTGCCCTCCACCCTCGTGGGCCCCTCGTGGCCCCCCTGACGTACTTCTTCCGCCTATATATCTCCATATACCCTAAAAACATCCGGGAGCACAATAGATCGGGAGTTCCGCCGCCAGAAGCCTCCGTAGCCCCCGAAAGCCAATCTAGACCCGTTCCGGCACCCTGCCGGAGGGGGAATCCCTCTCCGGTGGCCATATTCATCATCCCGGTGCTCTCCATGATGAGGAGGGAGTAGTTCTCCCTCGGGGCTGAGGGTATGTACCAGTAGCTATGTGTTTGATATCTCTCTCTCTCGTGTTCTTGAGGTGATACGATCTTGATGTATCGCGAGCTTTGCTATTATATTTGGATCCTATGATGTTTCTTCCCCCCTCTGCTCTCTTGTAATGGATTGAGTTTCCCCTTTGAAGTTATCTTATCGAATTGAGTCTTTAAAGATTTGAGAACACTTGATGTATGTCTTGCCGTGCGTATCTGTGGTGACAATGGGATATCACGTGATTCACTTGATGTATGTTTTGGTGATCAACTTGCGAGTTCCGCCCATGAACCTATGCATAGGGGTTGGCACATGTTTTCGTCGTGATTCTCCGGTAGAAACTTTGGGGCACTCTTTGAGGTTCTATGTGTTGGTTGAATAGATGAATCTGAGATTGTGCGATGCATATCGTATAATCATACCCACGGATACTTGAGGTGACATTGGAGTATCTAGGTGACATTAGGGTTTTGGTTGATTTGTGTCGTAAGGTGTTATTCTAGTACAAACTCTAGTGCTGTTTGTGACACTTATAGGAATAGCCCAACGGATTGATTGGAAAGAATAACTTTGAGGTGGTTCCGTACCCTACCATAATCTCTTCATTTGTTCTCCACTATTAGTGACTTTGGAGTGACTCTTTGTTGCATGTTGAGGGATAGTTATGTGATCCAATTATGATATTATTGTTGAGAGGACTTGCACTAGTGAAAGTATGAACCCTAGGCCTTGTTTCCTATCATTGCAATACCGTTTATGCTCACTTTTACCATTAGTTACCTTGCTGTTTTTACATTTTCAGATTACAAAAACTATTATCTACCATCCATATACTACTTGTATCACCATCTCTTCGCCGAACTAGTGCACCTATACAATTTACCATTGTATTGGGTGTGTTGGGGACACAAGAGACTCTTTGTTATCTGGTTGCAGGGTTGCTTGAGAGAGACCATCTTCATCTTACGCCTCCTACGGATTGATAAACCTTAGGTCATCCACTTGACGGAAACTTTCTACTGTCCTACAAACCTCTGCACTTGGAGGCCCAACAACGTCTACAAGAAGAAGGTTGTGTAGTAGACATCATGACCGCAGGAGGCGACCTGGGCTCAAGCAGCACCACCTCGCCCTCCCTTCTCCTCTTCACCGCAAGCGTCGGCCTAGTTGCACAATGAAGAAGAAGAGTCAAGGACAAGCACCAAGAAGCAAGAACAAGGCAGGGCGATAACACTTACTGGTCCACCGCGGCATACTCCCTCCGCTTCGGGAGCTTGAAGCCGGAGAGCTTCGCGGCCCGAGGCGCGGGCGCGCCAGCTCCGGGAGCAGAAGCAGGGGCAGCAGCTGGGCCGGAAGCAGCTCTAGGCGGCGGTGAGGCTGGATCGTCGTCCCGGGAGAGCAACGCCGACCTGCTCTTCGTAGGAACCACGGGCGGCTCCCCCTCTTTCGGGAGGACGTCGGCCTCGCCATTGTTGTCAGGCAGGAGGCGGAGGATGTTGGCCTTGCGCAAGGGGGAGGTCTCCCCCATCTCTTCGGGGGCTGCCTCTGAGTCGCGCTCCTTGTCCTCCTCCTCTTCTCCGTCCCTGCGGGAATCACCAGAAGACACGTCCACCGCCGCCATCGCCACCGGAGCTTCAGAAGGCGCTGGCGGCACCAAGCCACGCCCGTCAAAGGTGGGCATGGCAGGTACGACCTCCGTCCCGTCCTTCTGGAGGAACAAGGAAGTGTGGGGATTCGGTGGATACTCTTGGTCGTCTTTGACCAGGAGACGGAGGGCCACGGCCAGCTCCTCGTCGGACAAGGCCTTCGGACTCAAGCGGAGCTTGTCTTCTCCATCCAAAAGTGTCCACAAGGGGCGCGAGCGCGCCTGGAGAGGAGCTACCTGCAGCGCCAAGAATTCCCTCAGGAGCATGGCCCCCGTTAGCTTCGCCGCCTTCGCGTTGCCCGGGTCAACTAGTTCGATTAACTAATTGAGCTAAAACTTGGTGGAGGGAGTTGATATAGGTAGAATCATGTCCTCGTAAAGTTTCAGCTCAATTGAAGCAATATAAAATATAGTTGCTTCACAAAATGAAAATATGACCAGAAACTAAGATTTGGGGCTGGGCTCACATAGATGAGTTACATGAGCTCATATTTGGTGGAGAGTCATTATTTGACCATAGGAAGGACCTTGAAAAATTGCAACTCATTTGGATATGTCTAGCTTGTACTTCCTTCACAATCACTTCCCTTAGACAGGAACTTTGAAAAATTGCTCAGGAATATTTACTAGGAAAATTGAGTTGAATTTTGGCATGAGGAAATTATTTGGACAGAAAAAGATTTCCAAGAAGTTTGGGTTGAATTGGGCAAAGATAAATGGCACTTGCTTCACAATTTGCCATTTATGACAGAATAGGAAATGAATTTATTGAGCATGATGGGAAACATGGCCAATGATATATTTTGCCATATTTGCGAAAGATATTACCCAAACAATTTATGAGAATTATTTGGGAATATTAGGAGTGACAGAAATATAGGTTGCTTCACAACCTAGGGTTTTAAGGGTTATTCCTTTATCAGAAAAGGAATATTCCCAACAAAAGAATTCTGGGTTAGGTC
Organism: Triticum urartu; assembly: GCF_056163025.1. Classification (NCBI taxonomy): domain Eukaryota; kingdom Viridiplantae; phylum Streptophyta; class Magnoliopsida; order Poales; family Poaceae; genus Triticum; species Triticum urartu. The sequence goes on from NC_141878.1 coordinate 234,910,378, forward strand.
AAGGATGGAAATGACATGATCTTGGGATGATGAAGAGGGTGACAAGCCACTATAAAACCTAGGAAGACATGATCTTCCCAAGTTTCAGAACCACATAGCCACGGAAAAGCAAAACAAAACAGGAAATCCAAGAAAATCAAAGGAAAAAGGAAAAGGGCGAAAATCCAGGCTATTACAAACCTTCCCCCCTTAAAGAAATCTCGTCCTCAAGATTTGGTTGTTCAGGGTTAAATAATTTTCCTGACTTGAAGAAACCGTTTCCAACTCAGGTTTCTTTTATTCATAATATTTCCACTGAATTGGGTCTGACTGACTGTCTTGATCTGGGGTGGTTTGCTTTGTCGTATATGACATTCTGATAGGATGTACCTTATATGTTCCTATTTATACTGACTCAAATTTTCTTTCATATCTGTTGGCTGAGCTAGCATCCAAAATATTATTTTTATGGACATACTTGTCCTTCTTGATATTGATCCTTCCTGGAAATGTTATCCTAGTATCGAGTACCAATAATATTCCACAAAGTTGGGGAACATATCTTCCCATGGAACAAAGAATCTCTTCTATCCTGGCATCGGATTCCTCAAATATAGGCATGCCTTCTGGTTCCAAAACAGTGATGTGGATCATATCTGTTTTTGCTAACGGATGCTGTCATCTTGCAGGAGTTTGTGACTTATCTTGCCTGGCTTCACAGTCTTGAGTATCCAAGTTGTACCAAAGGTTTGACTGTCGCTTGTCGTGACTGATAGAAAAATGCACCATCTCCCGATGATAAGATTTGTAGACTTGACTGGTGGTGAGCTTGGCAAAGAATCCCATCCACACAGGCTATTCTTTTAATCGCTTCCCCTATGCGAGAGATAACAATTCTCAAAGTATATGTTTTCACACTGATTCTTCATTTTTGCCAGTATCTCCCTGGGATTAACTGTCTGTGCGATGCTCCATCGCGGGTGTTGAGGTCAATATATTTAGCCATCCATGAGTCTGACCGGACAGACTCGGGTATTCAATGTTGACAGTTCTGAGCATACTGTGGACTGAGCTGGTTGCCTCGCTATGAGGTCCTTACCACAATGGAGTATACCTCTTAGGTGGATCTTTGCTTGGGTTTGCCGTGGAATAAGACGGTATTGGGCATCCAAATTTTTCACATGATAACCGACATACCTGTATTGTTGGTCTTGCTCTTTCATTATTACTTTCTTCATCTGGATCCTCAACTGAAAGAGCGGGGCCTTATATATATCCTTGATTATTTTTGCGGCCCTGAATACTGTTACATACAGTATCTGGCAATCATACCTTGATCTAGTTCATGTTTTGAGCCTTGGTATATTTATCCGGCTCACGTGTGGTTATACAGATCTCAATACTGTTGGGGATTATGCCGGACAGTGAAAGGGTTAATAACATCATATTGTTGGATGTGCGGGACTGATCTTGATAGTCACTGCCAAGATTATTGTCTCAATGTTGTCTTTCCTTCAAGACTTGTTGATTATGGCATCACCCACTGGTTTTTGTTTCTTGAATAACCAGTGAGGTTGTCGGATGTGTACCGTGAATTCTTCCTTGTGTGAGAGACTTGCATGGACTTGCCAGCATACTGAATGAACTAATATCTGATTCTCGAGGAATACCTTTGTTCTGACTGATTTTTGTTTCAGACCAAATTGTCGCAGATCTGCCATTTGGAGAACACTATCATATGCTGACAATTCATAATTTAATGTATTGTATTAGTGTCGTACAGAAGAATACTGGGCAGCTTGCGTTTGGGAACCACCGGGATATTGTGCTCATAAGCTTCCCCCCTGAAAGACTTTGCCAGGGAAGACTCGGTACCTTATGACAGAAGCTTTTGTAGTATTTTATCGAGAAGACTGAATATCTTGCATGGGAATCCATTCATTCCCTACCGATGCAGACTGGGAACCTTATCTTTGTACACTTCGTCAATAAATTGTGGAGAAGGACGGGACTGATTTTCTTGGTGAATGGAATGATATATATATATCTTTGTCAGCCCAGCATCTGATTATTTATATGACAAGAATTGTCTGACTGTCCTTACTGAATTCACCGTGCATTTGGACTGACTTCTGGGTGTCACAATGCTTTAATTTTGCCTTACGGCAGATTCAATCATTGTGCATAGCCCATTCCTTTGACTTGAAATGCGTTGTTGATCCAATTTTGTTCTATTGCTAATTTAATCATTGATGCGATAAAGTGTATCTTTGACAGGTACTTGTTGCTGAAAGGTCTAATCATAATACAATTTGTATCCGGACGGATGTCTCCAATGATGTCAGCTGAAAATCTCATTGCTTTTAACTAAATTCCTTGGTGTATATCTGTACTGCTCACGGCTTCTTTTGATCCGGTGTCGGTTGAGGAGTAATTTCCATAAGGGGGTAACACAGAGGATTCAAAGAAAAGAGGCACGAGAAAATGATTTATTGCAACAAAGCACACGTCAAACAAGCTACAAAGCTGCTCCACACAGGCACACACAAGCATGATACTATAGCAGATGCACAAGCACTACACGATGGACTACATTCTACGCTTGACCAAACGCTCGCGAACTGACGAGGAAGCTAAGGGAGTACCGAGTGGAACTGCTGACTCTGAAACTCCGAACGGACGAGGCGGACGATCTGGAGGGGCTAGCGGAGACTGAGGTATAGCGACACCAAGCAATCTCCTGGCTCGAATGGCGTCTCGGACTAACTCAGAAATAAGACTATATGCAGCAAACAAATGCAACAACCAAATGCAGCAAGCAAGGGCAACAACCAGATCCTATACTACCATTTTCTAATGTTCCAGCGGACTAGGACGCTCTACAGCCAGACCTTCTCTGATACCAAGCCTGTGGCACCCCGGCTCAGAGAAAACCGGAATGCCCCGTATTCCAGCCCAGAGATCAAGGTGAAGTCTTCTAGAATACATCACTGCTTAGTATAGAACAAACCAGCTCTCTATTACAACACGAATATGAATACAAGGGTTCCGATATTACAATGAATAACATCGGCACGGCGACACTACGCCAACGAGGTTGCTCTATACAAGCAGCATAACAATTCGAAGCAGCGGAACAACTACTGGCAGCGGAACAACGAATGGCGATGATGGACTCCAATCTGCAGGGACTCTGCCTGGAACGTTTATCATAGCTCGCGAACACGGGAACAACACCAAACAAGCAAGAAATCCAGGCACGACCTGCAAACTGGCATGACACGCCAGGTCAGTACATTGAATGTACTTGCAAGCTCACAATAACTAGAAGCATTCAAGACAAACAACATCATGGCAATTACAGGTTAATAAGGAATTATCATGAGATCATCAGGATAACATGGCATGAACAACATGAACATAATATCGCTAGAACAATATATGATCATGGCATGAACATATAAATCTGATGATACTAGCATGCAACATGATGACACTATATGCACCATTTGCTCAGGTTACCTCCTAATCCATTACATGCATCACTTACCAACCTCGGACATTACACGATTATCTCAGGATCAAATCAAGCTTGGCATAAACAATACTATAGTAATCATCAAATGACCACAAGGAGCTTGATACTTACCCACGTTTCTCGCACAACATCACGAATATCCAACAACTCGGTATCCTCGATACCACGGTGATCATTCCGGCGATCACAACCATGACCAACACTTGGTCTGAAACGGTGATCTTTCCGGTGATCACAACCAACTTATCTCATCATCGAACCGGGGTTGTTATTAAGCACATTATTATTATTACTGTTGACTCACAGTGTGACCGACACGAACTGGGCCCTTATCCGCAGGCACGACTATCGATAGATTTAGTATACACTCTGCATAGGTTAGTACACTGTACCCACACCATGGAACCTATGGCCTCGCACTCCCATTCGGGTGGACCAACGGCGTTCCGACAAAACCGTCCTACTGCCATGACACTCTTCCGACCACTCCGACTCACTCCCCACTGGCTAGTCCTGGGTGGCCCCGTGTCTACCGAAGACACCAACGACCACCGCCGTGGCCAAACATAAACGCTCCCAAATGGGGACCCAGATCCATAACAACAACGGGCACACAAGGTTATGTCTGCTTACCGGGCCAAGGTACCGCACGCCCATAACCTTCCCTCGTTGGAGGCACCGGCGAGAGGCACGGCAATAGACCCAGTTAGGACCTTCCCATAAAGGTAAGCGTGGTTGCACTGGTCAGTTTGATATGGTGGCACCATGACTCAGCCAACAGTTGTTCAAGTTCAATTTAATCCGGTTAAACTTGAATGCAAATATGCTGAGCCATGATAAAATACATGATGCAATTACAATGCATGAGCATGATATCAACATAATCATGAGGGTACCACATAACTATCCACCATAACAACCATGAATCATATCCAACTAAGCATGGCATACTGACTAGCGTGAACATCATAAGTACATACTTCTCCAAAACATAGCATGACCACTAGCATCAACAATAAATATCATGCAAGAACATATCAACAATGCCATCATGCAAGCATTTAACCAACTAGATGCAATGGAACATGCATAAAAACGGTACTTGGGATAGATGGCAGTCAACCGAAGACCATCACCAACATCAACATGTACTACTAGCACACATAAGCATAAGAAAGGAATACTAGCAACTAGCAGGGCATGACAACCAGGTGCATAAAAACATAACAAGAAAGTAAGCACTACCCAGAAGCATTACTGAAACAACGATAACCATATTTTAAACAAGCAAACATTTAACAAATATTCAAGTTGAGAACCATGGATGCTGCATGACTATCATGCAAGTGGGTATTGTGGCTTGCCTGGGGTGACGAAGACTCCGGGAAGAAGTGCGGTGAAGCCGCGGAACAAAACGCGAGGCGGTTCTTTCTCGGAGGGGCTGATTTGAGGCAAGTGCAAAATGGTCATTTTTACTATGGGACCACCTAGTGAAAATGTTACCAAAAGATAGAGCTCGTCGAGACGAAAAAGTGAGCAATGGTTTCACCTCGATCGGAGTTACGGTTGAAAAGTTGTGAAGTGTAGAAGATCAGGGACCAATCTATGAATATACTTCAGCAAACAGGCCCCTGGTGGAAAAACATAAAGCGCCTTCGGGCCAAACACGTTTTTTGTGAAGGCAAACATATTTTCAGCCGCAATAGAAGAGAATACGCTTTCCTGAAGGTAAAACACATTTTGGATAAAAGAGGAAGGAAATACGCTTTCATGTAACGAAAACGCCTTTCAGGAAAATGTTTCCACTTATCCAAGTGGATAAGGTGGTGGCTCACTTACAGGTGGGATCCGTTGGAGATGGGGGCCTGCCTGGCCAGCTGGCAAGGCATCGTCTTCCTCCTCCCGTGCTCGGTCGTGACAGGGAATAGGGGAGGGAGACAAAGGCGCTGCCAGCGACGTGGCGGCCGGCTCAGGCCAGCTCCAGCCCGGCCGAACACACCGGCGGGTGCGGGGCCACGCTGCACCTTCTCCAAGAGAGAAGAGGCGCGGGGGAGGCCTGGAGCTGCGGCGGTGGTTGGTAACAGAGAAGAACAAGGGCGGGCGCCGGCGATGGAGCGGACTGCTCCGGCCACCTCAAACCAAGGCACGGGCACCGGCGGCTTCAGGGCGGAGCACTGCACCCATTCAGAGGCAAAGGAGGCGTCGGAGAGTGGTGGAGAGGTGGTGAGACGCCGCGACCGGGGAGGCTATAGAGAGCTCGGGCGGTCGAGGTATTCGGTGAAGCAGGGGCTTCGGCGAGGGGGCAAGTGGGTGGGGCGGCTGAGTGGAACGAGGAGGACTCAGTGGACGTGGTGGGAGGACGAGAGGAGGCTCGGGTTGGCCAGAATCATGCCGAGGCCGAGGCGGCCATGGTGGACAGAGGCGAACTCCGGCGAGATGGGGCGATCCTGGTGACCAAATGAGGCGAGGGAGAGATGGGTGAGCTGCGGGAGGGCTCGGGGGTCCTATATATAGGCCCGGGGAGGCTCTGGAGCTCACGGACGAGCTCCCGACGAAGCTTTAATGGCGGGCAGAGGCTGGACGCGGCACGGGCATGGCGCTAGCGGTGCATTTAAGGCGAACCACGACGAAGCAGCGACGCATGGTGATGCAGTCGAGCACGGGCTAACTCCAGGACATGAATGGAGTTCGAGACGAGGAGTGAGGAGACGAGAACAGTGGCCGGACCGAGCCATAGCTTGCACTGTACGTGACATCAGCATGATCACCACAGGAATTGGTGCAAACGATGCGTTATGGCCGGGCCGGCCATGTCCAGTAGATAGACCGTCGTGCCCTTAGTCAAAATGAGGAAATAAATCGGTCCAGGGGCAAATAAGAGATCTGCACTTATATCCAAAGTAAATTAACAGGAAGGTGCTTGTAACTTGCCGTGGTTAAACCAACTTTGTAATGTGGTAAATAGTTTGTCTGCTGATGATCACACACTAAGGTGATGCTTATCACCAAAAATCATACTAAGAGGAGGAGTTTAGACGAGGGTTGCTGTAGAAAGTGCAAAACTGGCCAGAATTAGGGATTTGGATGATACACTCACATACTTGATTTTCATGACTTTAAATTTGGCATAGAGGGGTTATATGATGATATGAAGCTGCTGTAAAAGTTTCATGCCATTTGGAAATACCAAGGTGGCACTTGCTTCACAAAGCTTTATTCTGGACAAAAACTTGGAAGAATTGCACAGGGCAATTGGGTTAACTAATTGATCTAAAACTTGGTGGAGGGAGTTGATATAGGTATAATCATGTCCTGGTAAAGTTTCAGCTCAATTGAATCAATATAAAATATAGTTGCTTCACAAACTGAAAATATGACTAGAAACTAAGATTTGGGGCTGGGCTCACACAGATGAGTTACATGAGCTCATATTTGGTGGAGAGTCATTATTTGACCATAGGAATGACCTTGCAGAATTGCAACTCATTTGGATATGTATAGCTTGTACTTCCTTCACAATGACTTCCCTCAGACAGGAACTTTAAAAAAATGCTCAGGAATATTTACTAGGCAAATTGAGTTGTATTTTTGCATGAGGCAATTAGTTGGACAGAAAAATATGTCCAAGAAGTTTGGGTTGAATTGGGCAAAGATAAATGGCACTTATTCCACAATGTGCCATTTATGACAGAATATGAAATGAATTTATTGAGCATGATGGGAAACATGGCCAATGATATATTTTGCCATATTTGTGGAAGATATTACCCAAAAAATTTATGAGAATTATTTGGGAATATTAGGAGTGATATAAATATAGGTTGCTTCACAACCTAGGGTTTTAAGGGTTATTCCTTTATCAGAAAAGGAATATTCCCAACAAAAGAATTCTGGGTTAGGTCAAGGATGGAAATGACATGATCTTGGGATGATGAAGAGGGTGACAAGCCACTATAAAACCTAGGAAGACATGATCTTCCCAAGTTTCAGAACCACATAGCCACGGAAAAGCAAAACAAAACATGAAATCCAAGAAAATCAATGGAAAAAGAAAATGGCAAAAATCCAGGCTATTACAACCAGCGGGACAGCAAGACGGAGGTCACCGTGGAGCCCAAGATGGCGTCACCACCAGAGCCTTTGGCAGGCGAAGACTACTGTAACGCCCTCGATGCGGCTATATCTCCCACATGTCGAAGCACGACTTAGAGGCATAACCGCATTGAAAGCAATGTCGCAAGTGAGGTAATCTTCACACAACCCATGTAATACATAAGGGAAACGATACATAGTTGGCTTACAATCGCCACTTCACACAATTACGTGAATAAAACATTACAACATCCAAATACAGTCAAGGTCCGACTACGGAACCAAAATAAAAGAAGAACCCCAAGTGCGACACGGTCCCCGATCGACCCCAACTAGGCTCCACTACTGATCAACTAGAACGAAACAACACAAAGGACAAGATCTTCATCGAGCTCCTCCTGATCTTGGTTGCGTCATCTACATGGACTCATCGGCACCTGCAAGCTGGTTTTGGAAGTATCTGTGAGTCACGGGGACTCAACAATCTCGCACCCTCGCGATCAAGACTATTTTAGCTTATGGGTAAGGTAAAAGGTATGAGGTGGAGCTGCAGCAAGCGACTAGCATATATGGTGGCTAACATACGCAAATGAGAGCGAGAAGAGAAGGCAAAGCACGTTCGAACAACTATGATCAAGAAGTGATCCTAGAACAACCTACGTCTAGCATAACTCCAACAACCGTGTTCACTTCCCGGACTCCGCCGGAAAGAGACCGTCACGGTTACACACGCGGTTGATGCATTTTAATTAAGGTTAACTTTAGGTTTTCTACAACCGGACATTAACAAATTCCCATCTGCCTATAACCGCGGTCACGGCTTTCGAAAGTTCAAATCCCTGCAGGGGTGTCCCAACTTAGCCCATGACAAGCTCTCACAGTCAACGAAGGAATAGACCTCCTCCCGAGACATTCTGATTAGACTCGGTATCCCGGTTCTTCAAGACATCCTCGACAATGGTAAAACAAATCCAGCAAAGCCGCCCGATTCGCCGACATCCTGATGGGAGCTGCACATATCTCGTTCTCAGGGCAACACCGGATAGGTCAAGCTACGAGTAAAACCAGCCCTCAAGTTTCCCCGAGGTGGCCCCGCAGGCTGCCCATTTCGGACCAACACTTAGACAAGCACTGGCCCGGGGGGGGGGGGGTTAAAATAAAGATGACCCTCGGGATGCATGACTCCCAAGAGAAAAAGGCTAGGTGGCGAATGGTAAAACCAAGATTGGGCCTTGCTGGAGGAGTTTTATTCAAAGCGAACTGTCAAGGGGTTCCCATTATAACCCAACCGCGTAAGGAACGCAAAATCCGGGAACATAACACCGATATGAAGGAAACTAGGGCGGCAAGAGTGGAACAAAACACCAGGCATAAGGCCGAGCCTTCCACCCTTTACCAAGTATATAGATACATTAATTAAATAAGATATAGTGTGATATCCCAACAAGTAAACATGTTCCAACAAGGAACAACATCTCCATGTTCCAACAAGGAACAAACTTCGATCTTCACCTGCAACTAACAACGCTATAAGAGGGGCTGAGCAAAGCGGTAACATAGCCAAACAACGGTTTGCTAGGACAAGGTGGGTTAGAGGCTTGGTTCAACAATATGGGAGGCATGAAAAGCAAGTGGTAGGTATCGCAGCATAGGCATAGCAAAAGAGTGAGCAACTAAGCAAGCAAAGATAGAAGTGATTTAGAGGGTATGATCATCTTGCCTGAAATCCCGCAAAGAAGAAGAACGAGTCCATGAAGAAGACAAACGGACGTAGACGAACGGGTCCTCACAAACGCGATGTTACCGGAACCAACCCGAAGAAGCAAACACCGGAAAGAAGCACACAACATAGTAAACAACCAACACATGAACATGGTATGATATGCGGGATGCGGTATGCGATGCATATGCATGATTGGACAAGGAATGCATGAACCTGGCCTCAACTTGGAAAACCAAATGTGCCACTGGAAATATGAGATGAAATCGCTTGAAAACGATATAAAGAACGCCGGAATCGGAGCTACGGTTTGGAAATGGCAAGCAATGCAAATGTGACCACGGTCTGCGATTTACAGCAAGTAGCCATCTAAATGCAACAAGATGAACATGCTACAGCACCAAACATGGCATCAAAATATATGGCAGGGATCCATTCATGATGCTTAACAAAAGTCTAGCACTGAGCTACGGCCAATTCATCCATTAACAGGTTCAAACAAGCATGGCAAAAATGCATTTGGTAAACAGATTTCAGACTTAGTGAAATTAACACAAGCCTAGAATTTCAGATCAGATAGTACTCTTCGGAGCATGAAAACTATAAGCTACAGGACCTGAACATGGCAAAGTAAAGCATGGCATGGAGCTACTCAAAGAGCTTAACAAAAGTCCCTTAGTGACCTTGAGCCAAAAGGGATCAGAAAATACATTTGCAAGCATGTGAACATGGCAAAAACATAATAAGTTTTCATACTTAGTGAAAACTCGAGCATGCTGAAACAGATATCAAGTAGGCATGTTTACGAGCTCGATGCACTCACTACAGAGCAAGTCATGGCAAATTAAGCATACAATCATCAAGAATACACAAAATACAAGCTAGACATGGCAAGAACAATAGCATAGCATGTATGGATCAACTACAACATCCACGGCAAAATCGCTAACAAGTAGACAATCTGCCCAGATTCACGAAGTAGCAAAAGTAGAGCTCGATTGACTCAAGCTAGGGTGCTCCATAATTGTAAACAAAGACATGGATGGATAGAGCACTAAAAGATTAACAAAACATCCTTACTGATCATCCTTAAAAGAGGAACGGATCACTAGGAAACAACATGAACATATTACCATATGAGATAAACAGCTCAAGGACTTAGTGGAAATGCTAAGTCC